>NC_134080.1:187725773-188325773 GCF_000715075.1 Nicotiana tabacum
CGCATCTAATGTACTGCAAACCCAATCCACGATTCACATCTTATCATGAAAAAAATCATTGGGAAAAAGGATTAGGGTTTTTGAATCGACTTAGACAAACAAGAAATCAATAAGAGTTAGGGTCAAAATGTAAGATCCAAAGAAGACAGTACCAAATTCATAAATACTACAATAACAAAAATTTATTGGGGTTAAAGAAATATTTAAAAGAGCAAATATTCAATAAAGAAGAGAAAATAGTTAAGGGAGTGAGTGACTTACCAAATCAAAGGAAGCAGAAGAATGGCCAGAGGGGTTTGGATCAAATCGAGAGGGAGAAGAAATTTCAACTGTTAGTGGCCAAGTCCTTTAATAAAGAATCTTTGAATTGATTGATATAAATAAATAAATAAATAAATCATAAATCATAGTCTGTTACATTACTGACGATGTTAGATCAAACCCCGTGAGTTTTCACCATTCACACATTGTTAGATCCCCGGGATTTTTAACCTGCTTATTACATGGAATTCATCCCAATTCACACCCCATTCTATTATTTGTACTTGTAAAAATAATAAAAGGAATGATATATTTCATTTTCTAAATTAAGTTGTTTGAATCTTTTATATATAATTTGATATTTAAGATGTTTTAAATTTGAACATTGAAAAATTAAGAGGATTTGTTTTCTTAGTATTTAAATATGTATAATTTTATTTTATTCAAAATTAATAAAGACAAAATTTAAATAAAAAATAATTAAATATTAGAACCTTATATTAGATCCATAATTATTAAAAAGAATCAAGGCCAGCTCTAACCTTATGAGTGGTAAGGCGTGTGCTTTAGGCTCCCCAAATTTGGGGGGCTCATTTTTTAATTTATAGGTATTTAAAAAATAATATTTAGTACTTTTAATATTAAAAAAGAATAGAGTTTTTAATATAAAAGGAAAGGAATTTTTATATATATAAAAAAAAATACAGTAATAATTTGGCTTATTTAAAAAGGGGCAGATGAATAGTTTTCTCAACGTTTCAATTTTTCACTTTTTACTCTTTCATTAGATAATATGTAAAAAATTTACTCTTCCTTTCTTAATTTGTCCAAGTTAATTTTTCTTTTTTCCAATCTCTTCATAGTTTAAAAACCCCTACATATTTTTTGTCTTTCTCTTTAATATTCTTATTCACCTTCTTTCTCCAAGATTTCATTAGTTTAAGTGTTCAACAATACTTTTAAGCTTCGAATAGTTCTATACTTTTATTGCTCTATAATATCTTAACTAAAATCAATAATATCTCAAGAAAGACTAAATGAGATGGCTATAATATTAATTGAGAAGGAATTATTAGAAAAAATCGATTATAAAAAAGAATATTAACAATTTTGTATCTCAAAAAGCTAGAAGAATAGACTTCAAATAAAAAATATATCTTATAAATTTCTTTTAAAAATTTAGGCCTCATATTAAACTTTGGCTTTAGGCCCCGCATGTGCTTGAGTCGCCCTTGGAAAGAATATTATTCTATCGAATTGTTTGTTTAATGAAGCACGCTTTAAAAGCTAAAAATGGTGATGGGTGATTTGTGAAGTTGTTGGTGGTGATGGTAATCAAACGATACTGGTAGGTGGTAATGGTTATGCAGTGATGACCGATAGTGACGGTTGGTGGAGCTACCTTGTAGTGGTTGTTGTGTAATAGTAGTGGTAATAGTTGTGTGGCGATGCATGTGCAATTTGGCTAGCGGTGGATATGATTAGTGGGGGCCGATCTACCTTATGAGGTAGGAGTGTCACGCCCCGCACACGTTTCAGCTAAAATTCTTAATATGTGTATATATTGTTTACCCTAAAAACGGATAACAATTAAATTTATATTGTGGTTTTAAGGACACGTGATTTACTTAGCACAAATTGAGAGAAAACGTATATCGACAATGAAATTAACTACGAATATAAACAAAGCAAACCAAATAAAATGTATAGCTGTAATCCTTGAGCTAGGCTGCCCTCGAATCAAGTGGATATTCGGCCGAAAAGTATGAACACAATAACAAAAATATTGTGAGCTTCAGAAAAGAGTAGTGTATTGCTTTTTGTAACGTGAATGCGATCTGCATTACAAATGATCAGACCCCTTTTATATAGTAGGGGAATCCTGCTCTTGGTACAAGTCTAAATACAATAAGAAATCTCATGAATGACTAATTAATCGGCCTCTTCTTGATACGTGCCGGGATTTATACCGTGATCTTTGCCCGATTACGGATATTTTGTCTTCCCGTTATTCGACCCCGTAAGCTTCCCTCGAACTCCAACTTATTTGGTCTTGATCTTGGTCGGTCTCGATCTTAATCGTCTTAAGGCCTCGAGCTTGACAACCTAACTCCGCACTATATAAATCGAAGCCGATCCTTGACTTATCATGCTCCAGCCTCGATCAATCGCACAAAAAATGGCAACCCCGATTTTGACCGTATGCAAATAGTCCCCTCATAGAGTAATAACAAGAAATGACTTGAGCCCTTGATCTTCACCTCGATATATCATGACATAAGCATCATGAGTAGGCAATAGAGGTGACCGAAATGTCTCGTCGGTATAGTTTTCCAGGCATTTAATGTGTGCTAGTCGATGGTCGGCCACTATCGTATTTGAACTGTCATCTTAAACCTATAAATGTATCTTTCTTATTTTGCCCAAACTTTACTTTCAAATCTTCTTTGCCCTAATCTTCAAAACTCCTTTGCCTTCCTCAAAGCTCTGTGTTTTCAAATCTTTTCGCATGTTACATCACAAGATACCAAGTATTTCTTCTTAGTTTTCATTCTTCTTCATTCGTAAAAGTAAAATGGCTAAGACTTCAAAGACTGTTTCGCACAAGGAAATCGCTTCTTCATCAAGGCCCGCCAGCGGCGAAGCCGTGGCAGAACCTCCCCTAGAGGACTTCGTTCTGACAAAGTGCCTCACTGCTGCCGATTTTAAGGTAGAGAATACACCCTTGGTGCTGGGTCAATGCGAACCGATGTTGAGGTACATATGCACAATTACCGACGATCTCCTCGACCAAGCTAAAAAGGATTGCAACTAGTTTGATAAGCATGTGGTGGTGCCCTTGGCTAAGGAATCAATCACTACCCACGTGGAAGGGTTTTTAAGTGTTTCACTTATCCTTTTACATTAGATCATTTAGACCTCATCGTCGTTGCCTTCTGCAAGAGGTACAATGTGACCCTTGGCCAGATTCATCCATCATTCTGGAGGATCGTGATCCTCCTCCGATTTTTTGTAAACAAGATCGAGGGGCATCCTGTTACCCTCGACCACCTTATGCGTCTCTATAGTCCCCGGCTTTATCGAGGAGGGTTAATCAAGCTTTACCACCAACATACCAAACCCACATTCTCGAGTATAGACGAGACCCGAGACCGAGGTTGGATGGTCCGATTTGTCCGAATAAAAACTTCGGACCTAATCCTGCCGAAGACATGTCGTTTCCTAAAAAATGGAACATGAATCGTAAGTGTTGCTTTGCCTTGAATATCTAACTTCATCGTTTTTCTCCTCATTTTCTTTCCTCATTTATCTTTTTTGTCTTGCAGTTGTGCCCCATGTGCTGGAAGTAATCCCCAATCTCAGGCAATGGGTCGAGGGCTTAGTGTCGCAGAAGTCTTACTCCGAGCGTGCTTGGACGGAGTTATCAAAGGGTCAATGGGAGGCTCGTAACTATGGTAATCTTCTTTTCTCAGTACGGTTTCCGTTTGGGCTTCACATTGAGCTTACCCATCTTTTTCCTTTTGTAGGCCTCAGGAAGGATGTAGCAATGAGGCCCCCCTCAGCTGAAGAAGAGGTGTTTTCCCCTCTACCTGCCCTGAAGCAGGCCAAGAGAAGAAAAGAAAAGGGGCTCCGAGCTCTCCAAACTCTGAGGGGCAGAAACCCCAAAAGAAAACAGCCCGTAAACCCAAGGGGAACATTGTCTGTCTAACTTTAGAGTCAGTCCAACAACTAAGGGATGAGGCCGAGGAAGAAGAAGAAGAAGAAGAGGAAGAAGAAGACTCCAAACTGGTGGTTCGTGTGCGAACTGGCACCGAGATTCAAGGAACTACTGGGCCAGCGGGAGTTGAAACTGCTTTGCCTTGATTTGATGAAGTCCCCAAGTCAGAAAGAGCTAAAGACGCTTCACCTCGAAGTTAGAAGGCTACCGAGGAGGCGATCAATGCTGGTGTAGAAAACATGCTCGAGGCTTTCCGAGATGAAGGCGGAGCCCCAAAAGATTTACTTGGAGCAATAGAGATTGGAGATTCCCTCTCGTTGCCTTCGTTCTCTGATTCGATGATCAAGGATGCTCAGACGATAGAGACTTGCCATGGCGAAGGGGTCCATGGAGCAGAAGACCCTTTACGTGGATATTTTGTTGGAGTGGAAGATGTCACCGGTCTGGGTGACTTGGAGGTACCGAGGAAGTGCTCGAATGAGGTTTCCTCGGGCTTTAAACTGACCGGTCAATTCATGACCCCCAGCGTCGATCCCGGGCATAAGCGATCAATAATCATCTTGATCCCAAAGGATGCTCGGGTTCTTTTTACCCCTGTAGGGGTAGCTAGCTATCTCCGATGTTTGGTCATCGAAGAAGACCAAGCTAAGATGGATGAGGTAGAAGTTGCTTGTTTGTTCAACGAGGCCCAGCATGCTCTGAATCGGGTAAGTTCGAGGGTCATTCCATTATCTTTTTTTAACATTGAAATGTAGATAGTTCTAACATTTTATTCCTTAATTATAGGCTTCGATGTTGCATCACGAGGCATTCCTTCGGTGCCGAGAGTAGCGCAAGGCTGAGGTTCAGGGCCTCACTATGAAATGTGATACTTACAAGCTTCTCAGTGAGAAGCTTCAGGCAGATTTGGTGACTGCTCGAGATGAGCATGCTGAGATAGCCGACCAGGTATTCTAAGTGCTTCATGATAGTGAAGATGAGTTGGAAATAACAATTAACGATTCGATTCTGCAGGTTCGACAAAGGTTCGAATAGATCAAGGACCTTCAAAGGCAAATAGATGAAGTACGAGCCGAGGCTGAAAAGTTCAAGGGGTGTATGGACATCTTAGCTTCAGAAAAGGAGGATGTCCAAGCAGAGCTGGAGTCAGCCGAGTCTTAGCTTTGGGCTGCAAGGGAAAAATCCTCGGTACAGGCAAAGAAAATCGAGGAACTTCAGTCTAATTTAGCCAACTTGGCCAAAGAGCTCGAGGTGGCCAGATCTGAGGCGGTCGCTGCCAATATTAAGGCCCAGGCTAATGTGACCCAATACAAGGGCGATGTTGAAGCCATCCTAGCACAGGCTAGAAGCATAGAGGATCATGAGAGGTGGGGGGATCATGATCAAAGCTTCGATATATCTGCTGAAATCGAGATTGCTAAGGCAGAGGAAATAAAGGCTCGAAAGCTGGCTTTTCCGAAGAAAGACTCCGAGAATTTGAGCGAATCTGGTGGAGAAGACTTCGAGGCGAAGAAGCTTCCTTCGGTAAGGACCATGCTGCTTAGGCTTTGTAATTTTTGCTTTTATGTTGAGGCCGATCGGCTTTTGTAAAGAATTCTTGATCAGGCCATATCGCCCTTGTAAAAAGATTTTGATGAATATATGAAACTTTTTCCCTTCCATGGAATCTGAATCTATTGTTTTTTTTTTCTTTTGTTATTTCATGTAAGGACCAAAATGCCTTAGCATAAGATTATGAGGTTGTGTTCGAGGGTCCTAGGTTTGGGATGGTAAGGACCGATAATAAGCATTGCCCTCGATCGTTTCTAATCAATGGACCCCGAATGATTATTTGAACTTGAGTATATGTAGCCCTTAATCTTAATAATCGAGTGAGGCGCTGCTCGAACTCGAAATAAGGTAGCCCTTACGCTTTCTAGTCGAGTGAGAATGATCTCTCGAACTCGAAGTAAAAGTAGCCCTTAGGCCTTTGTAAATTTTGTATTTGGTCGATCTGGCCTTTGTAAAAAGATCCTTTATAAGGCTTTCCACCCTTTTCGGTTCTAAAATTTTCCCTTTGTTTTAATGCTTGTATTCACAAAGGTTGGGATGCCTTAGCACAAAATAATAAGGTTGTGTTTGAGGGTTCGAACAAATTTTGCCTTTATTGCCCTTCTAGGTTAAGGCGTTATCGGGGTTCGGTGTTACCAAAGTTTTCCCCCCAAATTATCTTAAGTTTAAGATTTTGCCGAGAGTAGCCTTTAGAACCGGTTGTGAAAGATTTTTTTCCTTTTTCTAAGGCCTATTTTTGTTATGGCTTTTGGATGTCTCTGAACCGTGTTAAATTAGCCATAACCTTTTAGTTCAGGTGTAGCCTAGTGAGCTCGCTTTCCCGAGTTATCCAGGCTTGCCTAAGATAATATTCCCCGAGTGGGTATGGCCGTGGCCTTTAAAATTTGAGGGTTGCCTAAGAGGTCTTATGCCCTCGATGTTCAAATAGTTTGATATGTTCGAGTTTATTTTATGGATGACAGTCCCCGAGTGTTGGAGCGATTATCCGAACTCCGGTTGCAATCGGCCCTTGGGCTCGTTTCCGTAATAGATCGAGAGTATGGGGTTGTAAAGTGGAAAATTTTCAAAGATATTAAATAATTGCAAGGAAAGTACTTCTCTTTATTCTTGTCGAAAATAATCACACATGTGTACATGTTTATGTCAGGGCTCGAGCAGTCTATGTGGGCACGGTTCATTTTGATTGTTTGGACCTTACAATAAATCCTACCTATTGAGACCCTTTCATTTCAAAATAATTTCCTTGCTAGAATAATTCAATATCCGAGGGTAATCCCCCCCCCAGTATTAGAGGTTGATTGTAAAGAAATCTCGGATACTATAAACACAGTCTTTGATATTGATTCGTGATCGGCCTTCTATTCTAAGTTAGCACGATCCACTGTTGCCTCGTTAAAAACCTTGCCGAGAAACCCATTTGGGACAAAAACGGTTCAAGAGAAGAAGAGTGCAACGTGTGCTTTCATACCTAAAAGGTTTCGTATCGCTCCTATAACCTGCAAGTGTTAGTCAAAAAAATAGAAAGAATTGAAATGGGGTCATACCTCAACAGTAATATCATTTGAGATGAGTTACGTTCCAATTATTCAGTAACTGTTCTCCGTCCATCATTCCGAGCTTATAGGATCCTTTCCCCATGATCTCGAGAATCTGGTACGACCCTTCCCAGTTTGGACCCAATTTTCCTTCATTAGCAGTTCGGGTGTTTAATGTGACCTTCCTCAGTACCAAGTCCCTGATATTAAAATATCGAAGGTTGGCCCTTCGATTGTAATACCTTTTGATTCGTTGTTTCTGGGCAGCCAATCGAACAAAGCTTCACGTCGTTCATCTAATAGCTCCAGGCTCGTATTCATGGCCTCACCATTTGATTCCTTTGTCGCATACTAGAATCTGATGCTTGGCTCCCCCACTTCTACCGGTATTAAAGCTCCGGCGCCATAAACCAAAGAGAATGGGGTAGCCACAGTACTGGACTTCGAAGTTGTGTGATACGCCTAAAAGACTTCATGCAGGACTTCTCTCCATTTTCCTTTGGCGCTGGTCAACCTTTTCTTGAGGTTTTGTATTATGGTTTTGTTGGTTGATTCAGCTTGCCCATTCCCACTAGGGTGATAAGGTATTGATAAAATCCTTTTGATCTTGAGGCCTTCGAGAAATTTGGTCACATTGCTGCCGAATAAACTATTTTTTGTTGTCACATGCAATTTTGGATGGTATTCCGAATCGACATATGATGTGGTCCCAAATGAAGTCGATGACTTTTTTCTCCCTAACCTTCTAATAGGCATGTGCTTTAACCTACTTAGAGAAATAGTTAGTCATAAATAAGACAAATTGAGCTTTACTTAGTGACGATGGAAGAGGGCCGACGATCTCCATCCCCCACTTCATGAACGGCCATGGGGATAAAACCAAATGCAATAGCTCCCCGAGTTGATGAATCATCGGAACATGTCTTTGACATTTATCACATTTTTGCACAAACTCCTTCGCATATTTTTCCATATTAATCCAATAATAGCTGGCTTTGATTACCTTTAAAACCAGTAATTCGGCGCCTGAGTGGTTCCCGCATGTGCCTTCGTGTACTTCCCCCAAAACATACTCGGTATCTCCCGGTCCCAGACATATCTCTAGTGGACCGTCGAACATTCTTCTGAGTAAGGTTCCATCTTCAGACAAGCTAAATCGGGCTGTCTTCGTGCGCAGGGCCCTTGATTCCTTTGGATCTGAAGGAAGTTTTCCATTCTTCAAATACTTTATGTATTTGTTTCTCCAATCCCAGGTCAAGCTTGTCCAGTTTATCTCAGCGTAGCCTTCTTCGACCACTAACCTCATGAGTTGTATGACAGCCCCCGAATTGAGTTCGTTGTCTTCGACCAACGAGCCTAGATTTGCGAGGGCATCAGCTCCGATATTTTGATCTTGAGGCACATATTGCAAAGTCCATTCCTTGAATCGGTGTAGAGTTACTTGTAGCTTATCCAAGTATCTTTGCATTCATTCATCTCGAACTTTAAAGGTTCCGTTAGCCTGATTCACAACGAGGAGGGAGTTGCATTTGGCTTTGATCACCTCTGCTCCCAAGCCTTTGGCTAGTTCGAGACCTGCAATCATGGCCTCATATTCGGCCTCGTTGTTAGTCAATTTTACAGTTCTAATAGATTTTCTAACCACGATACCTGTGGGTGGTTTCATCACGATGCCGAGTCCGGACCCCTTTATGTTCAAAGCACCGTCTGTAAAGAGGGTCCAAATTCCCGAAGAGGTACCCAAGTTGACTAATAATTCTCTTTCAACCTCGGGCACTAGAGCCGGTGTTGATACCCAATTTTTCCCCAAAACATTTTAAAATTTCATATATACCTGTAAAATCATGCATTAATAGCAATTGATATTTTTCCACAATTTTTCCATATTTTTATTAATTTATCCAGCATTTTATTTCTAATAAATAATTACAAAATGGCATTACAAATGATTTTGAAAGCATTTCTTGATTTAGTTTATTGTTTATGGTCCTAATAAGACCAAATTATTTCATAATTAGCCAAATTGGCATCTTTTGGCTATAGTTGCAATAACTTTGCAATTATAGCCCAGGCATATAATTTTGTACTATTCTTACCAAAAACTTAGTCATTTGTATTTTTAAAATACTGAATAATCTTTTAGAATTATTTTTCTATGCATGAAATTCATTTTTTGTAATTATTAGCTATTTTACAAATTATTTTAATTAATTTAATTGGGTATTTAACTAATAGCCTATTGCATTTCAATTCTAGCCTAAATTGAACCAGCTCCAAACCTAATTAAATCAGCCCAATACCCCAAAGCCCAATCCACTATCCTACCCAACCCAATTTCCGGTTAATCTTGACCGTTGATCAATTTTGATCAACGGACCAGATCCGTCCTTACCATAATTAACCTAAAATGACTACCCCCCAAACCCTCATTCCCATCCTCTCATTTGCTCTCATTCTCTCCGCCGTTACATCTCTCATCTCTCTCAAAATCCTCTCTGCTAAACCTAGCTCCTACTCGCCGGCCGTTGGTTCGCCGGTAACCATGGTGGTCTTACCACCATCCCCAGCCCTATGGCTCTCTTTCTATGCCGTTTGTTGCTGCCTTGAGGCCCTCAAGGGAACCAGAAGGTAGTTCACTCACCTCCCATGGTTTCTACATCGTTCTCAGGCCACCCTTGGCCGTCCGAGTAAGATCTTTATATTTTCCGACTAGATCCATGTAAGCCGGAATCTCTTCATCTCTGGGTTATCTCTATCAGAAACCCTAACTCATCTCTTGACCCTTCAGATCTACCATAGATCTGAGTATATTTTGAGTTATTCTTGCTGTTTTCCATGATAATCTCTCCAATTTTTCAAAAATGCCTCTTCGTCTTCAAACTAGGGTTCGTAACCCCTTTTCAAAACGCTTTTTCTTCTGATTGTTGGTATCAATCTATGATTTTTACTATGTTTAAATGGTTTATTTAAGTTTTTCCTTTTATCTGATTCATTATGTTAGAAACACTAATTCTTGGTCTTAATCTTAGGTTTTGAGAACCATCCTTGTTTATTTGTTCGTTTAATTTGTTCGCATGTATGTTATTCATGAATATGTTCTATGTTTCTATGATTTTTTACCCTATTATGCTCATTAGGGTTTTTGACTTTGCTTTTTACGCCTATACTATGTTTGTTCTGTTTAATAACATAAATTTGTGTCAATTCCTTTAATTAGTACTATTTTTTTAGTTGAATTCCTGACTTTACGTGATTTTTACTTTACTATGCTTATTAGGGTTTCTGATTCTTATTTCTTCTTGCCTATGCTGTGATTATTTCGTGTATTTCATAACAATTTGTGTTAATCTTTTTAATCATTACTACTCCTATTCGAATCCCTAATTTCCTGTAATAGATACCATTCACTAATCTCTTGTGATGATTTCCTTACTGGTTTTTAACCTCTAAATATCTGCTTGCCTTATTCTGTGGTTGATTATGCCATCAAGTTGATTCTTAGACATTTTCCTTAATTAGAATTTGTCGAACCTAGCCTCTATTACATGCTCTGTACTATGCGTATTTCCTTATGTGTTGTATTCCAGTCTCATATGATCTCCTTCCTTATTTATCTTTACCGTTTGAAGTTAACTCCCTTAATTAAGGGAATACTTCTACTAATTTTATACTAATTGATACCTAGTTCCATAATTACTGCTTGACTTTGATTCTTACCTTATTATTCTACCTAGTTTCAAACTATATATATATATATGCTCTCTCATTAACACACAGACACGAACACATTTTGGTTCAAAACTCTCTCTCTCTCTCTCACTAAAAACTCTCTGCCCTCTTTTGTGATTACTTACTACTGTTCTAAGTTAGCCGGCTGCAAGCTAAGGCTAGATATTGTGCTCTCCTATTCTTCACTATTTGTTTGTTGTTACTTTACTGATATGTCCTGATTTCAATTTAAGTTTCAAAACCAATATGTTTCTTTTATACTTCAATTCCTCTTGTTTCTAGTCTGTTTTTACTTATGGTTCTATTGTTCAACTTGCAACTAATATGTTTACTTTATGCTTCATTAGCATGCTCCTAAATATGTCCCCCCCCCCCTTTGACTCAACATGTTTATGAAGTGTTATCCCCCTTCTAGTGTACCCCAATATGACTCTCCCTTACTAATGTTCTATGCAAAGTAGTTGGCTATCTTTAAGTGACCTGATTCTGTATTAATTCTGAGGTTCCTTAACCCTTTAGCATGCTGCTGATTCTGTACTTAAGTGCTCCTATAACTATGTGTTTACCTATGTGACCTATGTGTCCCCAAATCCCTTGACCCCCTGTTTGTGGTTGTTGAACCTGCTTTGGTTCTATGATCTCTGGCTGTGTATGAACCTGTTTTGGAGGTGTTGTGTTTGGACTGGTGTTTACTATTCCACTCTCTTTTCAAAATTGTCTCTAATGTCATTTACAAAACTATTTCAAACAAGTCCCTTTTCAAACTGTTTCCCAACTTAAATCTTTTTAAGCACTCTCACATCTACTCTTAGGTTTTAAGTTCTGCCCCTCTAATGTGTGACTGCTTAGGGATCCATATGAGATCCCTCTGAACTTTGATACATTAGAGCTGGCCCTTCCACACTACACTTACTCAGCTATGACTATGAAATCTGGGTGTGAGCACTGCTCGGGATCCCTTGAGGTCCTTAGGGAACTCTGACACACCCGGATTATATGAAAGTCTATGAGGCAATCCAGCATTGGAAATTTTGGAAATCTGGGCCTATTAGTAGGCTCCCTATAGAGTAGCTTCTTATTTTTCTTATCTGCTTATGTAATTCATTCGATATTGGCCTGTAATAATTTGTAAACGAACATTGGGGTTTGGATAGTGAAAATGGGAGGGTAGCTATGCATGTTATAAATATCAAAAAGGGTAGAAACTATGCTTTAGGTCTATATTTCCTGTATGTGCAATAGAATCCATGCTCAAAACATATCATGCATTAGAAACCATGCTCTTAGGGCTCATGTGTACTGCTTCAGCATCTCATTTTTGACATTCTTATCACTCAGAAATCCTATTTTAGGATAAGGGGCATTAAAAACAAAGATTTCTACTCTTGCACACTTGACAGCATGCTCTATAATGTTGTAACCTTTCTTTGCATTTAGAAATCCTGCTATAGGAAATTCTGCAATCATGTCATGCATATTAGAAATCCTTCTTTAGGAATTCTGCATATAAATCACTCTACATTTATAAGTGCATATTAGATACCATGCTTTAAGATCTCATTCGTACTTGCTCAGTCACACCTAGAGTAAACTACTGATTACGGAAGAGGTAAAAATAGCTTCACATTTGACTATCCTGTTTAAAATATGCTGGTATTAATCCCTACATTTTTATAACACTTAGAACCGCATGTTTTTTTAGGTAAAATAACTCCTTCATTGTTCTAATGGTTCTGGTAACAATTGTGCATTATCCTACGCCTAGGCAAGCCTTAGGTAATCCAATTTCTCCTAAGATTGGAAACTGCCCCCTTGTGTGTAATGCTTATTAATTAACAGGCTTAAAAATCAGTAGGCAAACTGATTAGGGCCCCTGCTTCGAAGTTATAAAATGAACCTGCATATCTAATGTGTTCTGATACCCACCTAGATATCATGTCTTAGGATACTGCTGCCCTAATCTATATTTGAGTCGTGCTGTTTACACGCCTTATCTGTGGAGGTAAACTGAGCCTCTTATTTGCTCTTTTCTGTCTTATATGCTAAGGTCCTAATTGTTCTTGCTTGTTGCCTTAGTATTTTCTCCTTTAAACCTTTGGGGGTCTGTTTAGAACTACATATAGGTAGAGGTCCTAAATCTCCTCCAGGACCATTAAGAAGGGACGGGTAATAGCACGCAATGGAGATAGCTAACCAACACTCGCATTAATAACCACTAAGGGGATAGGAAGTGTAGATATGGATATGATGACTACGCGCTAATGTCACGTGTAGCCCCTTATTGATGAGTGTTTACCGGACATTGTGTGGGGTAATCATGTAGGCTAACCAACCTAGGACCCCTCCTTTCCCAAATTCCTTGTGTTTTAAATTTTCTTTTATGTATACAACTTGTTCAAAACCTTTGTCTTATTATTTGAGTTATACAACGTCCAACGTGCTTTACTTGTAAATTATTTGATTCAACTATTTATTTGTTAATGGACTAATTCGTGAATATAAGTTCGGCCGGGACCCACCATTGTGGACTGAGAGGGGTGCCTAACACCTTCCCCTTAAGGTTATTTCGAGCCCTTACCCTAATCTCTAGTAATGCAAACCAATTCAAGAGTTAATCGTTCTAGATGCCCTAACGCACCATGACCCATTAGGTGGCGATTCTTCAAATACCCAATTCCCAAAAGGAAATGAGTTATTACCCCCCATGAATGTCGAAACCCGAACTCTCTCCGCGGAGGGAAAAAAGGGGGCGAAACAGCAGGGCGACTCTGCTGGGTATACCTTTAGGCTGTTACCATAACGAACTTATCTTTTTACAAATTAGTCCAAGCATGCTTTATCCCATACCCTTCTCCCTTATTTGAATTTAACTATCTATTTTTAAGCATTTATGGTTTTTTATCCCTGGAACTGACTGTCTCTTTGTTTTCTTTTTCCTGTAACTGTCTTTCAATTATTTAAATGTTGTATTTATTTTTCCTACATGAAAATACTTGACTACATGTTATTAATTACTGCATAAATCATGCTTCGCATCATATTCCACTCGTGCGTATCAAATCCTATAGCAACACTTTAATGAGTGGTTGCGCTCTTCCTATTTACTACCCTTAAATTTGGAAAGGCTTATTTTCGGTAAAACCAGTCGATCAGTGGTGCAGTCGACGGTTCCATGCCTTCCCCCTCGAGTTGTCCGCTTGAGGTTACCAGTCTTAAACCCTATAGAAACCTTACTTTTGTTAGAATTGTGCATGCATCATGGTCAAACCTAGTCAGATCAGTTATGTTGTCCACATAATGATCCTTTAAGATAAGCCTTATCTAAAGTCCATCGGGTTTTCCATAATCCTAATGGACACAATCACGTTCTGTGCATTAATTTGAAGAACTAAATGCCGATATGTTGATCATAAATGTATAAATAGTCGAGTCCGGTGGGGGTAAGGTCTAACCCTTTTGTTTTGTAGAAAATGAGGCACGAGGTCCCCAGATTCGGTATAGTTAGCAACATCCCACCATAACTGCTAGATTGGTGGGAGGACCTTTCCTCAAGTGACAAGAAACATGTGAGAAAGTACCTGGGTAACCTGTCTTCCTTGCTAGATATTGAGCCAAACAACAAATTGATCGAAGCTGCCACTTTAATTTGGGATAATGAAAGGGCTGTGTTTTATTTCGGTGACATAGAAATGACACCGCTTCTAGAGGAAATTGGAAGGCTTGCGGGATTGACTTGGGATAGTCCCGGGCTATTAGTACCAGAAAACCATTTGGGCAGGGGATTTTTGAAGATGATGGGGCTGAAAAAGAATGTCGACCTAGTGTGCTTAAAAGAATCTTACATACCTTTCGAATGCCTGTACGAGAGGTGTGGCCATAGAAAGTCTTTCCGTACTTCCCATGATGAGATCTCTCTCACTTCTCTAGGTCACATCCACCGCGGAGTGTTTGTATTCATTGTGTGCTTCCTAGGCCTGATAGTGTTCCCAATGAAAAAGGGAAGAATCCACACTAGGTTGGCCATGGTCACCAAGATTCTGATGGAAGGGACTAAAGGAAAAACATATACCATAGTCCCCATGATCATAGCCGACATTTACAGGGCTCTGGAACACTATCAAAGAGGGGTCAAGCATTTTGAGGGTTGTAATTTGTTGCGGCAGTTATGGTTGTTGGAGCATTTCCAAAAAGGTCACTATCGCCAAGAATTTCCGCAAAGGGCTTGGAACGACCATATCGCCTTCCATCACCCTAAGCAGGTGACTTACATTCCAGACAGATTTGCTCAGTCAGAAAGCGCCAAAGAATGGATAGAGTTCTTCAACAATCTGACCGAGGAACAGGTGCAGTGGATGTTTGAATGGTTCCCAACAGACGAATTTATTATCAGGTCCAGGGTTGCTCCGCACTTGGTGCTAATCGAATTGAGAGGGATATACCCATATGTCCCTATGTGAGTTATGAGGCAAGTAGGTAGGAAACAGGTTGTACCAAGGGTTGTCAAGATGAGTCATTTCAGAGCAGACTTTCAAGATGACGACGTCCCTTACAAGTGCCAAACTCAGTTCATGTGGCACTGCAAAATCATTGTAGAGAAGAACACTGTTAAGCCAGACAGGTATCATGCAGGGTGCGAGCCTCTCTACCCGGCATGGTTGGAGGACAATCTGAAAGGAATAGTGACACCACGGACCGGTCGAGGGAACAGAATCATAGATGAGGAAGCTGAAGCTCAGGTCAAATACAACAGGCTGCGCAAGAGGGTCCACGACTCTGAAAATAAGCTCCGGGAAATACATGAGAGAAATGTAAGGTTGGTCGAGGAGTGGAAAGAGATGGAAGTCACTTCCAGCAGGAAACTAGAATATCTGGAGCGAGGAATAGTGGAGCTGGAAGGCAAAGTCATAAAGAGGATTGAAAATTGCCAGAACGCTAAAGGAGCTGAAGGAGGACATTTGGCTAGAGCCTACTTGCTGCTGGGGCTGTACGAGCTGGGGGATCTATATGATGGAGTCCGGAAGGTTGAATTTGGGGAAGGTCCTTTCGGGACCAAATAGGCTAGATTTATTTGCTTTTTCCTAAAAATGTAATAAGGCCAAGTGCCAGTAGTGACTTATTTTATTATTTTCTTAGTGTTGTTTTGGGATTCATCTATTTTTATATTATGAAATGAAGCGTTTATTGGCATTAAAAGTTCTCCAAGTTTATCTATCGCTAAGCGTACCTCGGGCACAACGAGGTTCCAAAGTAGGACACGAATTTACATTTTCGCAATATGTGTTTAAATACTGCAAACGTTTCAGGATCCTCACTAACTTGTTACCTTTTTTGTTTTTGCTTATTTTTATTTATTCCCATCCCCTTAGGGTGTCGAGGGTGACAGAGGAATAAAAGGTTTAAACTATGAAGATCTATGCATACAATCGGATGTCAAACTGCCAGAGGGGTACAAACCTCCCAAGTTCGAAATGTTGGACGGCACGGGTGATCCCAGGGTTCATCTAAGGACCTATTGTGACAAGCTTGTCGGGGTCGGGAAAGATAAAAAGATCTGGATGAAGATCTTTATGAGGAGCCTTACTGGGGACGCTTTGTCTTGGTATATCAGCCAAAATCCCAAGAAATGGTCCAATTGGGTAAGCATGACATCAGATTTCATGGACCGATTCAGGTTCAACCCAGAGAATGCTCCAGATGTATTCTACATTCAGAATCTTAAGAATAAACCTACTGAGACTTTCCATGAATACGCTACTCATAGGAGGTCGGAAGCGGCCAAGGTTAGACCCTCTTTGGACGAAGAACAGATGAATAAGTTCTTCGTCAGGGCACAGGATCCTCAATACTATGAGAGGTTGATGGTTATCAAAAATCACAAATTTTCTGACATCATCAAACTCGGAAAAAAAATCGAAGAAGAAATCAAGAGCGGGATGGTAACGAACTCCGAGGCACTGCAAGCTACGAATAAGGCACTACAATCAGGGGGCATATCGAAGAAGAGAGATGTTGGGGCGGTAATGGTGGCCCAGGGACCAAAATCTCCACTCACCTATCAGACACCTCCACCTACATATCAAACATCTCCACCCACGTATCAAACACCTCCACCCACATACCAAGCATCACCACCTATATATCAACCCTCATCTCCCAGATATTCCCAACTAGCGACTGTCCATCACACCTATAACTCCCAACCATCCCACTTCCAATCACCACCAGGTCGCCAAAACTATCCATGACCAAGACCCAACTTTGACCATAAGCCACCCAGACAATACACTGCCATTGCTGAGCCCATCGACCAGTTGTATAAAAGGTTGAAAGCCGCAGGTTACGTCACCCATATTCCTTCTGTGGCATTAGAAAATACATCCCAATGGGTCAATCCGAACAAAACTTATGCGTACCATTCTGGTATGAAAGGGCACACCACTGCTGAGTGCCGAACATTGAAGGATAAGATCCAGACGCTAATTGACAACAAGGTCATACAAACAAAGGAAGCCACACCTAATGTCCCCAACAATCCCCTCCTTGATCACAGAGGTGATGGTGTACATGTGATAGAGACAAATGAAGAATGGGACCCTGAGGGGTCGATCAAGCTTATTCAAGAAGGCGATGACTTTAAGGTTGCAGTCACACTTACTCCTATTATGGTTCAGACTCAGGCACCAATCGAGGTTAAAGTAACTACATCAATTCCATTCGAGGTGGAAGTGGCTCCGCCCGCAGCCACCTCTGCTCCATTTGAGGTAGAGGTAGTCACACCTTTTACTGTGACAGTATCAACCACACCCCCATTTAAGTTAAAAGCAATACCCTGGGATTATATTGTCGAAGATCGGCGAAAAGGGAAGGCCAAGATAGAGGAATCTAACACTGCACAAGGAATGACTAGAACCAGAAGAGTCTATACGCCTGAACACCTGGGAGGTTCAAGTAAGGGGGCCACTACTAGGTAGTCTATTATTGAGACAAGACCAGATGACCTGTGGAGGAATGTACATGCAAAGGAGTATTCTGTTGTTGACTATCTAAACAAAGTCCCTGCTCAGATATCTATCCTATCACTATTGCGGAATTTAGAGGCACACAAGAACGCTTTGATGAAAGTACTAAGCGAGGCTTATGTACCCAATAACATCACTGGTGGAGAAATGGCCAACATGGTTGGCCAAGTGCTAGAAAGTCATAAGATCATCTTCCACGAAGATGAGCTACTGCCCGAGGGACTGAATCACAATCGAGCATTGCATATTACGGTGCAATTTGCAGACAAGTTCATTTCTAGAGTCTTGGTTGATGGAGGTTTGAGCCTAAATATTTGTCCATTAGACACTCTGAAAAGGTTGTACAAAGGTTTCCATGAGATACGGGTAGGAATCATGAATGTGAAGGCTTTTGATGGGTCCTAGAGGGCCACGATTGGGGAAATCAACCCTTGCTTGTAGATGGGGACAACTTGGTTCGACGTTGAATTCCAAGTGCTTAACATACCAGCCTCATATAATCTTATGTTGGCCTGACCATGGATCCATGCTACTGGAGCCATGCCTTCCACACTACGTCAAGACGTGAAGTTTGAATGGAACCGCCAGGAGGTAATCATTCACGGAGATGGAAGTAACCCCATCTACACTAGTCAAACCATCATGGCCATTAGACATGGAAGAAGGCTAGAAGGGGAAACCTATCATTACATCGAACGGGTCAATGCCGTCGAGAAGGATAAGTGGTGGAGTAACAAAATAGAAAGCATACTAGTATGATCCGGATATGAACCCAGCAAAAAGTTGGGAAAGAGCCTCCAAGGTATCACCAAACCAATGTCACACCTCCCTTTTTACCTACCCCGGAAAGGGTATAAGGGAGTTTTTTTCCAACTTAAAGTGACAATCGAAACGGAATTATTTATCTAAGAATCAGAGTCGCCACTTGGGATAATTTATGGTGTCCCAAGTTACCGGTTCAAATCCCAAATCGAGGAAAAATTTGACTCTGTATTATAGTCCACGAACCAGAAATCTGGGTAAGGAATTCTGTTAACCCGAGAGAAGGTGTTAGGCATTCCTGAATTCTGTGGTTTTAGCACGGTCACTCAACTATTATTATTGGCCTATTTATCTGATTTTTAGAACACTTTCAAACCTATATGCATTTTTACCTGCTTTTATTTAATTTTAGGAAGATTTCAGCGTTATACAAAACACGTCTTTGGATCACGCCACATGAAATGCACCCACGATCCGTGACATATTTTGTTTAATGTTGTTAGGATTTGGATTTAGGTCACACGAAATGCACACCCGATAGTTTAGGAAGGTAAGTTATTAAAGTAACGCGCCTAAAGCAACTACGCGTTTGCAACTTTGCGAGGGCCATGAAAATTGCTGAATGGCGTGCCTCGAATTCTAAGGATCAACACAAGATTAATTAAATGAGGGCCATGCAATGGTCATTTTTGTTGGGCATGGCGCACCTCAGTTCTAAATTAAAGAGGCATTCAAACTAAGCTTTGGAGGGCCATAAGCTATTTTGCGTTATTTAGTATGGTAACCTCATTCTAAAAAAACATTAATTGTTTAAAGAAAACTGCAGGATACCTAATTACTCAAATATTGCCTAATGGATTTGTTGAAGGCCAAAAGAAAGTACTACTTCATTTTAAAGAAAAACTCAAGCCCAATTAACGAGCCCAGTCCGTATGGGTCATGCACAAATAGAATATTCTGAGATACACATGTCAAACCTCCACAACAACTGAAAGCAGTCAGATTTTTAATGTGCCAAATTAACATTAAACCAAAAGCCATTGAAAGCTTTGGGGCTTGAAGTAGGCCCGTTATAATGAAGGTCGACAAAACCAAAACAGCTAAAAGCTGTGCATTCGTACTTGAGAATGCTTTCGCCACTTGGGCTGGCTTTAAGCCCAGATTTTACAAACTAACAATTAATTTAGATTAAAAGCTAAGTGGGATTAAACCTACAATTATTCCCGACTCTTAGTTAAGGGACACAAATTGCTTAATTAACTTCCATATTTACAATTGTCTTAACATAGAATAATTGATCAAATGTTCCCAAATCAAACCATCACTAATACATTATGGCTCATGAGTAAACATGCTGGAACTATGGACATCAGTCCTTTAAATAACTTCACAAGAACAATCATACAAATTTCAAATTCATTCAAACCTTGGCTTAATCCATGTACATGATAAATGGAAACTTGTAAAGGGGCCTAATGAACAAACATGATCTCAAACCTTAGGCTCATGGGCAAACATGCTTATAAAACAACATCAATACACGTACAAGCCAAACACCTAACATTTTAATGGATTCAGATAAACATTAGAACCAAAACCTTATTGATTTTTGACAGAAACTTAAGCAAAAAATCTGTGATCTAGAGCACAAATCAAAATAAACTGAATAATTGAGGCCTACAGTTCATTTACCATACAAAAAATCCACAAACCTGCTTATACACCTTCTAAACATGTTATTTAATGTTAAAACTAAACAATTTACTAAAACACAAACCCCATTTTATAATACCAGTACCAGCACGTTTAACATCTACCATTACCAATCTACTACATGGTATTTAAACAGTAAGGAAAAAAAGCAAAGAGAAACTATGGAAAATACAACCTATATTCCATCGGATTCCACTTGATTCTCATAACCAGCATTCAATCAGTATTTCTGGACTAAGGAAATACCTGGAAATGAAAGTAAAAGGGATAAGATCAGCAGTAGAAACAACAGTATCCAGCAGCAGAAAGAAACCACAGAAAAAAACAGCTTTAAACCAAAGACTGATGCTCAAAAATCAAAAATCCACAACCAGAACTTCAAACTAAGCTTTTAAACCACAAATTCAAATCATTTGAGCCCAGATAAGTTAGAAACTATTTCAGGAATTAGAAACTGAAGAGATCACAGAAAAAATTCAATCAAACAGTGAAAAGCAGCCATTTGTATTTTTGGATTTTTATCTCCTAGGTCTCTCTCTTATTCTGTCCTCCATCTTAAACTTCTATATCTCTGTTTCTTTTTCTTTGGACTCTATATTCTGTCCCTTCTCCTTCCGTCTTTTCCTAAGCAAGCTTTATATAGGATCTCTTAAGGCAGCCTAAAATCAATTCCCTATTCACAAATGCCCTTTCCCAATTTCTTAATTGATTCCACTCAATTCTTGCTCTTTATTTTATTCAATAATGCACTCCTAAACCCTACCACTATTAGAAGCTTCTTAATTAGTTAGGTAAGGTTCACACACCCTAAATAATCCCTAGGCTACCCTTACAACCCCTGTTAATTACTCAAACCTAACAAATGGGTCAAATTGACCCAAAGTCCTTGAGCTACTATCTGTGATCCAAACCAATTTCTGCGATCATATGGAAGGCAAAAAACAAAATCGACTACTTAAATGGATTCAACATACGACTGATTAATAAAAACTACTATATGACTGATTAATATCAACAAACAAACATGAAATTAGTTAGGTTATTAAAACAAACGACCTAATTAGATGAACTAAGTCAGCGGACCAATAAGAATCATAGAACAACTTTCACAAAAAGAAACAAAGGGGACAACGAGCAGAGAATATTTTGAACTCAAACAGATTGGTCGAGTTTTCAAAAGGAGTAAAAAAAATCTAACTAAAGAAAGGGAGAGGAAAAAGGAGATGAAATGGATTAAAAGAATGAAAACACTTACCATTTTAGAAATCAACAACCTGCTGTAGACCTTGATTTAACGAGACTGATGTTACATATTTGTTTGTCAAGAACAACCGAGCAACATCAGTCTTCGTCGAATCTAATATTCAAAACTTTGACAGAAACAACATCATATGACCATGCATGCCCCTAGGTTTTATTGAGGACAATCTTAGATCTTTAGGGCTCGACCTCGAATTTAAGATTCGAGAGATTCTGGCAATATTCGAGGGAAAACAATAATGGATTTGGTACGAGGGAGATATGGGGGTTAGGTGGTGTTGATTTGGGGTCGATTGGGTAAGTTAGGGTTTAAGGGTCTGACTTTCGATCCCATATTCGAAGAGTTCGAATGTGATTCGAAGGTAATGAGTTGAGGATTCAGAACGGGGAGATGAAGGAGAGTCGATGGTGTGAATTTGGGGTTGTTTGGTGGTTGCCCGCCGGCATAGGCTATTTCCAGTTAGCGATCAACGGTGGTTTGGGGCGGCGATTTTGGCTGGTCTCTGAAGAGAGATCAGAGACGAGGGGGGGTTCTGAGGGGGTAAGGGGTTTGAGGTTTTGAGTATATTAAATTGATGATTTAATTAGGGTCGTTGGATGATTTGAATCCAACGGCTATGATTAAATCATTAATGGAAAACGGGGTCATCTTGTTTCACTAGGGGGAACCAATTTGGTTCTGGATCGGGTCGGGGTTTGGGAAATGGGCGAGAATCTGGACCGTTTGATAAAACTAATTCAACAGTCTAGATTAAAATGCCTGAAACGACGTCGTTTGGATTAAGCTGGAGACGGACCAATTATTGGGGCGGGTCTGGGCCAGTTTTGGTTGGGTTTTGGGGACAATTGTCAAGTTTGGCTCAAATACAGCCTTTTCTATTTCCTTTTATTTTCATTTCTTTTCCTTTCCCAATTTATTTTAAATTAAACTAAAATAAAAACCTAAATTAATTCCTAATCCAAATTATCTAATTAATTTAATTAACTCTAAATTATGACTACCAAACTAAGTTAAGTACCAAATTAAAGGGAGAATTACCAAAAAATCAAAAATTAAAAAGCAACAATAAACTATTTTTTGTGATTTTCCATTTTTGTAAAGCTACTTAATTAATTCTTAAAAATGCAAAGTTAAATACTAAATGCAAAAAAATGCAACATATTTTTTTTATTATTAAATAATTTAAATAAAATAAACATGCACAGACAAATGCAAACAATAACAGAAAATGCCACAAAAAATCCGCAAAATTGCGAACAATGGAATTTTTTTTTTTGGTTTTGAATTTATGGGAATAATTCATATAGGGCAAAAAATCACGTACTCACAGCTGCCCCTCTTTGCTCGGAAACACGAAGAGTTTTCGTGCAAAGATCAAGTGAGCGGATACGAGCGATTTTTGCCCATTTGAATACTCTGTGGGAAGCATCTTTGAAAGAATCTGACCGAACCTCTGCTTCAAAGGTTTCCTACATATCCTTGGCTATAAAGGAATCAAGTCAGTGTAGTTCGGGAAGTTTTGGTAGCTGGGACTACCATGAAGCTGTGATTTCACTTTTGCTGCTATTGCTACTGCTTACTAACCTCCTTATTATACCGTGACAAAATAAAAGAAGCTAGACTAAGCTATGAACTATGCATTACAAAGATTTATTTTCAAACTTAATCTTGTGATTGTTGTTACCTTGTTGACTTGTATTTTCCTACAGAAGTTCCTTTGTTGCTGACTTGAATCATAATTTTGTGATGCTTTCCCTTTCCTTCAATTACTTTCCCTTGTTTTCCAGGTGGATACCTGATTGCCGAACTTTAACCGTCTTCCTTTGACTATTATTGCCTTTCCTTGAATTGTTTCCTTCTATTCTTCTTCCTTTCATTTTAGGTGGTTTCTTGATTGCCAATACTTGAATTATGTTCCCTTCCTATGAAACTCGAATTGCTTTCCCCTTTCAACTTGAACTGTCTTCTTTTGACCATTGTTGCCTTCCCTCTGTTCTCCAGGTGGGCTCCTGATTACTGAAACTTGAATCGTACTCCTTGCCTTTGTTCTTCAGGCGGGCTCCCAATTATTGAAGTTTGATTTGTACTTCTTCCCTTCGTTCTCTAGGCAGACTCCTGATTTCAACAAAATTTGAATTTGTACTTCTTCCCTTCATTCTTCAGGCGGGCTCCTGATTTCCAACATTTGAATTGTACTTTTTCCCTTCATTATCCAGGCAGGCTCCTGATTACTGAAACTTGAATTGTATTCCCTTGCTCTCCAGGTGGGCGCCTGGCTGCTGAAACTTGAATTGTATTTCCTTGCTCTCCAGATGGGCGCCTGACTGCTGAAATTTGAATTGTGTTCCCTTGCTCTCTAGGTGGGCGCCTGATTGCTGAAACTTTAACTGTTTTTTCCTTGACTTGTTATCCCTTGTTCCTCTAGGTGGGTGCCTGATTACCAATACTTGTGTCAATCTTCCTTGAAACTTGATTTATTTTCCCTTGTTCTCCAGGTGGGCTCCTGATTACTTGATCCTGAACTGCTTTTTATCCTTAACATCCGTGTTGTTCTTCTCTATTCTTCAGACGGGCACCTGACTTCAACAAAATAGACAAAACAAAGAAAATTTTCTACCCCAATTTGGTAGCCGGGAACCTTTATGAGTGTTAACTGAATCATGTTACTTAATATCTCTAACAATCTGTAAACTAGATCCCATTATCCAGGAGGGTCCTGAAAATTTCTAGTAAAATGCCCATTTCAAAGCTGCATTATATTTTCTTCTATTGAACCTTGTTATCCAACTTGGTCCTAAAACTTCATCCCATTATCCAGGAGGGTCCTGAAAAGTTTTAAATTAAATCTTATCTTACAAGTGACGCTTTTAAAGCTAAACTATACTTCCTTATAGCCGAACTTACACTAAAACTTGTTATCTAATGGAATTCTTAGTGCTACGTCCCATTATTTAGGAGGGTCCTGAAAATTTCTAGTGAATTCTATCTCAAGCATGCAAACTTCGAAGTTCCGCTTATATTCCTTTGGGGTACATTTATGCTAGATTCTGCTACTCATGATTATTTTGAATTTTAAACTAAGTCCTATTTTCCAGGAGGGTCCTGAGAACTTTGCGATCAAACCTGCTTGGTGATTGCTCTTTCTTCACGTAGGATTTCTCCGAAACAAATGAAATTTTTCCCCCTGTTTCAAATCAAAGAAAAATCTTATCAGTTTAAAACGTGGTGGTTAGTTATGGCATTCTTTCTGAAGGTGGGTTCTTCCTTTGCCATGCTTTGCTTTGACTGGCTGCCTTGAGCCGGTCGAGAATTGTTTGACCTTCTGATTGATCCTTAACCCTAGGACCCTAGATAATCTGAGTGCTCTACACCCCAACCGTTGTTTTTCTTTTCTGACCTCTGCATCTCCCGCGACATTACTGAACCATTTCACCGATTTAACTTTTGCTTACACTCTATGTCTCACTTTTCATCACACTATCTCTAGCATGTCCTAGCCGCATTTTGCTTTGTACAATTTTGAAACTGGTAGTAAACTTTGAAATTCCTTCTTATTTATTGAAACAAGGCTAACCTTGGAAGAGCTTTAGAGGAGTAAAATTAACAGCAATGAAATGCGATGATTTTGAGAATTAAGAATAAAGAAGAAAATCCAAATTTGGATGACTGTTGGAGAGAGAAAAAGAAACTTATCTAAGTGGAGTAACTAGCACCAATAATCATGGTATGCATTTTGGATTTATCAACCCAGTCTGTTTAACCAATCACTTTTCCAATTGTTTTACTTTGTGCTCCAAAATCTCCGCAACCCGATGTTTACTGTCCGCCAGCTTACAGACCTTGTTCGGCTGGCAGTGCCCTGAAGGGTTTTTACCGACAAACCTCTCTCATTTGTTCATTCCTCAATTCCTTGTCGCCTCATGGTGCCCGTAAAGGTTTTCACCAATAAGACTCTCTCATTTTTACTTTCTCTCAGCTTTCGTTGCCTCATAGTGCCCACGAGGGTATTCACCAATAAGACTCTCTCATTTTTTGATTTCTCTTGCTTAAACTGGAGTGTTCCCCCTGATATGAATCCTCTTTACTTGCTTGACTTGGCATCTCTCGAAGACTGATTGGGAGGTCTTTCTTTGTACGGTAATATGGGTTCTTTGGATATGTTTGGAAAGAAAAGGTTATCAAAAAGGCTCAAAGCAACTTAAATGGGTCAAAATTACAACTTTTGGAATCTGATCACTTACCACAATCACAACTTCTACTCCAATTTTTTGCTTGGGGATTTTTGATTTTTATTTTGATACGATATGACCGAGCCATGAGGCTGCCTACGTATCCTTAATAGGAATCAGGTCAAACGTAGTTCACACCTGAATTTCTTTGTTTTCTTGTACTTTCTCTTTTCACTTCTTTTCTTTTTTTTTCTTTCTTTTTCTTTTCTTTCTTTTCTCTCTTTTTCGTTATTGATTCCAAAAGAGGGGTATGAAATAAAATAAATAAGGCTCAAAAGGGGAAACAAAGGGTAGAGTGTTTAGATAGCAGAACAAATTGCCTACGTCATTCCAATCTTCGAAACAATGCCAAGTACAAACAATCAACAATTGAACCAAAGAAATCATACATAATATCTCTTGACTGCATTAGAATTGATAGCCATGTCTACACATTTGCCTTCGATATCTGTTAGATATAAAGCACCATTGGACAACACTCTTGTTACAATGAACGACCCTTGACAATTTGGGGCGAACTTGCCGTTCGCTTCGGCCTGGTGTGGAAGGATGCGCTTTAATACTTGCTGACCCACTTCAAACTTTCGGGGACACACCTTTTTGTTGTACGCTCTTTCCATTCTCTTTTGATATAACTGCCCATGACACACTGCTGCCAATCTCTTCTCATCGATCAAACTTAACTGCTTCAAACGGGTTTTGACCCACTCATCATCCTCAATCTCAGCCTCAGCAACAATCCGAAGGGACAAGATTTCAACTTCCGCAGGTATCACTGCTTCAGTGCCATATACCAACAAGTAAGGAGTTGCACACATTGAAGTGCGAACAGTAGTGCGATAACCCAACAATGTGAATGGTAACTTTTCATGCCATTGCCTAGAACCTTCCACCATTTTCCGAAGTATCTTCTTTATATTCTTGTTGGTTGCCTCGACTGCTCCATTCGCCTTGAGGCGATATGGGGTGGAATTGCGATGCGTAATCTTAAATTGTTGACATACCTCTTTTATCAAGTTACTATTAAGATTAGCACCATTATCTGTGACGATCACCTTTGGTATCCCAAATCGACAGATGATATTTGAGTGAACGAAATCGACCATTACTTTCTTAGTCACAAACTTGAGAGTTTTAGCCTCAACCCACTTGGTGAAATAATTAATGGCCACCAGAATGAACCTGTGCCAGTTGGATGCTGCTGGTTCAATTGGTCCAATGACATCCATGCCCCAAGCAACGAAGGGCCATGGTGCCGACATTGTGTGCAATTCCGATGGTGGAGAATGAATTAAATCTCCATGTACCTAGAATTGATGACATTTGCGCACAAAACTGATACAATCTCGCTCCATGATGAACCAATAATAACCTACTCGGAGAATTTTCTTCGCGAGCATATATCCACTCATATGCGGTCCGCAGACTCCAGAATGTACTTCGGTCATGACAGCCGTGGCTTGTTTAGCATCTATGTATCTCAACAATCCAACATCTGGAGTTCTTTTATACAAAACTCCTCCACTGAAGAAAAATCCACTTTCTAACCGTCGAATTGTTCTCTTTTGATCCCCTGTGGCTTGCACCGGATATACCCCCATTTTGATGTACTCCCTGATATCATGGAACCACGGTTCACCATCAAGTTCTTCTTCCACTATGTTACAATAAGCATGATGATCTCGAACTTGAATATGTAGAGGATCGATATAAGCTTTGTTCGGATGGTGCAACATTGATGCCAAGGTAGCCAAAGCATCAGCCACCTTATTATGGACCCTTGGAATATGCTTGAACTCTACTGATCGAAACTGTTGACAAAGATCATGCAAACATTGTCGGTGCGGTATGAGCTTCAAATCTCGTGTTTCCCATTCTCCTTGAATTTGATGTACCAGAAGATCCGAGTCTCCCAAGACCAAGACTTCCTAGACATCCATGTCTGCAGCTAGCCTTAAGCCCAAAATGCATGCTTCGTACTCAGCCATATTGTTGGTACAATAAAAGCAAAGCTGAGCCGTAACAGGATAGTGATGCCCTATTTCAGAAATAAGCACGACTCCTATTCCAACTCCTTTCATGTTAGCAGCCCCATCAAAGAAAAGTTTCCAACCTGGTTTTTCAGTCTGCTCTAGCTCGTCAATATGTATCACCTCTTCATCGGGAAAATAAGTCCTCAATGGCTCATATTCTTCATCGACTGGGTTCACGGCCAAATGATCGGCCAACGCTTGGGCTTTCATTACGGTCCGAGTCACATAGACGATGTCAAACTCTGTGAGCAAAATTTGCCACTTCGCAAGCCTCCCTGTGAGCATAGGCTTTTGAAAAATATACTTCAATGAATCCAAGCGCGAAATGAGGTAAGTAGTGTAGGATTACAAATAATGTTTCAATTTCTGTGCTAACCAAGTTAGGGCGCAACATGTCCTTTCCAGGTGAGTGTACTTAACCTCATAAGCTGTGAACTTCTTGATAAGATAGTAGATGGCATGTTCCTTCCTGCCAGTGATATCATGCTGACCCAATACACAATGAATTTTCCAGGACTGTCAAGTAAAGAATCAAAGGTCTCCCTGGTTCTGGTAGATCCAGCACAGGTGGGTTTGAAAAGTATCCTTTTATCTTATCAAATGCTTCTTGACACTCATTAGTCCACTTGACCGCAACATCATTCTTCAGCAACTTGAAAATAGGCTCACAAGTTGTCGTGAGTTGAGCAATAAACCTGCTGATGTAGTTCAATCTCCCTAACATACTCATCACCTCAGTCTTGTTCCTCGGAGGTGGAAATTCTTGGATATCTTGGATCTTTGATGGGTCCAACTCAATGCCTCGACGGCTGACTATGAATCCCAATAATTTTCCGGATGGAACACTAAATGCACACTTGGCAGGGTTAAACTTGAGGTTGTACCTGCGAAGCCTTTGGAAAAATTTCCTCAAATCTCCGACGTGGTCGGCCTGCTGCTTTGACTTTATGATTACATCATCTACATATACCTCAATCTCCTTGTGTATCATATCATGGAACACAGTAGTCATTGCCCTCATGTAAGTTGCCCCAGCGTTTTTCAAACCAAATGGCATTACTCGGTAACAATAAGTTCCCCATGGCGTGATAAATGCCGTCTTTTCCGCATCTTCTTCATCCATTAAAATCTGATGATACCCTACATAGCAATCCACAAAAGATCCAATCTCACGCTTGGTGCAATTATCGATCAAAATGTAGATGTTGGGTAGTGGGAAATTATCCTTTGGACTTGCTTTGTTGAGATTGCGGTAATCAATGCATACTCTGATCTTGTCGTCCTTCTTTGGTACTGGCACAACATTAGCTAACCAAACGAGATATCGTGTGACCTGAATGACCTTTGCGTCCAACTGCTTAGTGATTTCT
Organism: Nicotiana tabacum; assembly: GCF_000715075.1. Classification (NCBI taxonomy): domain Eukaryota; kingdom Viridiplantae; phylum Streptophyta; class Magnoliopsida; order Solanales; family Solanaceae; genus Nicotiana; species Nicotiana tabacum. The sequence continues at coordinate 187,754,955 of NC_134080.1, forward strand.
TCCTTAATCTTCACACTCATATCAGTTTTGAACTTTCTCAATTTTTGCTTGACGGGAGGGAATGTCGGGTCAATGGATAACTTGTGGACTGCTAAATCAGTGCTTAAACCCGGCATGTCGTCGTATGACCATGCAAAAATATCTTTATATTCAATCAGGGCTTTGATTATCTCTTCCCTGATCTTTGGTTCAAGGTGGATGCTTATTTTAGTCTCTCTGATATTATCTGCGTCCCCTAAATTGATGGATTCTGTATCATTCAGGTTGGGTTTGGGTTTTCCTTCAAAGTGATTTAATTCCTTACTAATTTCTTCAAAGGCCTCTTCCTCATCATATTCTGATTCGTTATCACACTCTACTTCTTGAATTATTTTTTCAGAATCAGATTGAGTTTTAAGACTGGGCTGAGGATTCCTCACGCATGCCATGTCATTAACCAGCGTAAAAAGAACTGTACAGAAAAGAAAAGAAAAACAAAAGGGAAACTATCAAGAATAATGAAGAAAGGGAAATTGCATTTCATTGAGTGATAAAAGATAACAAGGTTTTCTCACTCAAACAGACTGAAAGATAAAAATCTGGATTATAACCCTGGAATAACCCAGACAGCTGAAGGAAAATCAAAATAAACTACCAAGACTCCTTTCGAGTGGGGAGAGAAGTGACTTTTCAATTATTAAGCTTTGTTTTTGGCCCGACAAATTGAATTTCTGCATTGCTAGAACCTTCACTACTTTCCACCATGTTCACACCGTCAAACAATTTCTCAAATCTTTCAATTAACTCCTTATCAAGATCAATCACAGGACTGGGAATTGTTGTTACCGATCGTTTTTTGGTACCAGACTTGACAAATGATCTGGAGAGACGTGGGACTGGCTTTGGAAGGACCCATGCCCTCTGTTTTAACTTTCTAGATCTTCTTATGTCTGCGGCAGTGGGATTGAATCCTAGACCAAATGTTCCCAAGTTTTCAAGAAGAGACACCGGCTGTATGATGCCTTGCAAAGATGAGCCCAAACCTTTACCAAGTACAAAAGCATTCTTCAACATCTCATAGGCCACCATGACTGATACGGCGGTTATCTTTAGATTTGGAATGTAGTTCCCCTCTGGAACTTTCTCTACCAACATCGTGTCAAAAACCTGGTAGACCCATGGTCCTTTGTCATCTTCCACTTCAGTGAACAATACAATGGCATCGCTGTGAGCGCATAAACTGTCTTCGCCATGCACAACTATTTCCTGTCTATCCCATCCAAATTTGACCACCTGGTATAGTGTTGATGAGATTGCTTTAGTGGCATGAATCCACGGTCGACCTAACAGCAGATTGTAGGAAACAACTATATCCAGCACCTGAAATTCCATTGTAAACTCAACTGGCCCTATCGTCAGCTCTAGAATTATATCCCCAACTGAATCTTTGCATCCGCAATCAAATCCCCGGACATAGATATTGTTCTTATGAATCCTCTCATATTCCACTTTCAAGTTACTCAGAGTGGAGAGAGGGCAGATGTTCACACTGGAACCATTATCGACCAATACTCAGGTAACCACAGAGCTCTCACATTTCACCGTAAGGTAAAGGGCTCTGTTATGCTCAGTACCCTCTACGGGCAATTCATCATCGAAAAAAATGACTCTATTCACTTCAAAGATCTTGTTGGCTATCTTTTCCAGATGGTTCACGGTGATTTTATCGGGAACGTGAGCCTCATTCAAGATTTTCATTAAAGCTTGACGGTGCTCGTCTGAGTGGATTAACAATGACAATAGTGATATTTGAGCAGGCGTCTTCCTTAATTGTTCCACGATAGAATAGTCCTGCACCTTCATCTTCCTCAAGAATTCCTCTGCCTCTTCTTCAGTTACAGCTTTCTTTACCGGCATTGGGTTATCTTTGGAGATCTTAGCTTTTCTCAACTCCTCGGGGGCAAAACATCTTCCCGAGCGAGTCAAACCCTGGGTTTCGCAAACTTCTTCTTTGATTTCTTTCCCTTTGTAAGTCACTGTTACCTGTTTGTAATTCCATAGAATAGTCCTGCTGTTGACTACTGGTAACTGGGTTACCGGCTTGATAATGACATGATCTGTGCGGGCTCCCTCCACGATTACGACAGGTTTGCTTGCCACTCCTGGCACAACCACTTTCATCCTTTCTTGCTTTGCTGCAACATCACTCGAAGACCCATTCTTAACTATTACGGATGGTTCACTACTCCTTTTGCTTGACTTGAGCACTGATTTCTCACTTGTTGATTGTTCAACTATCTTGACCGTACTGGACCGAATCATCATGACGGTTGGAGACGGCTTCCTAGGCTCCCCTCATTCATGCACTATTTCAATCATATTTGCCTCATGATGGGCTGGCATCGGATTCCGGTTGATATTGGGTGCCTCGGGAGCTTGAACTTCAATCCGATTGGTATCAATAAGCTCCTAGATAGCACTTTTTAAGTGCCAACACTTCTCCGTGTCATGACCTGGAGTACCAGAACAATACTCATAGCTTACGGAATAATCAAGATTTTTCGGAGGAGGATTTGGCAATTTGGACTGTATCGGCCTTAGCATGTCCAATTGTCTTAGCTTGTGGCATAAACCGGTATATGACTCTCCCAATGGAGTAAAGGTTTTCATTTTCTACAACTTTTCATCCTTAAATGCTTGATTAGGCCGGAAACTTGGTCCATGAGGGTTTTGGTAGGCTCGTGGGGGTGGATAAGTGTTTTGGGGAATGGGCGCACGCCATTGCGCGTGGGTGGGAGGTTGGTTGTATGTTTGGGCATGGTGGACAGAAAAATGAGGTTCTGGTGGGGGTAGTAGTGTTGGGGTGGATTATCTGGGCTATGAGGGTAACTTTGGTGGTAGGGTTGAGGCTGATTATAGTGGTGGATGAGCCTATGTGTCCGAACCAAGTTCCTGAATCAACCATTGCTACGTCCTCTCTCTTCTTTTTCCCAATTCCTCCTGTGCCGCCCTGAATAGCCTGAGTGGTCACCTTAATAGCCGAATAGCTCATGATTTTATTCGATTTGAGCCCCTCTTCTACCATACCTCCTATCTTCACTACTTCATTGAAGGATTTTCCTATAGTTGAGACCAGATGGCCATAGTAAGTAGGTTCTAAGGCCTGTAGGAAATAATCCACCATCTCACTTTCTTTCATAGGAGGGTCTACTCTTGTTGCCTGCTCTCTCCATCGGAAACCATACTCTCTGAAACTTGCACTGTGCTTTTTCTCCAATTTTGTCAAGGACAGTCGATCTGGAATGATCTCAAGATTGTATTGGAAGTGCCAAGCGAATGCTTGCACCAGATCATCCCATGTATACCACCTTCCGTGATCCTGCCAGGTGTACCACTCCAGTGCCGATCCACTCAGACTTTGACTGAAATATGCCATTAGCAATTCATCTTTTCCTCCAGCTCCCCTCATCTTGCTACAAAAAACTCTCAAGTGTGCTACTGGATCACCGTGCCCATCATACAAATCAAACTTGGCCATCTTAAACCCTGCCGGTAATTGCATATTTGGAAACAGACACAGGTCTTTGTAAGCCACACTTACTTGACCTCCTAACCCTCGCATATCTCTGAATGATTGTTCTAAGTTTTTAACTTTTCTGAACATCTCCTCTTGTTCGGGATTTTTGGATGGGTTTTCAGCTTCCGCAGGGAGATCAAAACGAGGAGTATAAACTTTTGAAGCTTTGAAAGTGGGCTCTAGGGGTAGTATTGGTTATCCTGGGCTTGGAACACAGGATCACTGGAAGATTGGTGTAGTGTAGCAGATGGGGATGCTACGAAGACATGAGTGATTGGGGGAGGAGGATATGGAACTGGTTTGGGTGGTGGAGCTTGCGGGGTTTGGGAGGTGGTGCCTTGGTAGTGATGGTAAATAGGAAATCCTGCAGATGAATCAATAGTAGGATGTTCCTGGGTTTGAGTCAATGGCGGGATGAAAGCAGGGTTGGCGGGGTAAGCTGGTGGTGGTTGCCCTTTTGCCCAGGCCTGGTACATTTCGTCCATCTGCTACTTCAACTTATACATCTCTTCTTTCATTGAATTAACATCCAATTCTTCCACCTCTCTTGAAGGATCGATGCTACTCGCATCAAGTTCTTGGTTAGACATGATCAATTTGCCTTTGGACCTGGTGTTATATGGATGGGTTGCCAGAATGCTCAATAAACTAATCACCTGCCTTAGTTCTGGAGCATCAACAACAAACTCGTTAGTTATTAGAGCTTAACAGATTGGTAACCGCATATTTGTGAAATGCAATGCACCTAAGTAATTAATCATTTCTATCATGTATTTGCTCGATTGCTTGTGTCATCCCGACTTTTCCGTATTTCCATGCGCAACTTACCTTTTTTTTTTCTTTTTTTTTTCATTCTTGCCTTTCTTTGTTTGACTTCTCTTTGTTTTTTTTATTCTCTTATTTACCTTTCTTATTTTGTTTCGTTCTCACGGTTTCTTATTTTCTTTCTCTTTTCTTTTGGTTATGGTCGAATCCTATAGAGATTGCCTACGTATCATGACCCCACATGAATCAGACCGAGCATAGTTCTGGGATATAAGTGTAAAAATAAGTAATAAAACATTATTGGGATTTTCAAAAAGCAAATACTTTGATTATAACGACTCAAAAACTAACAGACTTAAAAGAAACTAACAGACTCTAACAGAAAGAAAATACTGACTCAAGTAAAAATAATCACGAATACATTAATGCCTCAAATTCTCTTGCGGCCCGCGGGACATCATTCGGTCTCGCCACGGGCCTATATGAAAGATCCCTTTGAAGCCTCTCCAAGTCACTCATTATCTGTCGGACAAACGTCATCACTGTCGCGAAGAAAGTGGTGCGAGTCATATTCTCACATGCTTGGCATTTCACAACAATGTAGTCGGCGATAACTCTGACCCGCTCTCGGATTCTACCCTTTTCCTGAAGCAGATGCCCAACCTGTTGATTCCGGGCTTCTAACACCTGAGTGACGTGGAGATGTTGATTTTGCAACTGTTGCATTCCTTCCTCCATCTAAGCCATCAAATCATAACAGTGTTTCCTATTAGCTTTGAAGTCTTTGGCTTGCTTGGCTGCTTCATTCTCGAGGGTAGTCATTTTTCTCTTCAGGATGGTGATTGTCCCTTCATACTTTCTTTTCATTTGCTGCACAAACTTTGCCTGCTCTTCCGCCTTATTTTCCCATTGTGCTTGGACTTTGGCTAGGTTAGCCTCAGACTTTTCCAGGCCATCTTGACACTCAAGGGCTTTCTTTTTCAGACTGCTTATAAGCCTTTCATCCGCTCGGCTTCTTTCCGCATTTCTAGCAGCTGTTTTCATCTTCCAGATTTGAGCTTCGAGGGTTTCATTTTCCTGAGTTAGTTTTTTCTTTTATCCCTCATCTGCGGCGGCTTGCAAACCATTTTCAAACTGAAGGTCCAAGACTTGCCTTTCCAACTTGCTTATTGTAGCCCTGTACTCGTTTTCTTTGGTCAACCAGTCCCATTGCACCTGTGCTCCGTCAGTGAACTGTTGGACATGGGGTCTTTTTGCGGGATTTTCAGGCTCCTGATGAACTCAGGATCTTTTACCATACCAAGCAGGGTAACCAGGCTCCAATTCACCTCTAGATAGATCTCGTATTTGAGTTTTAGGCTCTAAGAATCTGTACTGATGCCAAATCCGACGCACTTTTTCTTCTGGAAAGGCAGCTTTTGGTTCTAACTCAATGACCTGCTGACTCAAATCTTCATCGTGTGGGATGGTCTGGTATCGGCCTAACTGACGTAGGACTCTATGCAGAGCATAAGGCTGGATACTCTGAAGTCCCATCAACAGTAGGAAATACACCTCAGCCGGCATATAAATTACTTCACTGACCGAGAGCTACCCGAACGCCCATTCGATCTTGTTTGTAGTCAAGGATCTCAAGTGGATGTGCCATGCTTTTGTACCCTTCGGGAACTCATAACCCTCTACCCGCTTTTCCTGTTTTTCAATGCACTCGATGCCAGTCATACCACAATTCAAGTATCCGGGACGGTGACAAAGGTGTTCCTCCATCCATAATTGTAACAGCATATTGCACCCTTCAAAAAACTTTCCCCCTTCTCGGCAAAGGGTTAGAGCTCGGTAAATTTCTGCCAAGATCAACGACATTATAGTCCTATTTGCCTTTTTCATCATAAAGTCAGCTATCCCCACGAGCCCCAACTCTATATTCCCATCTTTTCTGGGGCAAATCAAAATACCTAGGAACGCCGTTATAAAAGCTAATCCTCTTCGATCTTCCCACTTGTCTTGGTTTCCTGCGTGAGTAAGACCTGTATTTGGCGTCTCGAAGCCATGGGGATTCCCGTAACGTCGGTACAGGAAAAAGAAGGTACAGAATCCTTTGGCTAAATTTCCGTCTCGGATGTCCCGAGTGATGCTTAACAGGTCCAAATATTTGTGAGGGGTTACTGCTCTAGGTGCCACCGAGTATTGATTTCTAAGATTCCCGTCGAAACCGGTGTAGCCTGCTATCTCTTCCAGTGTAGGAGTTAACTCGAAATCAGCAAAGTGGAATACATTATGTACTGGGTCCCAAAATGGTATCAAGGCCTCAATTATGTCCTTTCTCGGCTTAACCTTCAAGAGCCCGATAAGACCACCCAATGCTTTTGTCACAACCTTCCTGCTGTTGTCCCCCAAATCATGCCACCACATATGTAGCTCCAAATGAATCTCTTCACTGACTGAGAAAGGTTCATTTTGAATTGTGCTCATCCTGCACATTTATTAAGGTGATTTCAATTAAAAGAAAACTACGACTCATTTTGACTCAAGAAAAATGACCATTTTTCAAAATTTTCACAAAAATATCTGGCTTTGTCGATACAGCCTTTCAACATTCCGAAAATGAAGATTTTAAGGCTGTGTTGGCTAACCAGCCAAAACCTTGAAAAATGACTAAAGGTGGCTATTCTTGCAAAAACAGCCTTCCGGCGCCCTTTTGAGGGACATTCGGCTATTTTTGACAAGAGTGATATCACCTTACTTATTTGCAATAAAAATAAAATTTTTGTTCTTTTCGGGCTATTTTTGCAAAAAGGAAGTTGGATCCGATGAGGGTTGCCTACGTATCTCACACCCTGTGAGAATCAAACTGACGTAGTTTGGGCAAATAAAACAAAACCAACTATTTTTAAAAACAAAACCTCTTTTTTCCCTTTTTTTCATTTCATTTTTTCTCAAAAAATTCGGCAGAGTTTCAGCACTATTTGGACATTGGGTTTTTCAAAACAGGTGACAAATTCACTTAACCCTCACATTGCTATTCTTTTTTTTTCAACCTTCTCCCATTATTTGTAAGCCGATCAGCATGCAAATACGAAGCAAATAAATGCACAAGTAGCAAGTAAGATGCATCAGGATGGTCCTTTTTCATTTTGGGTACACATGTCCTAGACAGACTCAACCCCTGTGTTGAGTCTCTAAAGTCAAATGCACGTGATGCAAACAAACGTTCCTACTAGGGATACGACATGAAGCTTTGTTATACTAGGTTTAAAACCTAGGTTTATTGTTCTATACCTGGATTACCCGAGCGGACAACTCGAGCCGGGGGGGGGGGGCAGACCGGGAATACAGAAAATTCACCGGCTTTGCAACTTATCCGAACCTCATTCTAAATTTGGGATATGACTCTACAGAAGAGAAATCACACGAAGTGCACACTCCTCCATGATTTAGAAGACTCCGAGAGCAGATGGGTTTCATAGCAGTTTATATACAGTTCACAGAATATCAAAGCGGTAAAAGCAACATTTAGCACATTAGGCCCAAACATGTAACAAAATCAGAAAATAAATAAAGCTAACTATAACAATTCATCTAAGCTCGAATTCTGAATCTTGAACCAGAGATTCTGGGTTCGTTCCCCAGCAGAGTCGCCAAAGCTGTCACACCTCCCTTTTTACCTACCCCGGAAAGGGTATAAGGGAGTTTTTTTCCAACTTAAAATGACAATCGAAACGGAATTATTTATCTATAAATTAGAGTCGCCACTTGGGTTAATTTATGGTGTCCCAAGTCACCGGTTCAAATCCCAAATCGAGGAAAAATTTGACTCTGTATTACAGTCTGCGAACCAGAAATCCGGGTAAGGAATTCTGTTAACCCAGAAGAAGGTGTTAGGCATTCCCAAATTTCGTAGTTTTAGCACGGTCGCTCAAATTTTATTATTGGCCTATTTATCTGATTTTTAGAACACTTTCAAACCTATATGAGTTTTTACCTGCTTTTATTTAATTTTAGGAAGATTTCAACGTTATACAAAACACGTCTTTGGATCATGCCACATGAAATGCACCCACGATCCGTGACATATTTTGTTTAACGTTGTTAGGATTTGGATTTGGGTCATATGAAATGCACACCCGATAGTTTAGGAAGGTAAGTTATTAAAGTAACGTGCCTAAAGTAACTACGCGTTTGCAACTTTGCGAGGGCCATGAAAATTGCTAAATGGAGTGCCTCGAATTCTAAGGATCAACATAAGATTAATCAAATGAGGGCCATGCAATGGTCATTTTTGTTGGGCATGGCGCACCTCAGTTCTAAATTAAAGAGGCATTCAAACTAAGCTTTGGAGGGCCATAAGCTATTTTGCGTTATTTAGTATGGCTAACCTCATTCTAAAAAAACATTAATTGTTTAAAGAAAACTGAAGGATTCCTAATTACTCAAATATTTCCTAATGGATTTGTTGAAGGCCAAAAGAAAGTACTACTTCATTTTAAAGAAAAACTCAAGCCCAATCAATGAGCGCAGTCCGTATGGGTCATGTGCAAATAGAATATTCTGAGATACACATGTCGAACCTCCACAACAACTGAAAGCATTCAGATTTTTAACGTGCCAAATTAACATTAAACCAAAAGCCATTGCAAGCTTTGGGGCTCGAAGTAGGCACATCATGATGAAGGTTGACAAAACCAAAATAGCTCAAAGTTGTGCATTCGTACTTGAGAATGCTTTCGCCACTTGGGCTGGCTTTAAGCCCAGATTTTACAAACTAACAATTAATTTAGATTAAAAGCTAAGTGGGATTAAACCTACAATTATTCCCGACTCTTAGTTAAGGGACACAAATTGCTTAATTAACTTCCATATTTACAATTGTCTTAACATAGAATAATTGATCAAATGTTCCCAAATCAAACCATCACTAATCCATTATGGCTCATGAGTAAACATGCTGGAACTATGGACATCAGTCCTTTAAATAACTTCACAAGAACAGTCATACAAATTTCAAATTCATTCAAACCTTGGCTTAATCCATGTACATGATAAATGGAGACTTGTAAAGGGGCCTAATGAACAAACATGATCTCAAACCTTAGGCTCATGGGCAAACATGCTTATAAAACAACATCAATACACGTACAAGCCAAACACCTAACATTTTAATGGATTCAGATAAACATTAGAACCAAAACCTTATTGATTTTTGACAGAAACTTAAGCAAAAAATCTGTGATCTAGAGCACAAATCAAAATAAACTGAATAATTGAGGCCTACAGTTCATTTACCATACAAAAAATCCACAAACCTGCTTATACACCTTCTAAACATGTTATTTAATGTTGAAACTAAACAATTGGCTAAAACACAAACCTCATTTTATAATACCAGTACCAGCTCATTTAACATCTACCATTACCAATCTACTACATGGTATTTAATCTAACTAAAGAGGACAACGAGTATAGAACAGTTTGAACTCAACAGATTGGTCGAGTTTTCAAAGGGAGTAAAAAAAATCTAACTAAAGAAAGGGAGAGGAAAAAGGAGATGAAATGGATTAAAAGAATGAAAACACTTACCATTTCAGAAATCAACAACCTGCTGTAGACCTTGATTTAATGAGACTGATGTTACACATTTGTTCTTTGTCAAGAACAACTGACCAACATCAGTCTTCGTCGAATCTAATCTTCAAAACTTTGATAGAAACAACATCATATGACCATGCATGCCACTAGGTTTTATTGAGGACAATCTTAGATTTTTAGGGCTCGACCTTGGATTTTAGATTCGAGAGATTCTGGCAATATTCGAGGGAAAACAATAATGGATTTGGTACGAGGGAGATATGGGGGTTAGGTGGTGTTGATTTGGAGCCGATTGGGTAAGTTAGGGTTTAAGGGTCTGACCTTCAATCCCATATTCGAATAGTTCGACTGTGACTCGAAGGTAATGGGTTGAGGATTCAGAACGGGAAGATAAAGGAGAGTCGATGGTGTGAATTTTGGTTGGTCTCTGAAGAGAGATCAGAGACGATGGGGGGGGGGGGTAAGGGGTTTGATGTTTTGAGTATATTAAATTGATGATTTAATTAGGGCCGTTGGATGAGTGGAATCCAACGGCTCTAATTAAATCATTAATGGAAAACAGAGTCGTTTTGTTTCACTAGGGGGAACCAATTTGGTTCTGGATCGAGTTAGGGTTTGGGAAATGGGCGAGAATCTGGACCGTTTGATCAAACTAATTCAACGGTCCAGATTAAAATGCCTGAAACGGCGTCGTTTGGATTAAGATGGAGACGGACCGGTTATTGGGGCGGGTCTAGGCCGGTTTTGGTTGGGTTTTGGGGACAATTGTCAAGTTTGGCCCAAATACAACCTTTTCTATTTCCTTTTATTTTCATTTCTTTTCCTTTCCCAATTTCTTTTAAATTAAACTAAACTAAAAACTTAAATTAATTCCTAATCTAAATTATCTAATTAATTTAATTAACTCTAAATTATGACTACCACAACTAAGTTAAGTACCAAATTAAAGGGAGAATTACCAAAAAATCAAAAATTAAAAAGCAACAATAAACTATTTTTTGTGATTTTCCATTTTTGTAAAGCTACTTAATTAATTCTTAAAAATGTAAAGTTAAATCCTAAATGCAAAAAAATGCAACATATTTTTTTATTTTTAAATAATTTAAATAAAATAAACATGCACAGACAAATGCAAACAATAACAAAAAATGCTACAAAAAATCCGCAAAATTCCGAATAATGGAAAAAATTGTTTTGTTTTTGAATTTATGGGAATAATTCATATAGGGCAAAAATCACGTGCTTACAACCAATACAGCTAAAAAATCATGGTACCACCTTTGGGCTCGGATACCAGTATACATGGCAAGAGTACAGGGATTGGTCCCCTCCATGGCTTGGACCGTATTATCCTCTTGAGCAGCCAATGCCACGTTTGGAACAAGCTTTTCACCAGGCTGATACGATATTGGGGACTGCAAAAGAAGAAGCGCTAGTTGGGTTGAAGAATTTGTTCTTGGAGGATGAAGACACGGACTGCGGTGCCATAATTGAGGAGGAGGAGGAAGAAGGCCTCACTATTCAGACTGTGGCAAAGGGAGCTATTCTCAGGAACTGGACCGCCAAACCATCCCGAGCCCGCCGAGTCATTGGGTAGCTTGGCAGAATTTACTTCTATATCCATTCTAGGCATTTAAGATTTCCCTTAATTTTGTTTTAAGCTTTACTTGTTTCAAAATAAATGCTCGATTCAATCGAGCCGTGCTTTGTCTGGATAATTTTTCAAGTTTTAATCAAATGCATTTGCTCTTTATTATTCACTACTATCTTTACACTTTTCATTTCCACAGCGTTATTATTACTTTTCCTGATGAACCAGTGACTGTGACATGTAATGAGGCAATGCAACATGAGAATAGTGATTTAGAGGAAGAAGATGAGATACCCGATGAAATTGTCAGGGAGGTGGAAAATTTTGAGAATAACCCTAAGTCCAATCTGGACGAGACCGAAGCAGTAAATTTGGGAGACGCCGAGACCATCAAGGAGACCCGCATCAGCATTCACTTGTCATCAACAGAGAAGGAAGAGAACATTCATTTTCTAAAAGAATATGAGGACATTTTTGCATGGTCATATGATAACATGACCGGTTTGAGAACTTCCATAGTGGCCCACAAGTTGCCTACTAATCCTATGTGTCCGCCAGTAAAATAGAAACTCAGAAAGTTCAAACCAGACATGAGCCTGAAAATCAAGGAGGAAGTTACCAAGAAGATCAAAGCCAAAGTTCTTAGGGTGGTCAAATATCCAACCTGGTCAGCTAACATTGTGCCAGTTCCGAAGAAAGACAAGAAGGTTAGAGTATGTGTTGACTATCGGGATTTAAACAAAGAAAGTCCCAAGGACGATTTCCCATTGCCAAATATACACAACCTAATCGATAACTGCGCCAAGCATGAACTCCAATCATTTGTAGATTGCTTCGCATGTTATCACCATATCTGGATGGATGAAGAAGATGTAGAGAAGGCAGCTTTTATTACAGCTTGGGGGTGTATACTGTTACAAGATGATGTCATTCGGTCTGAAGAACGCTGGGGCCACTTACATGAAAGCCATGACAACCATTTCCCCGATACGATACACAAGAAAATAGAGGTGTATGTGGATGACGTCATTATCAAATCCAAGAGGGTCGTAGATCACATAGCGGACCTGAGAAAGTTCTTTGACAGGCTAAGGAGGTACAATTTGAAACTAAACCCTGCAAAGTGTGCATTCGGGGTTCCCGCAGGAAAATTATTGGGATTCATTGTCAGTCGTCGAGGGATCGAGCTGGATCCATCTAAAGTCAAAGCCATTCAAGAATTACCACCACCTAAGAGCAAAAAGGACATGATGAGCTTCCTAGGACGTCTCAACTATATCAGTCGCTTCATAGCATAGTCCACAGTCATATGTGAACCCATCTGCAAGATGCTGAGGAAAGATGCTGAAACGAGCTAGATAGAGGATTGTCAGAAAGCTTTTGATAAGATTAAGGAGTATCTGTCCACGCCACCAATTCTGGTCCCACCAGAACCAGGATGACCTTTGCTACTTTATCTATCTGTATTAGATGGATCCTTCGAATGTGTTTTGGGACAACATGACGAGACATGAAGGAAGGAGCAGGCTATTTACTACTTGAGCAAGAAGTTCACACCTTACGAAGAACGATACCCTTTGCTTGAACGCACTTGCTGTGCTTTGACCTGGACAGCCCAGAAATTGAGGCATTACTTCTGTGCCTACACTACATACGTCATATCTAGGATGGACCCTCTAAAGTACATATTTCAGAAACCCATACCTACTGGGAAGTTGGCTAAATGGCAGATACTATTAAGTGAGTTCAATATCGTCTATGTAACTCAAAAGGTGGTCAAGGGACAAGCATTGGCAGATCACCTTGCTGAAAATCCAGTGGGAGGAGCATACGAACCTTTGAAGACATATTTTCCTGATGAAGAAGTGTCGTTCGTAGTGGAAGACATTACCAAAGCATATGATGGTTGGAGGATGTTTTTCGATGGAGCCGCAAATTTTAAAGGAGTGGGCATTGAAGCAGTTTTGGTATTAGAAACAGGTCAGCATTATCCGGTATCTTCTAAACTCAGATTTTCTTGCACCAACAACATGGCGGAATATGAAGCCTGCATACTAGGGCTCAACATGGCAGTCGACATGAACGTTCAGGAGTTGTTGGTGATCGGTGATTCAGATTTGCTTGTGCACCAGGTACAAGGAGAGTAGGCTACCAAGAATTCCAAGATATTGCCATATCTGCACTATGTGCAGGAATTGAGAAAGAGATTGACAAAGATAGAATTCCGACATGTGCCCAGAATTTAGAATGAGTTTACCGATGCATTGGCCACTTTGTCATCCATGATACAACATCCATATAAGAATTACATTGATCCCATTCCGATAAGGATCCATAATCAGCCGACATATTGTGCTCATGTCGAGGAAGAAGTAGATGGAAAGCCTTGCTTCCATGACATCAAAGAATACTTATCAAAAGGAGAATACCCGGAGCATGCAAATCACACTCAGAAACGTTCGCTCCGGATATTGTCAAACTACTTCTTCCACAGCGGAGGGAACTTGTACAGAAGAACTCCTGATTTGGGTTTATTAAGATGTGTTGACACAAAGGAAGCTTCTAAGCTACTTGAGGATGTGCATGACAGGACCTATGGTCCACACATGAATGGTTTCGTCTTAGCTATGAAGATACTCAGGGCAGGTTACTTTTGTATGACCATGGAGACGGATTGCATTCAGTATGTCCGCAAATGCTTTAAATTTCAAGTGCATGCCGATATGATAAAAGTGCCGCCAAATGAGCTCAATGAAACAAGCTGATCTTGGTCATTCGCCGCTTAGGGAATGGATGTTATCGGTCTGATTGAGCCCACTGCTTCAAACGGACACAGGTTTATTCTGATAGCCATTGATTACTTCACAAAATGGGTAAAAGCTGCATCTTACAAAGCTGTAACCAAGAAAGTCATCGCTGATTTTGTCAAGGATCGTATTGTCTGCCGATTCGAAGTTCCCGAATCCATCATTACCGACAACGCTGCCAATCTCAACAGTGATCTGATGAAAGCTATGAGTGGAACTTTCAAAATCAAGCACAAGAATTCCACAACCTACAAACCTCAGATGAATGGAGCCATAGAAGCCGCCAACAAAAACATTAAGAAGATACTAAGAAAAATGGTAGAGAACTACAAATAGTGGCATGAGAAGTTAGCCTTCGCTTTGTTGGGATACCGCACCATAGTTCGCACATCAATTGGAGCAACTCCCAACATGCTGGTTTATGGTACCGAGGTTGTCATCCCAGCCGAGGTAGAGATTCCTTCTTTAAGAATTATACATGAAGCTGAACTCAGCGATGCAGAGTGGATAAGGAGTCGCTATGAAAAATTGGCCCTTATCAATGGAAAAAGGATGAACGCAGTATGTCACGACCAACTTTATCAGAACAGAATATCCAAAGCCTTCAACAAAAGGGTCAAACCAAGAAAGTTAGCACCAGGGCAACTGGTATTGAATAAAATCTTCCCGCATCAAGATGAAGCCAAAGGGAAATTCTCTCCCAACTGGCAGGGTCCGTACATGGTTCATAGGGTGCTGACAGGAGCACTCATACTTGCAGAAATGGATGGAGAAATCAGGCCAAAGCCAATTAATTCAGACGCAGTCAAGAGATACTATGCTTAGAGATCTTACATTTCTTCATTTGATGTAAATGAACTACGCTTGACCTGATTCCCGTTTAAAAGGGGATACGTAGGCTGCCTTATGGGTTCGGTCATATCATAATAAAATTTTTATTACCCCCCCCCCCCCCAAATTCAGAAACTGGGGCAGAAGTTTGAGGAGGGCCCTCAAAATTCCGGAGCAAGTCCAGCAAACGCCATCGCATGCCAGTAATCATTTAAGAAACTAGGGCAGAATTTTGAGAAAGATTCTCAAAATTCCGAAAAGATTCAGCAAGGCTTATCATCCGCAAACAGTCAAAAAATCATCCCCCAAATTGGGCAGAATTTTGAGGAGGACCCTCAAAATACTAATATGAGATAGCTACAATGACTTCGAGATGTGTTACAATCACTAGTTCATCAAAATTACTTGATATATCAATACATTTCTGAAACAACTCTATTTTATCAATAATTTCATATTTTCGAAAACTCTATTTCCATAACAATCAGGTATCACCCAGGGGAACTCGAAAGGGCTTTCATAACGGAGCAAAGAAGGGCCAGCGAACAAAGCAAGAACCAACCTCCCCTCACAAACTTACAATTTTCCTTTGAACGCAGGCACATACGATGTAACAATAACATCCACATAGCAAGATCACTATCAATCAGGCCATCAGGCACCGAATATATCTCCAGCTAAGTCATATACTACTCTTATTTGCTACGTGCTCTTTGCATGAGGCTAATCCTTGCCTCTATAACTGCATGAGGCTAATCCTTGCCTCCACAACTGCATGAGGCTAATCCTTACCTCCCTATTTGCAAGAGTTTAATCCTTGACTCCATACTCGCATGAGGCTAATCCCTGCCTCCCTACTTGCATGAGTCTAATCCTTGACTCTATATTTGCATGAGGCTAATCCCTTCCTCCCTATTTGCATGAGTCTAATCCTTGACTCCATACCTGCATGAGGCTAATCCCTGCCTCCCTATTTGAATAAGGCTAATCCTTTCCTCCCTATTTGCATGAGGCTAATCCTTTCCTCCATACTTGCATGAGGCTAATCCTTGCATCCCTACTTGGATGAGGCTAATCCCCGCCTCCATATTTGCATGAGGCTAATCCATGCCTCCCTACTTGCATGAGGCTAATCCATGCCTCCCTATTTGTATGAGTCTAATCCTTGACTCCACCTTGCATGAGGCTATTCCTTGCCTCCATATTTTCATGAGGCTAATCCTTGCCTCCATACTTGCATGAGGCTAATCCCTTCCTCCCTATTTGCATGAAGCTAATCCTTGCCTCCATACTTGCATGAGGCTAATCCTTGTCTCTCTACCTGTATGAGGCTAATCCCTGCTTCCATATTCGCATGAGGCTATTCCTTGCCTCCACATCTGCATGAGACTAATCACTGTCCCTGTTTGCATAAATATTGCTCTATTTTAGTACTATTTATTTGCTTTTCGATCGAGCTAGATTTTGCCTTCCATTTCACAAGACTAAGCCATATCTTGTTAATATCATGTTATTGCATATCATTGGCTGAAATATCGCCAATCTATCCAAAGGCGTCATAGTCTAAAAGGCATCATCCTCATAGCTGGAAGACACCATTCCATGGAATGAGGATCTCTCAAATTTGCATATCATTATTCAAAGGTGTCATGGTTCGGAGGCACCATTTTCATGGCCCGAGAACATCATTTCATCGCCTGCGAATCCCTCACTAAACACACCATCCCTAACCGTCCGAAGACAACTTTCATAGTCCAACGAGAATCTGCATCATGTTTAAATTTATGTACGGTATACATTGTGAGCACGTGATTTTTGCCTTATGTAAATTACTCCCATAAATTCAAGAAAAATAAATTTTTCCCATTATTTGCAAATTCATAGATTTTGTAGCTTTTTGCTAATTGCTTGCATTTGTCCGCGCATGTTTAATTTTGTTTAATTCATGAAAGTACAAAAAATATATATTGCATTTGCATTTAGTAATTTTACATTTTTAGATTAATTGGTAAATAGTTTGTTTCATAAAAAATGGAAAAATCACAAAAAACAAAAATAACGCATTTTGCATTTTTTTAGTTTTAAGTTTCGAATTTTGTAGTTTTTCTTTTAATTTGGTTTTTAATTAATTGTGGTAATTATTACTTGGAGTAATTAACTTAATTCAGTATAATTTGGGGTTAGGATTTAGTTTAGGTTTTATTTTAATTTGGAGAAAAGAAAAGAGTTTTGAAATAAAAGAAAAGGAAAAGGAATGAGAAAGTTCAGATTTTGGGCCTAGCTCAAACCAAATCCCCCTTTAAACCCGTCTGACCCATATCCCAAACCATGTCACACCCGGTCTGCCCCGTTCAATTACCAAACGACGTTGTTCAGCTACCAAACGACCCCGTCTCAGTCATCTTCCATCTGGATCGTTGATATCAGTTGATCAAACGGTTCAGAACTGGGCACCTCTTAATATTTAAGTGTCCGAACTTCCCCCCTACCCCTATTTGCCTCTCTCAACCCCCCCCCCCCCCCCCATCCTCAGAGACCATACCCTTCAAGAACCCTAATTCGCCGCCCTTTCTCCTACCGTATATGCTTGGCTGCGCCACCGCCAAATGACCCCAAATCAACACTCCAAACTCCCCTTCATTTCCCCATTCCAAATCTTCACTTCTTTTCCCTCGAATCCTCACAGAACGCATTGAATATGAGATCAAAGCCTGAACCCTAAAATCCCAAAAATCAAATTGGCGAGGTTTTTTTAAAAGATTTGAGGTTGGAATCGACTTTAGTCATGTGTTTTCAGTCGAGAATACACGATTAAGGTCTATCTCATCAAAAAAACAATGTTTCTTTGAAGATTAGTTCAAAACTCATTTCCGCCTGGCCTGATAGGTATTTTCAAGTATTTTCTCTTTCTCGTTTTTCTTATTTTCTTCTATTCTTCTTCTTTTTCTTCTGTGTTCTCAAAATTTATCTCTGCATGTATTTCTTTTAAGTTAGAATTATTGTTAGTTATTAGCTTCTTCAGTTTTGTTTGAATTCGTTAGGTTAGTTTGTTTGATTGTTCTCTTTAGTTTTGGGCCGTTTGAGAGCATTTGGTTCATGAGGTTTGATTGATATCCGAATTGCCCCTTTTTCTGCCTTCTCGTTTCTTCTAAATTTTTGATTTAGACCTGGGCCCAAAGAAAAGGTATTAGCCCAGGTCTTGTTAAAATCAGGTTGGTTTGAGTCTTTGGGTCAAATTGACCCATGAATGTTCTAAGGGTAATTAACGAGGATTAAAGGGGTAAATTAGGAAATCTAGGGTAAGGGAATCTCAGTAACAGACTAGGGAAGCTTTTAGGAAGCTAGGATTGAGGTTATTTTGAAAGTCTGATTTTTGCAATAAGGGGTCTAAGCAAAAATGAGAATTCCAAAAGGTTTTAAGTGCAAAAACTGATTCCTTTAGGTTGCCCTAGAAGCTTGCCAATAAAGGCATCATTACTTGAGATTCAAGTCAGAAAAAAATTAGAGATAAAAACTCTGAAAATTGCAAATGGCTGCGCTTAGAAAAGAACTTGAAAAAAAACTCCTGTATTTTTGGGTAGAAAATTGGTCTAATTCTGCATCTAGTCTCTCCATTCCAAACCTTCAAAGTATTTCTAGCTTATTCTGAGATTGAAAGATGAGTTGAGGGCTATTAGATCATTGTTCCATTGCTGATCATTGAGCTGATTTCTGTTGTTATTTCCTATTCGGTCGGTTTGCTGCTGCTGCTGTTTCTTTCTGACTTCAATCTTGATTTTTCTGGTTTTGTTTGTTATAATCAGGTACCTGCTCCTGAATCCTATCTAATGTGAAGTTTGGTTTGAAGCATGAAATGAAAATTGGGAGTTTCAAGCACAATTTCAACTTGTTTTGTTCATTAGCTTAGTTTTATCCTTTTTATTTACTGAGTTTGTCTGGTGCATTATATTCTGCTGGATAATGACAATACCCTTCTAAGAGCTGTATTTGGTTTTACTTGATGGGAAATCAATCTTCTATCAAGTATCTTATAGTTAGATGTTATTTATTTGGAATTATTCTGGGAAAACTTGATGAATAACTTGTTTGGTTGAATCCGTAGTTATATTATGCATTCGATCATGCTAAATGGTATAGATTGTGTTATGTCTCTTCATGCTATGTAATGCATCTGGTTGTTACAACATGTTTCATTGTATTTCAACAGTGTCACATTCATGCAATGGGTGACTGAATGCTTCTTAAGTAGTAATCAATATAAGTCATGCTTAGAAGAAAGGTAAAATGATTCAGGTTACTTTGAAAGTCAAGCTATGCATTGATTTACTCGTGATGTGACTTTTATACATGTTTAGTTTAAGATTGATGTTAGGACTTGCATCTGTTTATTGGATAGTCCCATAGGATCTTATTTGTCGTTATGCATGGAAAATAGGCTTAAATTAGACTTGGAATCACACATAATCTCCCTGTGGAGTTAGCTGAAGTACAATTGTCAAATGATGGTTTGTTATTAAAAGCCCTGCTAAGTTCATGTTAGTATTCCTGATCTTGTATGCCATTTACGTTCCTGGGCACTCGAACTCGAGTCATTTCTTCTTCAGGCCTTAGTTCTAAAATTTAGGCCATTCTTTGGGCCTTGGATCATGAGGCCACTTGAAATTGAGTTGCAGGCCTTCATTGCATTGGGCCTGCTTGCTTCAAAATTACCTTTGCACTTGTTGAAAATGGCACGAACCAGTTAACAGTCAGATCTGTTTCTTTATTTTTTTTCTTTTTTTTATGCAAAAGTTTCTGTTTAGTTAATATGAACATTAAATGTAGAAAGGGCTAGAAATCCCAACTCTTTGGGGCCTAATGAATTAGATTCCATCAAATAGATTTGGGGCATGACGCATTAAATAAGACATAGTTTATTGCCCCAAAGTTTAGATTGAGTTTTTCCTTTACAAATTGGAATTGAGGTGTGCCGTGACAAATAAAATCTCAAAATACATGGCCCTCACTTAACTAATACTTAAATCTTTAGAAATCGAGACGTGCCATTTAGTTGAGTTTTCATGGCCCTCGCAAACTTGAAAGTGCGTAGTTGCTTTAGGCGCGCTATTTTAAAAATTACCTTCCTAAACTCGGGTGTGCATTTATGTAACCCAAATCCTACTCTCAACAATGTTAGATAAAATATGTCGGGGACCGCAGGTGCATTTATGTGACATGGTTCAAAACGTGTTTTAAATAACGTTGAAAGCTTAAAAAAAATAATTAAAAGCAGTTGTAAGTTAAAAATGCACAATAGGTTTTAAATATGTAATAAGTTAGATAATTAAGCCAATAATAATAGTTGAGCGACCGTGTTAGAACCACGGAACTCGGGAATGCCTAATACCTTCTCCCGGGTTAACAGAATTTCTTACCCGGATTTCTGTGTTCGCGGACTGTAATACAGAGTCAATCTTTTCTTCGATTCGGGATTTGAACCGGTGACTTGGGACACCATAAAATTATCCCAAGTGGCAACTCTGAATTTTTTCATAAAATGATCCCATTTCGTTTGTCACTTTAAGTTGGAAAAAACTCTCTTATACACCCTCTCGGGGTGTAGTAAAAAGGAGGTGTGACAGCTTTAGCGACTCTGCTGGGGATAAGAACCCAGAACTTCTGGTTTAGAGTTCAGAATTTGAGCTTGGAATAATTGTTATAGTTGGCTTTGTTTATTATCTAATTTTTACTTGTTTGAGCCTAATGTGCTAAGTGTTGCTTTTTACTGCTTTGATACTATTTGAACTGTATATAAACTGCTACGAAACCCTTCTCTTCTCATCTTTGGGGATGTGCACGCTGGCGTGACTCCCTATTCTGTTAGTGTCATACCTTGAAATAAGAAAGAGGCTCGAACAAGTTACAAAGCCGGATGTCCTTTTGGTTCCCGGTACGTAGCCCCCTCCTCGGCTCGAGCTGTCCGCTCGGGTGCACAAGTCTAGAACAGTATACCCAGGTTTTATACTTAGAATAACTCAGCCTCATGCTGGATCCCTAGTAGGAACGTTTGTTTGCATCATGTGCATTTGACTTTGGAGACTCAACACAGGGGTTGGGTCTGTCTAGGACAGGTGTACCCGAAATAAAAAGACCATCCTGATGCATCCTACTTTCTACTTGCGCATTCATTTGCTTCAGATTTGCATGTTGACCAGCTTATCAAATAATTGGAGAAAAGTTGAGAAGAAGAAAGTCAATGTGAGGGCTGAGAGACATAATTACCTGTTTTTGAAAAACCGATGTCCAAAATATACTGAAACTCTGCCAAAATGTTGGAAAAAAAAAAGAAAAAAAAGAAAATTTTGTCTTTAAAAAAAAATATATAGTTGGTTTTTGTTTTGTCAAAACTGCCCGAACTACGCCAGTTTGATTCTCACCGGATGTGGGATACGTAGGCAACCCCCATCGGTCCAACTTTCCTTTTGCAAAAATAGCCCAAAAAGAACCAAAATTTTTTATTGCTTTGTTGTAAATAAGTAAGGGGGTGCCATGCTTGTCAAAAATAGTCGAACGTCCACAAAAGGACACCAGAAGGCTGTTTTTGCAAGAACAACCACCTTTGGTCTCTTTTCAAATTTTTGGCCGGTTAGCAAGCACAACCTTAAAATCTTTTCCCCCGAAGTGCTGAAAGGTTGTATTTACAAAGCCAAGATTTATTTTTGAAATGAAAATTTGAAAAAATAGTGTTAACTTTTTCTTGAGTCAAATGAGTCATGATTTTACTTAATTAAATTACCCTAATAAATGTGCAGAATGAGCACGATTCAAAATTTGCCAATAACAGTCATGACCAAGATTCCTTTGGAGCTGTATATGTAGTGGGAAGATCTAGGTGAATCAAGACAAGATACGGTCAATCGCTACTTGGGTCGTCAGCACTTTCCTTACTCAGGCCAAAAGCACCCTCGCACCCATGATAGTGTCTGAAATCTTCCGAGCTCTCACAGCCTGCAAAGCCGGAGGAGACTTTTTTGAAGGGTGTAACTTGTTTCTACAAATGTGGATGATTGAACATCTATGTCATCGTCCTCAATACATGAACTATGGGTCGATAGAGAAAAGTTGCAGAGAGGAGTTTTATACAAGGGTCAACGGGTTTAGCATGCCAGAAGGGGTCACAGAATGGATATCACATCTCCGTTCCATCATTGCAAATCAAATAGAATGGACGTTCGGGTGGCTTCCTATAGATGAAATCATATACATGCCAGCTACCGGGCCTCACTTCCTTCTGATGGGTCTCAGAATATCCAGCCTTATACCCCATACCGGGTTTTGAGGCAGTTGGGGAGATGTAAAATAGTTCCAAAGGATGAAGACCTTAGTACTCAGGTAGTCGAGATTGGTTCTAACGGTCAATTTCATGAAGCAGCAGTTCACCAGATCCGGAGCGAGTGTCAGTACTTGATAGTAAGCACCCAAGTGCGTGATCTATCCAAGGGTGAAGTCTTGCCCGGTTACCTCGCATGGTACCAAAGAAGTGTTGAGTTTGGGAGACCAGCCAAAAGACCCCATCTTCAAAAATTTGTCGAGGTGTCACAAGCGCAATGGGATTGGTTGGCCAAAGAAAATGAATATAGGGCTACCATAAGCAAGCTGGAAAAGTAAGTCAAGGATCTTCAATTTGAGAATAGTTTGCAAGCCGCCATAGATGAGGGTGAGAAGAAAGGGCTAGCCAGGGAAAATGATGCCCTGTGAGCCCAAATTCGGGAAATGAAAATAGCAGCCAAAAATCCCGCCAAAAGTGCAAAAGATGGAAAGCTTATAGATAACCTTAGGCAGATGGTGAGTGAGTATGGTTTTGATCTGAATAAGGCAGAAAGTGAATTAGCAAGGGCTCGAACAGAATTGGCCAAGAATGTGGAGGAACGAGCACGCTTGGTTAAACAGTTAAAAGAGAAATATGACAATGAGGTTGTGGGGTTGAAGAAAAGGGTCATCATCTTTAAGAATAAAATGATCAAGCAGGCAAAAGACTTTAAGGTAGAAAGAAAACACTGTTATGCAGTGATGACACAGTTAGAACAAGATTTGCAACAACTTCAAGAACAGAATCATATAGCTGAACAAACTTTGGAAGCTAGGGCCCAGCAGATTGGACGTTTGTTGCAAGAAAAGTGCGTCATAAGAGAAAGGGTCAGAAGGATCGCCAACTACATCAAAATAAAGTGCAGTAAGTGTGAAGACATGACCAGATCCATGTTTTTCACCACTGTAATGACCTTTGTCCGCTAGATAATGGAGGATCTCTATCATCTCCGAGGGGATTTGGCGCATAGGCCCATGGCGAGACCGACTAATGTCCCGCGGGCCCCAGGAGCAGTTGAGGCATTAATGTATTCATGATTTTTACTCGAGTCTGTATTTTCGTCTTTCTGTTAGAGTCTGTTAGTCTATTTTTGAGTCTGTGTTTTTTATCTTTCTGTTGGAGTCTGTTAGTTTCCCTTTTCGAGTCTGTTAGTTTTTATGATTAATTTGATAGATGAGTCGTTGTAATCAAAACGTTTTCGTTTTATGGAAAATTTAAAAATCCCAAAATGTTTTATTATTTATTTTTACATTTATCCCCCAAAACTACGGTTGGTCTGATTCATGCGGCGTCATGATACATAGGTAATACCCATAGGATTCGATCATAACCAGAAAAAAAGGAAAAAAAAAGAAAAGAAGAAAAAGAAGAGAGAGAAAACAAGAAACGGTGGGAAGGAAACAATGGCTAAACAAGAGAGGAAAATGAGGGAATAAAGAACAACAAGAAATCAAGCAAAGAAAGGCAGGAGTGGAAAAGAGAGAAGCTGCAAAATGAAAATTAGGAAAAGCCGGGATGATGCAAGCAACCAATCAAATACATAATAGAAATGGTTAACTGCTTAGGTGCATTGCATCCCCAATGTGCGATTGCCTATCTGTTAAGCTCTATTCGCTAACAAGTTTGTTGTTGAAAAATAGTACAGGCAGGTGGTTATTTTGTTTGGCATTCTGGCAACTCATCTATACAACACCAGGTCCAAAAACAAGTTGATCATGACTAACCAAGAACTGGATGCAATGTTATTGATCCGTCGGGAGAGGGGGAAGAGGCTGATGTTAATATGAAAGAGGAAGTATATAAACTGAAACAACAGATGGCAGAGATGTACCAGGCATGGGTGAAAGGGCATCCACCACCATCCTACCCCGCCAACCCTGCTTTTGTCCCGCCGTTGGCTCAAACCCAGGAACCTCCCACTGTTGATTCATCTCCAAGCTTTCCCATTTACCACCACTACCATAGCACCACTTCCCAAACACCACAAGCCCCACCACCCAAACAAGTTCCATACCCTCCTCCACCAGCCACCCCTGTTTTCGTGGCACCCCCACCCGCTACACTTTACCGATCCTCCAGTGAGCCTTTATTCCAGACCCAAGATAACCAATACTATCCCCCGGAGCCTACTTTCAAGGCCCCAGAACCTTACTCCTACATTTCTCGTTTCGACCTCCCCGTTGAAACTGAGAAGCCACCTAAAAATCAAGAACAGGAGGAGATGCTCAAGAAGGTTAAAAGCTTGGAGCAGTCATTTAGAAACATGCAGGGATTGGGAGGCCAGGTGAGCATGGCTTACAACGATCTATGCCTATTTCCCGATGTTCAATTGCCAGTAGGATTCAAGATGCCCAAATTTGATTTGTATGATGGGCAAGGAGACCCGGTGGCCTATTTGAGGGGATTCTGCAGTAAAATGAGGGGAGCTAGTGGGAAAGAAGAGCTGTTGATGGCATACTTCAGTCTGAGTCTAAGTGGTATGGCATTGGAGTGGTACACTCGTCAGGATCACAACAGATGGTATACATGGGATGATTTGACCCAAGCATTCGCTTGTCACTTCCAATACAACCTCGAGATTGTTCCAGATCGTTTGTCTCTGACTAAGATTGAGAAGAAGCCTAGTGAAAGTTTCATGGAGTATGGTTTTCGTTGGAGAGAACAAGCGGCAAGGGTTGACCCTCCGATGAAAGAGAGCGAAATAGTGGATTACTTTCTACAAGCCCAGGAGCCCACTTACTACGGCCATCTGGTATCGGCCATAGGCAAGCCCTTCAACGAGGTAGTGAAGATGGGTGGCATGGTAGAAGAGAGGCTTAAGTCAAACAAAATTATGAGTTACTCGGCTATTAAGGCAACTACCCAAGCTATTCAAAACAGTACTGGGGGAGTAATCGGAAAGAAGAAGAAATAAGATGTGGCAACAATTGATTCAGGATCATGGTTTGGACCCAGGGGCCCGCCACACCATTATACTTAGCCTCGACCCCACACCAAACCTACACTCAAACCCTATATAATCTACCCCAGCATTACTTCCCATCACCGAACCCTCATTTTTCTGTCCACCACGCCCAAACATACACTCAACCTCCGGCCCACACACAATGGTGTGCGCCAGCCCCACAAAACACCTACCCAGCTCCACAAAATGCTTACCCACCCCAACGAGCCTACCAAAACCCTCCTGGACTAGGTTTCCGACCCAATCAAGCATTTAAGAACGAGAGATTGCAGAGGAAGAAAACCTTCACTCCATTGGGAGAGTCCTATACCAGTTTGTTCCATAGGCTAAGACAATTGGATATGTTGAGGCCGATCGAGTCCAAATTGCCAAATCCTCCTCCAAAGAATCTTGATTATTCTGTAAGCTGTGAATATTGTTCTGGTGCTCCGGGGCATGATATGGAGAAATGCTAGCACTTGAAAAATGTTATCCAGGAGCTTATTGATACAAATCGGATTGAAATCCAAGCTTCGGAGGCACCCAACATCAACCAGAACCCGTTGCCAACCCATCAGGAGACAAACATGATCGAGATAGTGCATAAGGGAGGGCAGCCCAAGAAGCCTTCACAGACCATCATGATGATTCGGTCCAGTGAGGTCAAGCCGGTTGAAAAATCAACAAGTGAGAGATCAGTGATCAAGTTGAGCGGGACAAACATTGAACCATCTGCGGTAGTCAAGAAAGGATCCTTAAGTGATGTTGCAGCAAAACAAGAAAAGCAAAAAGTGGTTGTACAAGGAGTGGCGAACAAGCATGTCGTGATTGTAGAGGGTGCCCGCACAGATTCTATCATTATCAAGCCTATAACCTAGATACCGATGGTCAACAGCAAGGCTATCCCGTGGAACTATGAACGTGTGACGGTGACCTGCAAAGGAAAAGAAGTTAAAGAAGAAGTCAATGAGGCTTATGGACTAACTCGTTTGGGGAGATGCTTTGCCCCGGAAGAGTTAAGAAAATCTAAAACCTCCAAAGATAACCCAGTTCTAATGAAGAAAGCTGTAACTGAAGAAGAGGCAGAGGAGATTTTAAAAAAAAATGAAGGTGCAAGACTATTCCATCATGGAGCAGTTGAGAAAGACGCCTGCTCAGATTTCACTGTTATCATTGTTAATCCCTTTAGACGAGCATCGGCAGGCCTTGATGAAAATTCTGAACGAGGCCCACGTTCCCGACAAAATCTCAGTGAACCATCTTGAAAAGATCGCCAACAAGATATTTGAGGTGAACAAAGTCACTTTTTCTGATGATGAGTTGCCCGTGGAGGGTACTAAGCACAATAGAGCCCTCTATCTTACGGTGAAATGTGAAGATTTTGTGGTTACCCGGGTATTGGTTGACAATGGTTCCAGTGCAAACAATTGCCCTCTCTCTACACTGAACAAGTTGAAAGTGGATGATGAGAGGATTCACAAGAACAGTATCTGCGTTTGGGGATTTGACGGTGGAGAGAAAGATTCAGTTGGTGATATAGTGCTTGAGTTGACAATAGAACCAGTTGAATTCACCATGGAGTTCTAGGTGCTGGATGTAGTTATCTCCTACAATCTGTTGTTAGGTCGACTTTGGATTCATTCCACCAAAGTAGTCCCGTCCACTCTGCACCAGATGGTCAAGTTTGAATGGGATAGACAGGAAATCATTGTACATGGCGAGGATAATTTGTGTGCTCATAGTGATGTCGTTGTCCCGTTCATTGAGGTTAAAGATGATAAGGGACCTTGGGTCTATTAGGTTTTTGACACAGTGTCGGTCGAGAAAATTCCAGAAGGGAGATGCATTCCAATTTCGAAGGTAATCGCCGCATCAGTCATGGTGGCCTTTGAAATGTTGAAAAATGGTTTTGTACCTGGTAAGGGTTTGGGTGCGTCTCTGCAGGGTATCATACAGCTGGTGTCTCTCCCTAAAAACTTGGGTACATTTGGTTTGGGATTCAAACCCACAGCTGTAGACGTGAAAAGAGCTAGAAAGTTGAAACAGAGGGTGTGGGTCCTTCCAAAGCCAATCCCACGTCTCTCCAGGTCGTTTGTCAAACCCGGTGCCAGGAAACGCCTAGTGTCAACAATTCCTAGTTCTGTGGTTGATCTTTATAAAGAGTTAATTGAAAGGTTCGAGAAGTTGTAAGATGATGTGAACATGGTGGAAGTTGGAGAAGGTTCCAGCAAAGTGGATGTGCAGTTTGTCGGGCCAAGTGCAAAGCTTAACAATTAGGAAGCTACTCCTCTCCCTACCCGGAAGGAGTTTTGGTAGTTTGCTTTGATTTTCTTTCAGTTTATCTGGATTATTCCAGGATTGTAATTCAGATTCTATGTTCCGTCCGTTTGGATGTATAAACCTTGTTATCTTTTGATTTCAATGAAATGCAATTTCCCTTTTCCATCATTCCTGATAGTTTTACTTTTGTTTTTCTTTTTATTTCTTGTACAGTTCTTGTTATGCTGGTTTCAATGACATGACATGCATGAGGAATCTTCGGCCCAGTCTTAAAAGCTAATCTAATTCTGAAATAATAATTCAGGAAATAGAGTGTGATGATGAATTAGAATATGATGAGGATGAGGCCTTTGAAGAGATTAGTAAAGAATTAAGCCATTTTGAAGAAAAACCCAAGCCTAACCTGAGTGATACAGAAGCAATCAATTTAGGGGACTCAGATAATGTCAGAGAAACTAAGATAAGTGTCCATCTTGAACCACAAATCAGGGAAGAGATAATTAAGGCATTGTTTGAATATAAAGATATTTTTGCATGGTCATATGAAAACATGTCAGGTCTAAG
This sequence comes from Nicotiana tabacum, assembly GCF_000715075.1. Lineage (NCBI taxonomy): Eukaryota > Viridiplantae > Streptophyta > Magnoliopsida > Solanales > Solanaceae > Nicotiana > Nicotiana tabacum. The sequence continues at coordinate 187,783,227 of NC_134080.1, forward strand.
CACTGACTTGGTGGTTCACAAATTGCCCACTGACCTGGCATTTCCTGCCATCAAGCAAAAGTTGAGAAAGTTCAAAACTGACATGAGTGTGAAGATTAAAGAAGAGGTCACTAAGCAGTTTGATGCAAAGGACATTCGAGTCACGAGGTATCCCACTTGGTTAGCCAATGTTGTACCGGTGCCAAAGAAGGATGGTAAGACCAAAGTGTGTGTTGATTACCGTGATCTCAACAAGGCAAGTCCAAAGGACAACTTTCCACTGCCAAATATCCACATTTTGATTGATAATTGTGCCAAGCATGAGATTGGGTCTTTTGTGGATTGCTATGCGGGCTATCATCAGATCTTAATAGATGAGGAAGATGCGGAAAAGACGGCATTCATCACGCCATGGGGAACATATTGCTACCGGGTCATGCCTTTTGGTTTAAAAAATGCTGGGGCAACTTACATGAGGGAAATAACGACCATATTCCATGACATGATACACAAGGAGATCGAGGTTTACGTGGATGATGTGATCATAAAGTCCAGGAAGCAGTCTGACCACGTCAGAGATTTGAGGAAATTTTTCCAAAGGCTTCGCAGGTACAATCTTAAGCTTAACCCCGCCAAGTGCGCATTTGGTGTTCCATCTGGAAAGCTGTTGGGATTCATAGTCAGCCGTCGAGGTATTAAAGTGGACCCGTCAAAGATCAAAGTTATCCAGGAATTGCCACCTCCAAGGAACAAAACCGAGGTGATGAGTCTGTTAGGGAGATTGAACTACATCAGCAGGTTTATTGCTCAGCTCACGACAACTTGTGAGCCTATCTTCAAGCTGCTGAAGAATGATGTTGCAGTCAAGTGGACTGATGAGTGCTAGGAAGCATTCGATAAGATAAAGGGGTACTTGTCAAACCCACTTGTGTTGGTCCCACCAGAACCGGGGAGACCTTTAATTCTGTATTTTACGATCTTGGATAATTCATTTGGTTATGTGTTGGGTCAGCATGACTGTCACACCTCCTTTTTCCTACCCCTGGAAGGGCGTAAATGAGTTTTTCCAATTAAAGTACAATCGAAACGGGATTATTATTAAAAGATTTAGAGTCGCCACTTGGGAGATTTATGGTGTCCCAAGTCACCGGTTGAATCCCGAATCGAGTAAAAGGTTGACTCTATTCAATAGTCTGCGAACCAGAAATCCGAGTAAGGAATTCTGTTAACCCGGGAGAAGGTGTTAGGCATTCCAGAGTTCCGTGGTTCTAGCACGGTCGCTCAACTGTTATATTCATCTTAATTATCTAAAATTAAACAATTATGAACCTATGTGCAAATTTTAACTTTTAACCGCTTTTGTTCCATTTTTGAAGTAGATTGAACGTCATTTAAAACATGCATTTGGATCGCGCCACATGAAATGTACCCGCAATCCGGAACACATTTTATTCAACGTTTTAGGATTTGGATTTGGGTCACATGAAGTGTCCACCCGGGTTTAAGAAGGTAAAATTATTAAATAACAAGCCTAAAAGCAACTAACGCGTTTCAACTTTGCAAGAGCCATGGAAAATTCAACTAAATGGCGCACCTCGATTTCTAAGGATTCGAGTATTAATTAAGTGAGGGTCATGCATTTTAAGATTTTACTAGGCATGGCACACCTCAGCCTAGAGAACTACATTTAATTGTATATTAAACGTGCCTAACCCAATAATCAAAGTAGCACCTCCAAAGAAATATGAGCAAATGAAAAGAGAAAAGATCCAAAGAAACTAAAATCGACACAAAAGATTAAATCCAAGCAGTAGTGCACCGCCACAGAATCGCCAGAAACATTAATCCAAAAAGCATCATTTCTATCTTTATCCTTTATGTAGCAACAGAAGCACACTTTGAAAATTTGCTAACTACACTAATATTAATGAAACTCAGCAACTAAAACCACAAAACAAACCATAAGAGAAAAAGAAAAAAAAATCTTGGCCCATTTTAACTAGTCAAATCTGAAATACATATAATAAGTTGCCAAGCACGAAACGAAAAGCTTCACATAAAGCACCATCAAAGTATAAAGAAAATAAAGTCAAGAAAATAGACATACAAAGCAAAATTTCAAAATGCCAGGCGCATCAAATATCATAAGTTGCAAAAAATACTTATGGCTTCTACTCTGCTAATTAGAATTTGCTGGATATATATATATATATATATAAAGCAAAACATGTATTTAATAACATAGTAACAAAATAAAATGAGAATGGGAGAAATGAACCTTAAGTAAAGCAATTTCAGATCTGTAATTATATAAGAAACTCGTGCAAAGGAATACAACGTCAACAAACTCACAAGAACCGACTTTCAAATGAACAAGAACCTCACCGGAATAAGATGTAGACCATGTTGTCCAAAACTTCAAGCATCTCAACCTCAATTTTCAATTGATCGAAGACAGGGAAACTAAACGCGACAAAAACCAAAGCTTCTGTTGTTGTGTATGTGTGTGAGCAGTGAGGAGTGGCGACGAGGGGACAGGGCTGCTATGGTGGTGAACGACAGTGCTGCTGGGATGGAGAAGCAGCGACGATGAGTGTGGTCCATCGCTGATTTGGAGGTTGCCGGATTTCCGGTGAGCTAGGTGACGGACGACGGGCCCTACTCTTGGATTGTCGCTGATTTTCTAGGGCTGTTAAGTTAGGTGGGGTGTGTCGAATGAGACCAGTTCAGGGGGTGGGTTTGTTTTTCACTATTGCGGCGCTAGCTTCTTCTTTGCAGAATGTCCCCCTTTTTCTCTTAGGCGTTAGGTTCATTGGATATGGAATTTTTTATGGTTTTATTTTTTTGAAGAAAAGATGAACTGGTGGGGGTCGTTTTGCGGCTATTTTCAGCTGCTGCTTCATTTTTTGATTTTTTTAAGCACTTATTTATAGGTATAGTCTAGGTCTAGGTGTATCTTTGTGTATTTTGCCCATTAGTCCCTAGGTCTTTTGTGTTAAGTCCTTAAGGTCCTCTTTATTTGTTTTTATTTTTTTTTATTCCAAAGAAGAGTCTAGTAGGGTCCCTAGACTTAATGGACTAATCCGAATTGGGCCAAGAATTGGGTTCTAAAACTCTTAAAACTATGATCCAACACCTTAATCGACTCATTTTAAATTAAGATAAATTACTACCCCATGCCAAAGGCTAACATGAAACTATTATATATTTTTTATTTTTAAAATTATATAAAGGTAAATATAAGTACTATTTTTGTATATTTTTATTTAAATTTATGAAAGATACGTAAGCTAAAAATATATTGTTTTCGTAATTTTCCATTTTTATGACAAAAATAAAGTAAAGAAGTTAAAAATAGTTGAAATATCTATATTAGGCCTAAATTAAATATTTACATGCTAAAATATAAAAAATCATGGGGAGGGTCAAAAATCACATGTCTACAACTGCCCCTCTTTGACTGAGACAAAGAATGACTAGATAGGTTTTTAACCCGACCCTTATTTGGAGAGACTAAAACTAAGAGAAAGGGGGAATGTGACCGAGCCCTGGTATCTGGGCTGCCTACATATCCTTGGCTATAAAGGAATCAGGTCATGTGTAGTTCAGAAGTGAATGAGGTGATGGAGTATACCGAGGTGGAGAGCCGGTCGAGGTGCCGTTCAGCCGAGGTTCCGGTCCGCGGTCCCTGTTATTACATCAAAATCAAATGTAAAAGACTAACTAAACCTGTCAACTACGAGTTACAAGATTCCTATCTATAAGTCTTCTGAAGCTTGATCTTGAGTCTTGAATGGTTCTTCGTGCAGACTTTAGATTTAAACCTTGTTGCTTTCTAGTTGCAGGTGCTAGTTCATTCTTCTTCAGATTTTCGGATCAAGACCGAACATGTAGTGCTTGTGACCTCGGCCATGTCTTTGAGCAGCCCACATCTTTTCATCAACTTCTGCATTTGGATTATCTTGTTGCTTTTCTCTATTTTTCCCTTATTGTGACTAACTTCTGTTGATCATCTAGGACTGTTGACTCGCATTCTTGACGCGAGCTTCTTTTGTTACTAACATGAATTGCATTCTGAATTTAATTCCCCTTTTTTCCAGGTGGGCACCTGATTGCTGAACTTGAACTATCTTCTCTTGTTACTTGACATTGTTTTCCCTTCGAAACTGCTTTCTCGTGAAACTCGAGTTGTCTTCCTTCGACACTACTTTCCCTAGAAACTTGAGTTGTCTCCCCTTGTTCTCCAGGTGGGTGCCTGATTACAACAAAACAGACAAAACAAAGAAATTTTTCTGCCCCAGTTTGCACTAGGAAGATTTGTGAGTTGTTAGCAAAATTGTAAACCACTTGTACTATTGATGCAATGATGAAAGTAAACTAAAGAATAGACTAGGAAAACTATAAACTAAGCTAGACTAAAGTAAAAACTGACCTTATTCTCCAGGCGGGCCCCTTGACTGCTAACCTGAAATGTATTCCCTGCTCTCCAGGCGGGCTCCTGACTGCTGAACTTGAAATGTATTCCCTGCTCTCCAGGCGGGCTCCTGACTGCTGAACTTGAAATGTATTCCCTGCTCTCCAGGCGGGCTCCTGACTGCTGAACTTGAAATGTATTCCCTGCTCTCCAGGCGGTCTCCTGACTGCTAAACTTGAATGTATTCCCTGCTCTCCAGGCGGGCTCCTGACTTCAACAAAATAGACAAAACAAAGAAAATTTTTGCCCCAGTGTGGTGGTTGGGCACAAATGTGAGTGTGAAACTATATCATGTTACCAAATATCAATAAGAACTTGAAAGCTAGAACTTGAATTGTACTCCCTTGTTTTCCAGGTGGGCTCCTGATTGCTGACTTAAAATGTATTCCCTACTCTCCAGGCGGGCTCCTGACTGCAACAAAATAGACAAAACAAAGAAAATTTTCTGCCCCAGTGTGGTAGCTGGGGACATATGTGAGTGTTAAACTGAATCATATTACCAAATATTACTAAGAATTTGAAAGCTAGGTCCCATTATCCAGAAGGGTTCTGACAACTCTTAACTAAATGACAATTTTAAATCTAAGATATATCTTTTAAAGGCATGACTTCCGCTACATCTTGTTATCTAAGAAGGTCTTAAACTACTCCCCATTATCCAGGAGGGTCCTAAAAATCAAAACTCAAATTTTATATTAAGAGTGACAACTTTTATAGTTGAATTATACTACCCTACAGCAGAACTTACGCTAAATGTTATTATCTAATCGAAATCTTAAAGCTAAGTCCCATTATTCAGGAGGGTCCTGGAAACTCCTAATTGAATCATATCTCAAACATGCAAACTTCTAAGCTAACTTATATTCCTTTGGGATACATTTATGCTAGATTATGCTATTTCTGAACTTTAAACTAGGTCCCATTTTCCAGGAGGGTCATGAGAATCAAAAATCAAACCTGTTTGGTGACTGCCTTTCTTTATGGAGGGTTTCTCCGAAACAAACTAAATTTTCTGCCCCTGTTTCAAATCAAAGAAAAATCTTGTCAGTTTAAAAATATGGTGGTTGGTTTGTGGCCTTGACTTCGAGGACGGTTGCTCCCTCACTTCCCATGATAACTTTGATTTCCACTAGAAGACCTTGCTTGTTTATTGATTAACCACTTTCTCTGTCACCCTTATCACAGAAAATACTTCTGATCCGTTCCAACCCAATACCCTTCATCTATTGCATTGTGCTCTTGCATGTATTAAACCTTTGTGTTTCTCATGAATCTCAGCATGACAATTGCCACCCACTCATCGCGCATGTTGTTTTTTCTTGACTTAAACCACTGGCCCTGGCCTTGAGGTCTGTTGCTCCTTCACTTGCCACGATAACTTTGATTTCTGCTCGGAGGACCTCGATTGTCACTGATTAAACACCTTTTTTCAATCTTACCACAGAAAATACCTTTGATACCTCCATCTTGTTGCATTGTTCATGAATTGATATGCACCAAACCCTCGTGTTTCACCAGAAATACCTTTGATCCGTTTACCTAGCACCCTCCATCTGTTGCATTGTTCCTGAATTGATGTGTACCAAACCTTTGTATTTCACAAGGGTCCCAAAGTATGTTGATTGTTACCAGCTCAGTGCGCTTGTTGTTCTTTCCTGACTTATGACACTTTGATGTATTGGCCAGATCCCGTTTTGTGCAACTGGAAAGCTGGTGGCAAATTTTGAAGTCATTTCTCACTTATTTTGACCAAACAGACTCAGGAAGAGGAAGTAAACAGGACAAAAGGAACAAAGTAAAGGACAAAGGAAATAGATGATTCCTATCAAGAAAACTACAAAGTAGAAACCTATCAGATGTGGACACCAACTCTAATGACCATGACATGACCCTGTGGCCTATTCTGTCGAATAAGCCTGATGTTTAACTCTTGTTGTACCTTTAAACCGTGAAACTGGGCTTCAATGCTCCGATTATCCAATCTGATTCACAATCCTTATTCGACTTGTAGTGCCCGGAGAGTTTTCACCATCAAGCCTCTCTCATTTGTTCTTTCTCTCAACTTACTTTCGCCTTACGGTGCCCGCGAGTGTTTTCACCAATACGACTCTCTCATTTTCATTATTTTTCTGCTTGGACCAGAGTGTTGCCCCTGATATGAATTACCTCTCCTTGCTTGACTTGGCATCTCTCAAAGACTGATCGGAAGGTCTTTCTTCGGATCGTAACGTGGGCTTTTGGATAGGTTTAAAAAGAAAGGATATCAATAGGCTCAAAACAATTCACATGGGTTCAAAATTACAACTCTCGGAATCAGATTTCTTACAACAACCACAACTTTTGCCCCAGTTTCTTGCATGGGGACTTTTGAATTTTTATTTTGATGAGACCGAACCGTGATGCTGCCTAAGTATCCTTAAAAGGAATCAGGTCGAACGTAGTTCATGTTATAGGAATTACTTTGTTTGTTGTGATTTTTCTTTTCTTTTTCTTTTCTCTTCTTTCCTTCTTTTCTTTTTGTTCTTCTCTTTTTTTCTTTTTTTTTCTTTTTTTTCTTTTTTTTTCTTTTCTCTTTCTTTTTCCTTTTCTTCTCTCTCTTTTCATTCTTTTTCTTTTATTTTTTTTTCCTTTACTCATCTGTTACGCTTGCGTTTCTGAACTTTGTTACTGATTCCAAAAGAGGGGTATGAAAGAAAATAAATGAGGCTCAAATGGGTAACGAAGGATAAAGTGTTTAGATAGTAGAACAAAATGCCTTCGTCATTCCAATCTTCAAAACATGCCAAGTACAAAAAACATAATTAAACAAACCAAGGAAAACATTCGTAACATCTTTTGATTGCGCCAGACTTGATGACCATATCCACACATTCGCCTTCTACATCTGTTACATACAAAGCACCATTGGATAACACTCTCACTCTCACCACCACGAACGGCCCCCGATAAATTTGGGGCAAACTTGCCGTTATCTTCACCTGATGTTGCATGATGCATTTCAATAGTGTATTTTTATGTTCTATCTGCCCCAGTTCCATACAATTCGGGCTTGAAGTGATCTCAAAATACCTTTAATTATCCCCCTCAGATGTCCCGGTCATCTTCAAAATTGTTTTATTGCTTCATGACTAAAATGACCTTTTAAGACCAGGCTGAGAATTACGCGTGCATGTCATGTCACTAGAGTCAACAAGAAAAGAACTATAAAAAGAAAAGAGAACGAAACAAAAATGACTAAAAATAACAGAGAACAGAAAGTTGCATTAGACAGATGGTGAAAGGGTTTTAACAACAAAACAAGCAAACTAAACTGGGGTTAAAAACCTAGAGCAAAACTAGACAACACTAGACGAGCTACTATGACTAAACAAACTAGGCAAAATAAAAGGATAGAAGGGTTTGAGTCACTAGACAATATCCGGATTACAACCCTGAAATAACCCGGACAACAGAAATGACAACAAAATAATCCACCAAAACTCCTCCCTGGCTAACCAAGAAAGGCATCTTAGCCACTGAATTCCGCATCAACATTACTAGGACCTTTACAAACTTCCATCACATTATTCTTAACAAATTGCTTTTGGGTTCCCTTTGCTGGCTCGTTCTTAAGATCAACCTCTGATAGCACTAAAAACTTTTCAACGTGTGGACCTTTGAGGATCTCAGAAGAATTTTCATATTCCTTTTCAAAACAAATCATACTCACCATATGCGTCTCATTACGAACAAGCGATGGACTTTGGCTAGTGTTTGCTGCATCTGGATTTTGCACGACAATGTCACCTGCATCAATAAGCTTCTGAATTGCTTTCTTCAGATTCCAACACTTCTCTATGTCATGCCCCAGGGCATCTGAGCAATATGCGCACCTTTGAAAAAAATCAAACTTCTTTGACAGAGGATTTGGCATTTTTATATGAATCGGCTTCAACATGTCCAATTGCTTCAACTTTTGGAACAAAATGGCATATGATTCTCCAATAGGTGTGAAAGCCTTTTCTTTTTTCAGCAACCTCTCATTCTTAAATGCTTGATTGGGCCGAAAACCTGATCCAGGGGGTTTTCGGTAGGCTCGTGGGGGTGGATAGGCATTTTGTGGAGCTGGGTACTGGGAAAGTGATATACGATTTTGGGAGTTCCGTGGAGAGAAGTGGCATTGGGGAGGATCATCTAGCGCACAAGGATATCCACGGGGACGATGTCGAGGCTAGAAGTGTTGATCGGGAAAGCCCATCAAATCATCTTTTCTGTTTCTCTTTCTTCCACCCAAGCTTACTGGGATGTTCTGAATGTCTTTCGAACAACTCATGATTTTGCCTGACTTGATTCTCTCTTCCACTAGCTCCCCTATTTTTAACACATCTTTGAAAGGCTTCCCCAGGGCCGGGATCAAATGACTGAAGTAGATGGGGCCCTGGGCTTGTAGGAAAAGTTCGACCATTTCTTCTTCACCAATCGGGGTATTGACTCGAGCAGCTTGCTCCCTCCATCTGAGCCCAAACTCCCTAAAGCTTTCCTCCGGCTTCTTTTCCATTTTAGATAGGGAGGAGCGGTCTGGGTAACACCCGATGTGTATTGAAAGTATCGAACAAAATCTTGAGCCATGTCACCCAATGTAGGCCAATTACCAACATATTGACAATTATGCCATTCCAAAGCTGCCCCAGTCAGGCTCTCACTGGAATACGCCATCAACAAATCATCTTTCTTGCCAACACTTCTCATTTCACTACAATAATCCCTCAAATGGGCTACCGGATCTCCACACCCATCATACAAGTTAAACTTTGGCACATTAAACCCCGCGGGCAGGCGAACGTCAGGGGACACAGACAGTTCTTTGTAAGCCGTGCTACCTTGGTCTCCCCTTCCTTGTTTATTCTTTAAGGATTGTTCTATGCCTTTCATCCTCCTGGGTATCCCATCTCGCCCTTTTCTTCCTGTGAACTCTTCATTTACAACATGAGGCCCATCCCTTAGACCCTGCTTATATGAGTTGGGAACCTTGTGGGCAACCTCTGAGGGGTAATATTGGGCATCATGAGCTTTGAGTGGGTGTTCATTGTTGGGGATGGTGGATAAGACCGGAGGGCAATTTTTGGGAAAGTTAATTGGAAGATGAGTGATGGAGCTACTAGGATGGTTGGAAAAGCCATGATAAGCGGGTGGATCTGGAGAGTATGGGGGATCATTTGGCATTGTGATCGGTGTTTGGGTAAGGGTAGCATTTAGGAAGCTAGGTGGTGGCGGGGGTGGTACCTTCCCAGTCATCCAGGCCTGATACATGTCCGCCATATGTTGTCTCAATATCTTTACCTCTTCAACCAACCCATTGTCCTGTTCAACCAACTGTTTTCGGGCCCCGATATCAACCAACTCAGTTCTGTTGTTGTCTGCCATTACCTTTTGACTTTGTGTTGTAGAGAAGAGTTACCACTTTAAAACCACAAACCAACCACCCTTCTGTAATGAATATAACAAAATGAAGCTATCATGTTAGCGTTAGGGCATTTAACATAAGATAATCTCACTTTATGTGCAATGTACCTAGCCACAGTTATTGGTTCTAAAATGATTTCGAGGGTACAAAGGTCAGTTGTCATCATCCCATTTTGTTCATTTCAGCCTCTCTTTTCTTTGTTTTTCTAGCCCTTCGTAGCTCACTCCTTTTCCTTCCCCTTTTTCGTTTGATTATCGCTCTTTTTCTTCCTTCTCATTTCTCACATCCAATTACTTCACCCCCCTTTTTTCCTTTTTTTTCCTTTTTAAAAAAAATGATTTGATCGAACCCTATGTAGGTTGCCTACGTATCACGACCCCGCATGAATCAGATCTTTGCGTAGTTCTGGAAGATCAGGAATAAAGGAAACAAACTGATGTTCTCTGTTTCTACCTTAATGACTCTGACGAGAAAAGGGAAATAAAAGAAACAAATCTCTTTTTTTTTTTAAAAAAATTCTAGACTTAATGTTATATAACCTATTGCAAACTCAAGCTTAACGAGCATATATTTTGCTTTTTTTCTTTTCTTTGAAACAAACACTCCATGGGAAATTATTAAGGAAAACCCTAGAAGAGAAAACAAAAATATTTTTTTGATTCTTTTTTTTAGGAAAAAGATCGAAAGAATAAACCACGGAAAAATATTTTGAATTTTCATTTGATATCCTAACGCAAGATTTCGAAGCAAGCAATGAAAAAGATAAAACAGAATGTTTTTGGATTTTAATTTTGATTGCCTAAAGGAAAAATTCTAATGATAAACAAAAGATAAAGTATGCTTTTTTTCTATGTACAATATCCTAAAGTTCTAATGAAGATAAAAAGAATTTTTTCATCCTTCATTAATTTCCCCAAAGAAACACCTCAAAAGAAAATCTTTTTGGTTTTTGGAATTAACACCTTAAAGAAAGCATTTAAAGAAGTACTAAAAGATTTTTCTCTCTTTTTTGTTTTGAAATTTGGTCCTAATATACTAAAGGAAACATAAAAATAATTCATTTTAAGTCCTAGATATTAATTGCCTAAAGGAGAAACAACCTCAAATTTTTCATTTCTAGAATTAGTATTCAAAAGAAAACTTATAACGGAAATATAAAAATGCAACATCTCTTTTTTGGATTTTTGAGTTACAGCACATTTTTTCAAATATAAAATAGAAAATAACAATAATAAAAAGACTTGACATTACTGTACAAAAGTAAAAAGTAAAAAACGACATAAAATGAGGAACAGACTCAAAACATAAAAATAAAACAAATCTCCTTAAGCAACTCCTGAATGCGGTGGTCCTGGGGTATCTGTCATGCTCAAACTCCGGTAAGTGGATCCACACCTGTATGAGAAAACTTAAACCAACACTATGTGAGACAATAACATTCCCTACTAGACACATGCAAGACATGATTGAGGCTATTTTTGCAAAATGACTTATTTGGCCAAAAAGTGGTTAGAAGTGCAAATTTGGCTATGACCCCGCAAAGCCAAGAACCTAAGATTTACTAGGAAGACCGGACCCTATGTGGGTTGCCTACGTATCATGCCCCGAAAGACGAGAATCAGGGATACGGGCGAGAATAATAAAAGAAACAACTAACATATAGAAAACACATTTTTTCTTTCTTTTTTTTTTCGAAAAATGATGAAACATATAAAATATTTTTGGATTTTCTTTTCTTTTTTTCGATTTTTTGATTTTTGAAAAATGATAAGAAGTGCAAAATATTTTGAAGTTTCCATGCTTTTTTCTTAATAAAATGTAACAAAAATGTAATTGGGCCCTACTCGCTTCATCCTCAGACTTCATCCTCTCTTTTTTTCTCTCTCATTTTTTTTCTTTTTTTTTTCATTCGCCCTCAATTATCATTGGTCCGCCAAATGACCTTTTTACCCTTGAAGAAATGCAACATGTAGCACATAGGATGCATCAAGATGGTCTTTTCATTTCGGGTACACCTGTCCTAGACAAACCCAACCCTTGTGTTGAGTCTCTAAAGTCAAATGCACATGATGCAAACAAATGTTCCTATTTAGGGATCCGGCATGAGGCTGAGTTATTCTAGGTTCAAAACCTGGGTTTATTGTTCTAGACCGGGCTTACCCGAGCGGACAGCTCGAGCCGGGGCGAGGCAGCGTACCGGGAATACAGAAGCTTCACCGGCTTTGCAACTTGTCTGAACCTCGTTCTAAATTTGGAATATGACTCTAACATAAAAGAAGTCACACGAAGTGCACACTTCTTCATGATTTAGAAGACTCAGAGAGAAGAGGGATTTCGCAACAATTTATATACAGTTCACGGAATATCAAAGCGGTAAAAGCAATCAATTAGCACATTAGGCCCAAATCATGTAACAAAATCAGATAATGGATAAAGCCAACTATAACAATTATTCTAAGCTCGAATTCTTGAATCCTGAACTAGAGATTCTGGGTTCGATCCCCAGCAGAGACACCAGAGTTGTCACACCTCCTTTTTCCTACCCCCGGAAGGGCGTAAAGGAGTTTTTCCAATTAAAGGACAATCGAAACGGGATTATTATTAAAAGATTCAGAGTCGCCACTTCGGAGATTTATGGTGTCCCAAGTCACCGGTTGAATCCCGAATCGAGGAAAGGGTTGACTCTGTTCAACAGTCCGCGAACCAGAAATCCGAGTAAGAAATTATGTTAACCCAGGAGAAGGTGTTAGGCATTCCTGAGTTCCGTGGTTCTAGCACGGTCGCTCAACTGTTATATTCAGCTTAATTATCTGATTTTAAACAATTATGAACATATGTGCAAATTTTAACTTTTAACCGCTTTTGTTCCATTTTTGAAGTAGATTGAACGTTGTTTAAAACATGCCTTTGGATCGCGCCACATGAAATGTACCTGCAATCCGGAACACATTTTATTCAACGTTTTAGGATTTGGATTTGGGTCACATGAAGTGTACACCCAGGTTTAAGAAGGTAAAATTATTAAATAACGCGCCTAAAAGCATCTAACGCGTTTCAACTTTGCGAGAGCTATGGAAAATTCAACTAAATGGCGCACCTCGATTTCTAAAGATTCGAGTATTAATTAAGTGAGGGTCATGCATTTTAGGATTTTACTAGGCATAGCACACCTCAGCCTAGAGAAGTACATTTAATTGTATATTAAATGTGCCTAACCCAATAATCAAAATAGCACCTCCAAAGACATATGAGCAAATGAAAAGAGAAAAGATCCAAACAAACTTAAATCGACACAAAAGATTAAATCCAAGCAGTAGTGCACCGCCACAGAATCGCCAGAAACATTAATCCAAAAAGCATCATTTCTATATTTATCCTTTATGTAGCAACAGAAGCACACATTGAAAATTTGCTAACTACACTAATATTAATGAAACTCGGCAAATAAAACCACAAAACAAACCATAAGAGAAAAAGAAAAAAAATCTTGGCCCATTTTAACTAGTCAAATCTGAAATACATATACTAAGTTACCAAGCATGAAATGAAAAGCTTCACATAAAGCACCATCAAAGTATAAAGAAAATAAAGTCAAGAAAATAGACATACAAAGCAAAATTTCAAAATGTCAGGCGCATCAAATATCATAAGCTGCTAAAAATACTTATGGCTTCTACTATGCTAATTCCCATATGCAAAAAATACTTATGGCTTCTACTCTGCTAATTAGAATTTGCTGGATATATATATATATATATATAAAGCAAAACATGTATTTAATAACATAGTAACAAAATAAAATGAGAATGGGAGAAATGAACCTTAAGTAAAGCAATTTCAGATCTGTAATTATATAAGAAACTCGTGCAAAGGAATACAACGTCAACAAACTCACAAGAACCGACTTTCAAATAAACGAGAACCTCACCAGAATAAGATGTAGACCATGCTATCCAAAACTTCAAGCATCTCAACCTCAATTTTCAATTGATCGAAGACAGAGAAACTAAACGCGACAAAAACCAAAGCTTCTGTTGTTGTGTATGTGTGTGAGCAGTGAGGAGTGGCGACGAGGGGACAGGACTGCTATGGTGGTGAACGATAGTGTTGCTGGGATGGAGAAGCAGCGACGATGAGTGTGGTCCATCGCTGATTTGGAGGTTGCCAGATTTCCGGTGAGCTAGGTGACGGACGACGCGCCCTACTCTTGGATTGTCGCTGATTTTCTAGGTCTGTTAAGTTAGGTGGGGTGTGTCGAATGAAACCAGTTCAGGGGGGTGGGTTCGTTTTTCACTGTTGCGGCGCTAGCTTCTTCTTTGCAGAATGTCCCCCTTTTTCTCTTAGGCATTAGGTTCATTGGATATGGAATTTTTTATGGTTTTGTTTTTCTGAAGAAAAGATGAACTGGTGGGGGTCGTTCCTTTGCGGCTATTTTCAGTTGCTGCTTCATTTTTTGATTTTTTAAGCACTTATTTATAGGTAGAGTCTAGGTCTAGGTGTATCTTTGTGTATTTTGCCCATTAGTCTCTAGGTCTTTTGTGTTAAGTCCTTAGGGTCCTCTTTATTTATTTTTATTTTTTTTATTCCAAAGAAGAGTCTAGAAGGGTCCCTAGGCTTAATGGACTAATCCTAATTGGGCCAAGAATTGGGTTCTAAAACTCTTAAAATTATGATCCAACACCTTAATCGACTCATTTTAAAGTAAGATAAAAATACTACCCCCTGCCAAAGGCTAACATGAAACTATTATATATTTTTTATTTTTAAAATTATATAAAGGTAAAAATAAGTACTATTTTTGTATATTTTTATTTAAATTTATGAAATATACGTAAGCTAAAAATATATTTTTTCATAATTTTCCATTTTTTATGACGAAAATAAAGTAAAGAAGTTAAAAATAGTTGAAATAGCTATATTAGGCCTAAATTAAATATTTACATGCTAAAATATAAAAAATCTTGGGGAGGGTCAAAAATCACATGTCTACAATGACATCACTGGCAGGAAGGAGCAAGCCATTTATTATCTTAGCAAGAAGTTCACATCTTATGTGAAAGGACATGTTGCGCCCTAACTTGGGTAGAACAAAAGTTGAAGTATTATTTGTCATCCTACACTACCTACCTCATTTCTCGCTTGGATCCGTTAAAGTATATCTTTCAAAAGCCTATGCCCACAGGGAGACTTGCGAAATGGCAGATTCTGCTCACGGAATTTGACATTATCTACGTAACTCAAACTGCAATGAAAGCCCAAGCATTGGCCGATTATTTGGCCGAGAACCCGGTGGATGAAAAATATGAACCTTTGAAGACTTATTTCCCTGATGAAGAGGTGATGCACATTGACGAGTTGGAACAAGTTGAAAATCCAGGTTGGAAACTTTTCTTTGATGGAGCTGCTAACATGAAAGGCGTTGGGATAGGAGCTGTACTTATTTCTGAAACAAGGCATCACTACCCTGTTACAGCTTAGCTTCGTTTCTATTGTACCAACAACATGGATGAGTACGAGGCATGCATTTTGGGTTTGAGGTTAGCTGTAGACATGGGTGTCCAGGAAGTCTTGGTTTTGGGAGACTCGGACCTTCCGGTGCACCAGATTCAAGGGGAATGGGAAACGCGGGATTTAAAACTCATACCGTACCAACAATGTTTGCAAGATCTTTGTCAAAGGTTCCGATCAGTAGAGTTCAGGCATATTCCAAGGATCCATAATGAGGTTGCCGATGCTTTGGCTACTCTGGGGTCCATGTTAAATCATCCAAATAAGGCTTATGTTGACTCTTTGCATATTCAGGACCGCGATCAGCATGATTATTATAACATGGTGGAAGAAGAACTTGATGGTGAGCCATGGTTCCACGATATCAGGGAATATATCAAGATGGGGGTATATCCAGTACAAGCCACAGGTGATTAAAAAAGAACAATTCATCGTTTGGCAAGAGGATTTTTCTTCAGTGGAGGAATTTTGTACAAAAGAACTCCAGATCTTGGATTGTTAAGATGCATAGATGCTAGACAAGCCACGGCTATCATGACCGAAGTACATTCCGAAGTCTGCGGACCGCATATGAGTGGGTATGTTTTGGCGAAGAAGATTCTCCGAGCAGGTTATTATTGGCTCACCATGGAACGAGACTGTATCAATTTTGTGCGCAAATGCCATCAATGCCAAGTACACGGAGATTTGATTTATCCTCTGCCATCTGAATTACACACAAATGTTCGCACTGTGGCCCTTTGTTGCTTGGGGTATGGATGTCATCTAACCAATTGAGCCAGCAGCATCCAATGGGCACAGGTTCATTCTGGTGGCCATCGATTATTTCACCAAGTGGGTTGAAGCTAAAACTTTCAAGACTGTGACCAAGAAAGCAGTGGTCGATTTTGTTCACTCAAATATCATTTGTCGGTTCGGGATACCAAAGGTAATCATCACAGATAATGGTGCTAATCTCAATAGTTATTTGATGAAAGAGGTATGTCAGCAGTTTAAGATTACGCATCGCAATTCCACCCCATACTGCCCCAAGGCGAATGAAGCAGTCGAGGAAGCCAACAAGAACATAAAGAAGATACTTCGGAAAATGGTAGAAGGTTCCAGGCAATGGCATGAAAAGTTGCCCTTTGCTTTGCTAGGTTACCGCACTACTGTTCGCACTTCAGTAGGTGCGACTCCTTATTTGTTGGTATATGGCACTGAGGCGGTGATACCCGCAGAAGTTGAAATTCCATCCCTTCGGAGTGTTGCCGAAGCCGAGATTGATGATGATGAGTGGGTCAAGGCCCGTTTAGAGCAACTAAGTTTGATTAATGATAAAAGATTGGCAGCAGTGTGTCATGGTCAGTTGTATCAAAAGAGAATGGCAAGAGCATACAACAAGAAGGTGTGTCCCCGAAAATTTGAAATGGAGCAGCAAGTATTGAAACGCATCCTTCCATATCAGGCTGAAGCAAAAGGCAAGTTCCCCCCAAATTGGCAGGGGTCGTTCATCGTAACGAAGGTGTTGTCTAATGGTGCTTTGTATTTAACAGATATAGAAGGCAAATGTGTAGATATGTCTATCAATTCTGATGCAGTCAAAAGATATTATGTATGATTTCTTTGGTTAAATTGTGTTTGTTTGTACTTGGCATGTTTTGAAGATTGGAATGACGAAGGCGTTTTGTTCTGCTGTCTAAACACTTTATCCTTTGTTACCCCTTTGAGCTTTATTTATTTATTTATTTCCTTTCATACCCTTCTTTTGGAATCAATAGCAAAGTTCAGAAACGCGAGCGCAAAAGATAAGGAAAGGAAAGAGAGAAAAAGAGAAAGAAAAGAATGAAAAAGAGCAAAAAATAAAAAATAAAAAGAGAAAAGAAAATGAAGAAAAAAAAAGAAGAAAAGAAAAGAAAAAGAAAGGAGAGAAAGAAAAAGAAAAGAGAAAAATCACAACAACAAAGTAATTCCTATGACATGAACTACGTTCAACCTGATTCCTTTTAAGGATACGTACGCAGCCTCATGGTTCGGTCCCATCAAAATAAAAATCCAAAAGTCCCCAAGCAAAGACACTGGGGCAGAAGTTGTGGTTGTTGTCGGAAATCTAATTCCGAAAGTTGTAGAACCCATTTGAATTGTTTTGAGCCTTTTGATACCTTTTCTTTCTAACCCTATCCAAAAGCCCACACTACAGTCCAAAGAAAGACATTCCGATCAATCTTCGAGAGATGCCAAGTCGAGCAAGTAGTTGTGATTCATATCAGGGGCAACATTCTGGTCTAGGCAGGAAAAATGAAGAATGAGAGAGTCTTATTGGTGAAAACCCTCGCGTGCACCGTAAGGCAACGGAGGCTGAGAGAAATTGAAATGAGAGAGTCTTATTGGTGAAAACCCTCACGGGCACCGTAAGGCGATAGTGAGTTGAGAGATGAACAAATGAGAGAGGTTTATTGGTGAAAGCCCTTCAGGGCACCGCAGGCCGAACAAGGTCAATGATTTGGTGAAAATTGGGTTCTGAAGGTCTTGGGGCATAAAATATGACAACTGAAAGTTGATTGGTCGGATAGACTAGGCCGATTAATCTGAAATGCATGTCATGATCATTGGTACCAACTGCTCCACTCAGATAAGTCTCTTTTCTTTTTCCCTTTCAAACAGTCATCCAGTTTTGGATTTTCTTTCTTACTCCTAGATCTCAAAGTCATTGCATTTCATTTCTTTTGGGTTTATTTCTTTAAGATGTTTCCAATGTCAATTCTGTTTAAGAGAATAAGAAAGGATTTCAAAGCTCACTACAACTTCCAAAAATTGCACAAAGCACAGTGCGGCTAGAGCATACCAAAGATAGCATGATGTAAAGTGGGAAATAAGGTGTCAGGGAAAGTTCCATTGGTCGAAGGGTTTAGTAATCTTGTGGGAGATATAGAGGGTCAGGTAGAAAGGTCAAAAATGTAAAACAACAGTTTGGGTGTAGAACACTCGGGTCATCCAAGGTCCTGTAGGTGAAAGTCAGTTAGAAAGTCAAGCGGTTCTTGGCCAGTTCGGGAAAACTAGTCAAAGCAAAGCATGACAGTGGAGAGGCCACTTTCAGCAAGAATGCCGCAAACTAACCATCACATTTTAAACTGATAAGGTTTTTCTTTGATTTGAAACAGGGGCAGAAGATCTCGTTTGTTTCGGAGAAACCCCCCGCAAGGAAAAGCAAGCATCAGACAGGTTTGACCGCAAATTCTCAGGACCCGCCTGGATAATGGAACCTAGTTTAAAATTCAAACATGCATGAGTAACAAGGTCTAGCATAAGTCTTACCCCAAAGAAATATAAGTTGGCTTTGAAGTTTTCATTCTTAGGATAGGATTCAATTCGAAATTGTCAGGACCCTCCTGAATAATGGGACCTAGCTTTAAAATTTCCATTAGATAACAAGATTTAGCATAAGTTCTGCTGTAGGAAAGTATAATTCAGCCTTTGAAGTTGTCACTCTTAAGATGAGTTTTAATTTTAAATTTTCAGGACCCTCCTGGATAATGGAATTTAGTTTTAAGACCTTCATAGATAACGAGATTTAGCGAAAGTCATACCTTTAGGAAACATAATTCAGCTTTAAAACTGTCATTTGACTAGGAGTTTTCAGGACCCTCCTGGATAATGGGATGTAGCTTTCAAATTCTTAGAATATTTGGTAACATGATTCGATTAACACTCACAGATGTGCCCAACAACCAAACTGGGGCAGAAAATTTTCTTTGTTTTGTCTATTTTATCGAAATCAGGCATCCACCTGGGGAGCAAAGGAGAACAACAAAAATATTAAGGATAGAAAGCAGTTCAAGGTCAAGAAGTTAGGCACCCATTTGGGAAACAAGGAAAGATAATTCAAAGCAGCTATTCAAGTGTTGGTAATCAGGAGCCCACCTGGAGAACGAAGGGAAGTAGTTATTCAAGCGTTGGTAATCAGGAGCCCACCTGGAGAACGAAGGGAAGCAGCAAGCCAAGTGTTGGTAATCAGGAGCCCACTTGAAGAACAAAGGAAAGCAGCAAGTCAAGTGTCGATAATCAGGAGCCCACCTGAAGAACGAAGGAAGGCAGCAAGTCAAGTGTCGGTAATCAGGAGCCCACCTGAAGAACGAAGGGAAGAAGCAAGTCAGGTGTTGGTAATCAGGAGCCCACCTGAAGAATGAAGGGAAGCAGCAAGTCAAGTGTGGATAATCAGAAGCTCACCTGAAGAACAAAGGGAAGCGGTTCGAGTGTTGGTAATCGGGAACCCACCTGAAGAACGAAGGGAAGCAGTTCAAGTGTTGGTAATTAGGAGCCCCACCTGAAGAACGAAGGGAGTCAGCAATTTAAGTGTTGGGAATCAGGAGCCCACCTGAAGAATGAAAGGAAAGCAGCAATGTTCGAAGGAAGACGTTTCAAGTTCAGCAATCAGGCGCCCACCTGAAGAAAAGGGAAAAAATCTTAGATTACAATTCAGGTCAGCAACAAGGGAATGACACTGGACAATACGAGTCAACAGAGCAACAGGAGCTACAAGATCAAGTTTGAAGATATAGATAGGATTCTTGTAATGCATAGATCGTAGTTTAGTCTAGCTTTTTTCATTTTGTCATGGTGTAATAAGGAGTTCAATAAGCAGAAACAGCAGCAACAACAGTGAAATCACAGCTTCATGGTAGTCCTAGCTACCGAAACTTCCCGAACTACACTGACCTGATTCCTTTATAGCCAAGGATATGTAGGCAACCTCGGAAGCAGGGTGCGGTCAAATCTTTCAAAAATGCTTCCCAAGGAGTATTCAAACGGGCAAAAATCGCTCGTATCCGCTCACTTTATCTTTGCACGAAAACTCTCCGTGTTTCCAAGCAAAGAGGGGCAGCTGTGAGCACATAATTTTTTTCCTATGTGAATTACTCCCATAAATTCAAGAAAAATAAATTTTTCTCATTATTTGCAAATTCGTAGATTTTGTAGTTTTTTGCTAATTGCTTGCACTTGTCCGCGCATGTTTAATTTTGTTTAATTCATGAAAGTACAAAAAATATATATTGCATTTGCGTTTAGGATTTAATTTTGAATTTTTAGATTAATCGATAAATAGTTTGTTTTATAAAAAATGGAAAAATCACAAAAAACAAAAAATAACTCATTTTGCATTTTTTTAGTTTTATGTTTCGAATTTTGTAGTTTTTCTTTTAATTTGGTTTTTAATTAATTGTGGTAATTATTACTTGGAGTAATTAACTTAATTCAGTATAATTTGGGGTTAGAATTTAGTTTAGGTTTTATTTTAATTTGGAGAAAAGAAAAGAGTTTTGAAATAAAAGAAAAGGAAAAGGAATGAGAAAGTTCAGATTTTGGGCCTAGCCCAAACCAAATCCCCTTTTAAACTCGTCTGACCCATAGCCCAAACCATGTCACACCCGGTCTGCCCCGTTCAATTACCAAACGACACCGTTCAGCTACTAAATGACCCCGTCTCAGTCATCTTCCATCTGGATTGTTGATCTCAGTTGATCAAACGGTCCGGAACTAGACACCTCTTAATATTTAAGTGTCCGAACTCCCCCCCCTCCTTACTCCCTTTACTCATCTCTCTCAACCCCCCATCCTCAGAGACCATACCCCTCAAGAACCCTAATTCGCCACCCTTTCTCCCACCGTATATGCCTGGCGGCGCCACCGCCAAATGACCTCAAATCAACACCCCAAACTCCTCTTCATTTCCCCATTCCAAATCTTCACTTCTTTTCCCTCTAATCCTCACAGAACGCATCGAATATTAGAACAAAGCCTGAACCCTAAAATCCCAAAAATCAAATTGGCGAGGTTTTAAAAAGATTTGAGGTTGGATTCGACTTTAGTCGTGTGTTTTCAGTCGAGAACGCATCGACTAAGGTCTATCTCAACAAAAAATCAAAATTTCTTTGAAGATTAGTTTAAGACTCATTTCCACCTGGCCTGATAGGTATTTTCTAGTATTTTCTAGTATTTTCACCTGGCCCGTTTTTCTTATTTTCTTCTATTCTTCTTCTTTTTTTCTGTGTTCTCAAAATTTATCTCTGCATTTGTTTCTTTTAAGTTAGAATTAATGTTAGTTATTAGCTTCTTCAGTTTTGTTTGAATTCGTTAGGTTAGTTTGTTTGATTGTTCTCTTTAGTTTTGGGCTGTTTGAGAGCATTTGGTTCATGAGGTTTGATTGAAATCCGAATTGCCCTTTTTCTGCCTTCTTGTTTCTTCTGAATTTCTGATTTAGACCTGGGCCCAAAGAAAAGGTATTAGCCTAGGTCTTGTTAAAATCAGGCTGGTTTGAGTCTTTGGGTCAAATTGACCCATGAATTTCCTAAGGGTAATTAACGAGGCTTAAAGGGGTAAATTAGGAAATCTAAGGTAAGGGAATCTCAGTAACAAACTAGAGAAGCTTCTAGGAAGCTGGGATTGGGGTTATTTTGAAAGTGTGATTTTTGCAATAAGGGGTCTAAGCAAATATGAGAATTCCAAAAGGTTTTAATTGCAAAAACTGATTCCTTTAGGTTTCCCTAGAAGCTTGCCTATAAAGGAATCATTACTTGAGATTCAAGTCAGAAAAAAATTAGAGATAAAAACTCTGAAAATTGCAAATGGCTGCGCTTAGAAAAGAACTTGAAAAAAAACTCCTGTATTTTTGGGTAGAAAATTGGTCTAATTCTGCATCTAGTCTCTCCATTGCAAACCTTCAAAGTATTTCTAGCTTATTCTGAGATTGAAAGATGAGTTGAGGGCTGTTAGATCAATGTTCTATTACTGATCATTGAGCTGATTTCTGCTGTTATTTCCTATTCGTTTGGTTTGCTGCTGCTGCTGTTTCTTTCTGACTTCAATCTTGATTTTTCTGGTTTTGTTTTGCTATAATCAGGTACCTGCTCCTGAATCCTATCTAATGTGAAGTTTGGTTTGAAGTATGAAATGAAAATTGGGAGTTTCAAGCACAATTTCAACTTGTTTTGTTCATTAGCTTAGTTTTATCCTTTTTATTTACTGAGTTTGTCTGGTGCATTATGTTCTGCTGGATAAAGACAATACCCTTCTAAGAGCTGTATTTGGTTTTACTTGATGGGAAATCAATCTTCTATCAAGTATCTTATAGTTAGATGTTGTTTATTTGGAATTATTCTGGGAAAACTTGATGAATAACTTGTTTGGTCGCATCCGTAGTTATATTATGCATTTGATCGTGCTAAATGGTATAGATTGTGTTATGTCTCTTCATGCTATGTAATACATCTGGTTTTTACAGCATGTTTCATTGTATTTCAACAGTGTCACATTCATGCAATGGGTGACTGAATGCTTCTTAAGTAGTAATCAATATAAGTCATGCTTAGAAGAAAGGAAAAATGGTTCAGGTTACTTTGAAAGTCAAGGTATGCATTGATTTACTCGTGATGTGCCTTTTATACATGTTTAGTTTAAGATTGATGTTAGGACTTGCATCTGTTTATTGGATAGTCCCATAGGATCTTATTTGTCGTTATGCATGGAAAAGAGACTTAAATTAGACTTGGAATCACACATAATCTCCCTGTGGAGTTAGCTGAAGTACAATTGTCAAATGATGGTTTGTTATTAAAAGCCCTGCTAAGTTCATGTTAGTATTCCTGATCTTGTATGCCATTTACGTGCCTGGGGACTCGAACTCGAGTCCTTTCTTCTTCAAGCCTTAGTTCTAAAATTTAGGCCATTCTTTGGGCCTTGGATCCTGAGGCCATTTGAAATTGAGTTGCAGGCCTTCATTGCATTGGGCCTGCTTGCTTCAAAATTGCCTTTGCACTTGTTGAAAATGCACGAACCAGTTAACAATCAGATCTGCTTCTTTCTTTTTTTTACGCAAAAGTTTCTGTTTAGTTAATATGAACATTAAATGTAGAAAGGGCTAGAAATCCCAACTCTTTGGGGCCTAATGAATTAGATTCCATCAAAGAGATTTGGGGTGTGAAGCATTAAATAAGACATAGTTTATGGCCCCAAAGTTTAGATAGAGTTTTTCCTTTACAAATTGGAATTGAGGTGTGCCATGCCAAATAAAATCTCAAAATATATGGCCCTCGCTTAACTAATATTTAAATCTTTAGAAATCGAGACGTGCCATTTAGTTGAGTTTTCACGGTCCTCGCAAACCTAAAAGTGCGTAGTTGCTTTAGGCGCGCTATTTTAAAAATTACCTTCCTAAACTCGGGTGTGCATTTATGTGACCCAAATCCAACTCTCAACAATGTTAGATAAAATATGTCGGGGACCGCGGGTGCATTTATGTGACGTGGTTCAAGACGTGTTTTAAATAACGTTGAAAGCTTTCTAAAAAAGTAATAACTAATTAAAAGCAGTTGTAAGTTAAAAATGCACAATAGGTTTTAAACATGTAATAAGTTAGATAATTAAGCCAATAATAATAGTTGAGCGACCGTGCTAGAACCACGGAACTCGGGAATGCCTAATACCTTCTCCCAGGTTAACAGAATTCCTTACCCGGATTTCTGTGTTCGCGGACTGTAATACAGAATCAATCTTTTCTTCGATTCGAGATTTGAACCAGTGACTTAGGACACCATACAATTATCCCAAGTGACGACTCTGAATTTTTTCATAAAATGATCCCGTTTTGATTGTCACTTTAAGTTGGAAAAAACTCCCTTATACACACTCTCGAGGTGTAGTAAAAAAGAGGTGTGACATACGTTTGTATTGCTTCTATTTGCAGGTAACCCGGCGAGCAACGACTATCCCAGCAGGAGCGATCCTGCTCCTGTTCTCTTAGCCATATCAAACCTAACCATTCCCGTAAACCGCTCACTCACCCTGCCCTAGATATTGCGTTCGTTCTTGAAATGACTTCATCGATATACTTCGCCAACGAATCCGAAACTACACATGGCCTGATTCCTATAAGACCAGGGATATGTAGGCAGCTCAGAAGCCAGAGTATGGCCTAATCTCTCGAACCGTTTCGCTCGGTCAAAATTGGCCATCATTTCTTTACCCGAAAACTCTTTCATCCTTCCCAAGTAAAGAGGGGCAGTTGTTGATACCCAATTTTTCCCCAAAATATTTTAAAATTGCATATATACCTGCAAAATCATGCATTAATAGCAATTGGTATTTTCCACAATTTTCCTATATTTTTATTAATTTATCCAACATTTTATTTCTAATAAATAATTACAAAATGGTACAAATGATTTCGAAAGCATTTCTTGATTTAGTTTATTGTTTATGGTCCTAATAAGACCAAATATTTTATAATTAGCCAAATTGGCATCTTTTGGCTATAGTTGCAATAACTTTGCAATTAGAGCCCAGGCATATAATTTTGTACTATTCTTACCAAAAACTTAGTCATTTGTATTTTTAAAATACTGAATAATCTTTTAGAATTATTTTTCTATGAAATTCATTTTTTGTAATTATTACCCATTTTACAAATTATTTTAATTATTTTAATTGGGTATTTAACTAATAGCCTATTGCTTTTCAATTCTAGCCTAAATTGAACCAGCCCCAAACCTAATTAAATTAGCCCAATACCCCAAAGCCCAATCCACTGTCCTACCCCACCCAATTTTTGTTTAATCTGGACTGTTGATCAATTTTGATCAACGGACCAGATCCGTCCTTACCATAATTAACCTAAAATGACTACCCCCAAAACCCTCATTCTCATCCTCTCATCTTCTCTCATTCTCTCCGCCGTTACATCTCTCATCTCTCTCAAAATCCTCTATGTTAAACCTAGCTCCTACTCGCCGGCCGTTGGTTCGCTGGTAACCATGGTGGTCTTACCACAATCCCTAGTCCCATGGCTCTCTTCTTATGCCGTTTGTTGCTGCCTTGAGGCCCTCAAGAGAGCCAGAAGGCGGTTCACTCACCTCTCATGGTTTCTACGCCGTTCTCAGGCCACCCTTGGCCGTTCGAGTAAGATCTTTATATTTTCCGGCTAGATCCATGGCTTCTAAGCCGGAATCTCTTCATCTCTGGGTTATCTCTCTCTGAAACCCTAACTCATCTCTTGAACCTTCAGATCTACCATAGATTTGAGTATATTTTGAGTTATTCTTGCTGTTTTCCATGATAATTTCTCCGATTTTTCGAAAATGCCTCTTCGTCTTCATACTAGGGTTCGTAACCCCTTTTCAAAATACTTTTTCTTCTGATTGCTGGTATCAATCTATGATTTTTACTATGTTTAAACAGTTTATTTAAGTTTTACCTTTTATCTGATTCATTATGTTGAAAACACTAATTATTGGTCTTAATCTTGGGTTCTGAGAACCATCCTTGTTTATTTGTTCGCTTAATTTATTCGCATGTCTGTTATTCATGAATATGTTCTATGTATCTATGATTATTTACCCTATTATTCTCATTAGGATTTCTGAGTTTGCTTTTTCCGCCTATACTATGTTTGTTCTATTTATTAACATAAATTTGTGTCAATTCCTCTAATTAGTACTATTTTTTTGGTTGAATTCCTGACTTTACATGATTTTTACTTAACTATGCTTATTAGGGTTTCTGATTTTTATTACTTCTTGCCTATGCTATGAATATTTCGTGTATTTCATAATAATTTGTGTTAATCCCTTTAATCGTTACTGCTCCTATTCGAATCCCTAATTTCCTGTAATGGATACCTTTCACTAATCTCTTGTGATGATTTCCTTACTGGTTTTCAACCTCTAAATATCTTCTTGCCTTATTTTGTGGTTGATTATGCTGTCAAGTTGATTCTCAGACATTTTTCTTAATTAAAATTTGTCGAACCTAGCCTATATTACATGCTCTGTACTATGCTTATTTCCTTATGTGTTGTATTCCAGTCTCATATGATCTCCTTCCTTATTTTTCTTTACCGTTTGAAGTTAACTCCCTTAATTAAGGGAGTACTTCTACTAATTTTATACTAATGGATACCCAGTTCCATAATTACTACTTGACTTTGATTCTTACCTTATTATTCTACCTATCAAACTATATATATATATATATATATATATATATATATATGCTCTCTCATTAACACACAGACACAAACACATTTTGGTTCAAAACTCTCTCTCTCTCTTACTAAAAACTCTCTGCCCTCTTTTGTGACTACTTACTACTGTTCTAAGTTAGCCGGATGTAAGCCAAAGCTAACTATTGTGCTCTCCTATTATTCACTTTTTGTTTGCTGTCACTTTACTGGTATGTCCTGATTTCAATTCAAGTTCCAAAACCAATATGTTTCTTTTATTACTTCAATTCCTCTTGCTAGTCTGTTTTTACTTATGGTTCTGTTGTTCAACTTGCAACTAAT
The DNA here is from genome assembly GCF_000715075.1 of Nicotiana tabacum. Classification (NCBI taxonomy): domain Eukaryota; kingdom Viridiplantae; phylum Streptophyta; class Magnoliopsida; order Solanales; family Solanaceae; genus Nicotiana; species Nicotiana tabacum. The sequence goes on from NC_134080.1 coordinate 187,809,945, forward strand.
ATGTTTACTTTATTGCTTCATCAGTATGCTCCTAAATGTGTCCCCTCCCTTAGACTCAGCATGTTTATGAAGTGTTATCCCCCTTTTAGTGTACCACAATATGACTCTCCCTTACTAATGTTCTATGCAAAGTAGTTGGCTATCTTTAAGTGACCTGATTCTGTATTAATTCTGAGGTTCCTTAACCCTTTAGCATGTTGCTGATTATGTACTTAAGTGCTCCTATAACTATGAGTTTACCTATGTGACCTATGTGTCCCCAAATCCCTTGACCCCCTGTTTGTGGTTGTTGAACCTGCTTTGGTTCTATGATCTCTGGCTGTGTATGAACCTGTTTTGGAGGTGTTGTGTTTGGACTGGTGATTACTACTCCACTCTCTTTTCAAAACTGTCTCTGATGTCTTTTACAAAACTATTTCAAACAAGTCCCTTTTCAACTGCTTCCCTACTTAAATCTTTTCAAGCACTCTCATATCTCCTCTTAGGTTTTACGTTCTGCCCCTCTAATGTGTAACTGCTTAGGGATCCCTATGAGATCCCTCTGAAGTTTGATACATTAGAGTTGGCCCTTCCACACTGCACTTACTCAACTATGACTATGAAATCTGGGTGTGAGCACTGCCCGGGATCCCTTGAGGTCCTTAAGGAACTCTGACACACCCGGATTATATGAAAGGCTATGAGGCAATCCGACATTGGAAATTTTGGAAATCTTGGCCTATTGGTAGGCTCCCTATAGAGTAACTTCTTATTTTTCTTATCTACTTATGTAATTCATTCGATATTGGCCTGTAATAATTTGTAAACGAACATTGAAGTTTGGATAGTAAAAATGGGAGGGTAGTTATGCATGTTATAGATATCAAAAAGGGTAGAAACTATGCATTAGGTCTATATTTCCTATATGTGCAATAGAATCCATGCTCAAAACATATCATGCATTAGAAACCATGCTCTTAGGGCTCATGTATACTGCTTCAGCATCTCATTTTTGACATTCTTATCACTCAGAAATCCTATTTTAGGATAAGGGGCATTAAAAATAAAGATTGCTACTCTTGCACACTTGACAACATGCTCTATAATGTTGTAACCTTTCTATGCATTTAGAAATCCTGCTATAGGAAATTCTGCAATCATGTCGTGCATATTAGAAATCTTGCTTTAGGAATTCTGCATATAAATCACTCTACATTTATACGTGCATATTAGATACCATGCTTTAAGATCTCATTCGTACTTGCTCAATCACACCTAGAATAAATTACTGATTACGGAAGAGGTAAAAACAACTTCACATTTGATTATCCTGTTTAAAATAAGCTTGTATTAATCCCTGCATTTTTATAACACTTAGAACCACATGTTTTTTAGGTAAAATAACTCCTTCATTGTTCTAATGGTTCTGGTAATAATTGTGCATTATCCTACGCCTAGGCAAGCCTTAGGTATCCAATTTCTCCTAAGATTGGAAACTGCCCCCTTGTGTGTAATGCTTATTGATTAACAGGCTTAAAATCAGTAGGCAAACTAATTAGGGCCCCTGCTTCGGAGTTATAAAATGAACCTACATATCTAATGTGTTCTGATACCCACCTAGACATCATGTCTTAGGATACTGTTGCCCTTATCTGTGTTTGAGTCATGCTGTTTACATGCCTTATCTGTGGAGGTAAACTGAGCCTCTTATTTGCTCTTTCCTGTCTTATATGCTAAGGTCCTAATTGTTCTTGCATGTCGCCTTAGTATTTTCTCCTTTTAACCTTAGGGGGTCTGTCTAGAACTACCTATAGGTAGAGGTCCTAAATATCCTCCAGGACCATTAAGAAGGGACGGGTAACAACACGCAATAGAGATCGCTAACCAACACTCGTATTAATAACCACTAAGGAGGTGGGAAGGGTAGATATGGAATATGATGACTACGCACTAATGTTACGTGTAGTCCCTTATTGAGGAGTGTTTACCGGACATTGTATAGGTGATCCTGTAGGCTAACCAACCTAGGACCCCTCCTTTCCCAAATTCCTTGTGTTTTAAATTTTCCTTTATGTATACAACTTGTTCAAAACCTCTGTCTTATTATTTGAGTTATACAAAGTCCAACGTGCTTTACTTGTAAATTATTTGATTCAACTATTTATTTGTTAATGGATTAATTCGTGAATATAAGTTTGGCCGGGACCCACCATTATGGACCGAGAGGGGTGCCTAACACCTTCCCCTCAAGGTTATTTCGAGCCCTTACCCAAATCTCTGGTAATGCAAACTAATCCAAGAGTTAATCGCTCTAGGTGCCCTAACGCACCATAACCCGTTAGGTGGCGACTCTTCAACTACCCAATTCCCAAAAGGAAATGAGTTATTACTCCCATGAATGTCGAAACCTGAACTCTCTCCGCAGAGGGAAAAAAGGGGCGCGACAGCCGGCATGAAGTCAGCCACGAAGTCTGCCAAGATTTTAGCATTGAACCTATTGTATTTTTAAAGTTATGGGTTCAGACGTACTATTTGTTACAGTTCTAATAAATTTTATAGATAAATTTATTCTCCGCGTCGAAAGTACTGGATTTAGATGAATTCGGCAGCCAAACTACGCACCCGCCCTTGATACGATATACATAAGGTAATGATACACACAACCTTCAAATTTTGGATCCGGTTACTAGTGATGGAAGTTGGTCGCAACTCGCCATTGTTATGACTAAGGGTGTTTAACGGGTGGGCCGGGCTGAGGTGGATAAGGATTTTTTGTACCTGTACGGGTTATGGTCCGGGCCGGTAACCGTAAGGGTTACGGGTTGATGGGGCCGGGCCGGGCCAGGTTTAGTGTATTTTTTAATTTATTTTTTTGTATTTTGTATAACTATTGAAAGTTTTATTCATACAAAGTAAAAATATAAAGAATACAAGGAAGACGAGAAAAAATTGCACTTATAAATTGCAAGTGCTATATTTATTTCAAAATTACAAAATTGAAGCTTGCATTTAAAAAGTAAATTAACAAAAAAAATAGTAAAACTAAATTTTCATGCATAATAAATTAATAATACTTCAAATTAATCTAACAAACTAAAACATTAAGCATAAATACGTCTAATGATTTTAAAATAACACAAATTGTCTCAAATCAACTTAAATACGAATTTCCGGAGGATGCTCAAGACAATACTTTATATGCCTCCTTAAACTGCCTGTGCTAGACTTTGAACGAAGATTTAAGACTTGACCACAGTTCTTGCACATTACTTTCTGAACTTCTTCATTTTCTTTTACCACCTCAAAGTGTTCCCAAACATATGAGCGCACTCTAGAAGTACGAGGCATGATTTAACTTGAATTGAGATTTGAGAATTGAGATTGAGATTGAGAAATGAGAATTGAGAGATGAGTGAAGAAATGAGGAAGGGGGAGGGTATTTATAGTTTTTCAAAGGGGAGTTAATTTTTTTTTAAAAAAAAAACCCAAAAATGGGCAAAAAATGCAATTAAGCTGTTGGGCAACAGCCATAATGTGAAATGGACCGTTGCCAACGGTCAGAATCTGAGCCCACATTTAAAAAAAATTGTTACCTTTAAACCGGTCCGGGCCGGTTAACCGGATTAACAGTATTGTTCGTTGACCGGGTTTGACCGATCCGGTTAACCGGTGGTCAAAACGTGAACGGACCAAAACCCCTTACACCCTTAACCCAACCCAACCCAACCCAACCCCCTTCTACCGGTCCGAGCCGGTTCCGATTTTAACCTATCTTGGCCAGTCCGGAACCGGGCTGACCCGGCCCGTTTAACACCCTTATTATAGACAAAGTGTTGATAAAAGGTCGCCTTTATCAAGAATTTTTTAGTGAACATTGTTTTAACGATTTACTCTATACAAGATCTTCTGAATGAATCATTTCTATTAAGCAAATAAATAGTTGTAGAACAACAAAAAACAACTTAATGAATTTCTGGATAATTCGAATTCTGACTTTCATCATTCATTAAATAGAAACAACGAGACCTAAGTGGGTTTAACTATCAAAGTTTACTCATTTCAACTATCCTTTTCTTCCGAAGAAGAAAAAAATCAATCAATAGTCAAAGACACCAAAATTCAAGAACCAAAGACAACAAAAAAGTACAGACTCAAATTCAACCAGGTTATCAGCAACGTCATGACTTTTGTGGTTTAGCGTAGTATTCTCTACTCTTTATTGAGTGAACAGTAAGACCATAACATAGTCCTCAATTTAGTCTTTCCTACTCTACATAGCAATTATGTGAAAAAATAAAATACCTTGATCTTTTCAGTAGGATAAATGAACAACACATGTAAATTATAACCAGTAAATACTTATCTGCACAATAAATACATGATACATATATTTACAAATATAATTATTTCTAAACCACAGTTAACTATTATACATTTTCACCTTAATTTATTAATTAATTATAATAAATTAGTATAATTTGATATATTAATCGATGGAAGTAAATTTTTACCATTATACCAATACATGTACAAACCCAACAATGTATTTATTACAAACAGGGGAGCAATGAACTATCCGAATTACAAGAGGATGAATGCTAGAATCCAAATGTTCTCTTTCAAATTTTGGCATCCGGTCAGATAAGTTCAAACGTAAGGGGAAGGTGAAAATGCCAATTGCAAAACACTAACTTTTAACCTATCCAAATTGCTATGCATTTGTTTTGGGAGAAAATTCACAAATAGCCATTTTTCAATCCTTATAATTGAAAAATTACCACAGTTCTGGAGTTTCAAATTCAATACGTAAACTTAGGGGTATACATAGGTCGGGTTGGTTCAGGTTTTACAATTACCAAACCAAACCAATTGTGTCGGGTTATTAAATCTAAAGACCAAACCAAATCAATAAAACTCGTGTTTTTCAATCTCGCTTTTTCTCGGGTTTTTTCGGATTTTCAGGTTTTTCGGATTTTTTTCCGGTAAAATATTCGTAGAACAAAACATATAACTTGTGCTCAAAATATTTCTTTAATCCTAGTAAGATACAACTATATAAAGTATTTTCCTAGAAAATAATACAAAATATGAGATGTGTCCATGACATTATCCTAAAATATTCAACAATAAAGACAATAAATTATGTAATATAAATATTGCTAATTAAAATGCCATAATAAAAATAAACATAATCTAAAAGTACTAAGTCATGCTAAAATAAGTAGACTAATAAGGGAGTATTATTTACATGACTAAACGCTAAAGAAAAAGAAAAATAGGTTATGCATTTTTATCTAAATTATTGCAAAACGAAAAATAGATATTCAATACATTCCCTTTCGTAATATTGAATTGAATGTCTTTTGTTAGCATTAATTATTGATTTGATTTTGGTTTGGGCTTTTGTTAGCATTATTTAATTTACTAATATTAATGGCTGTAAAACTTATTGGAACATTCAAAAGTTCTAAGTCCAACCTTGAAATAATACCTTAAAAGATAAAATTATGAATTTTTTTAAGGAATATTTATAAATTACATCACAATAATTATATTTATATATTAAATATATATAAAAATTTTATATATGTAATTTCGGGTTGGTTTGGTTTCGGTTTGATTTTCTTTAGTTAAAACCAAACCAAACCAATTATGGTCAGATTTTTTTTTCCAACACCAAACCAAATCATAGTCGGATTTTTTTTCTCGGTTTGGCTCGGATTATCGGGTTGGTGCGGTTTGTCGGTTTCCTTTGTACACCCCTAAGTAAACCTTAGAATATTGTGTTGGAGTTTCACTTATGAAATTTGAGCGCTATTTCTGCATTTGTTTGTGTATGGCCAAAATCTACCTTAGAATATTTAGGGTAATATCGCATTAATGAGAGAGTCTGCCCATCGACCAGGAAGCAGCAAGATTTGTGATCAACATGTCAACAATGGCCGAGGTCGAGCACCGTTGACAGAATAGTAACGGCTAGTTTTTGAAATAGGATATTAAACTGAATACTCTAGTGAATATTCTCTGAACTTGTACTATTAGAATTTGTTAGGGACAGGCCTTGTATAAATAGAAAAGGAGACAATGGAATAGGGCATGTGATATTCACTTGATAATAACACTTTTCATAGGAAGATTCTCTCTTTCTCTAGCAAAGATACAAACTTTACATTTCATCAACATTCTTGCTTATATTATTCTACACTTTTTCATCAATTCTGAGAATAGTTCACACACTTATCTGTCACGCATCATTGTCAGGAGGAACAATCATCCAACTCATTCATTATTGGGTGAATCATTCCTTCTATTTACTTAAATATCATTTGTTGTTATTTATTACTAGTTGTACCTCATTTATTACTCATGTTTTTAGAATATTTAATGTCTGGTATTATTCGCCCCCACTGAATCAACTCCACATTATCCGTATTTTTAAGATATATCCCCGTTTAGGAATATTATTATTAATTAGGTTTAATCCATCATTGTCGCAGCCCTCGAGAAGCTGGAAAGTACCCATGTGGCACACCATCCACAAGCACTCCAAAGGCTCTTCTGCTGAGCGAATCTGCGAGCCTACTTAAATATAGAAGGAGGACCACAAGCTCGGGGCTCGACGAAATGGAAAGTTTCAGCATGTTGAAACTTCTTGGGGTTAGCAGTGAAAGAAAGAGCCCAGCATTCATTTCTTCATGAATATTCATAGATGAATCTACTAAAAGAGGGACCAGCCTCGTCGTGGTGATTAGAGGACACCTCTGATCGTTCACCTCTAATGTGACACGTTCCCTCCCAGTTATATGATCAACGGGATCAGTCGGCCCAGGAAATTCATATGCTCCGCGGACGGAGCAAAAAGTGGAGTCTCTTTCTATCTTCTGGCTGTTCCCAGAAGGAATTTCCGAGCTTTTGTCCGCGCCCGCTTGAATTTCACTTTCACTCTTGGATAGCTATAGCTACGGGGCTTTTCTGGCTTGAACGTTCCCTGCTCTTCCACTCTATCTCCTTATTGGATTGGTAGGTACATTCCTCTTTCTCTTCTCTTAGTCGACTAGACTTCCCTCACATCCTACTCTTCATTATAGAAGGTTCTTTATTCCAAATACTGGCGAATCACCTTCATTCAATGCTAGCATCTCTCTCAGCTGAAAGAAGATCAACTCTCAAGCTCACCCCTTTTTTGCTTTAGTCAGAAGAGCCTCTCTCCTCCTCGTATAAATATAAAGGTTTAACCGAAAGTTCTAGTTATTGGTCAAATAGTTTGTCTACTCATTTTCCTTTTTTTTCCTTGTCTTTTAGGTTGTTTCTATGAGGAATTTTTTACCTTTAGACATTTTCAAATTTGGACTTGCTTTGATTGTCCAGAACTTGAAAGAAGACCTACAATGGATTGAAATAGGTAAATGGATGGAAAAAAAAGAGGAGAAAATAGCCAAAAAGTACCAGCAATAGGCGTTGACAAATGACCGTTAAAAATGACTATAGTGGAATACTTCTACAAATACAATACTCAAAATAACCACACACGCCAATGAGACTGTCCCACTAGTGAGTTCTAAGTATTAAAATCTCCAAAAGTTTTGAAATACACAACCACTTGCATGAATAATCTTGTAGCTGATTATTAGTAGTAAATATTCATTAACTGTACCTTAATACAGAGTTATGAAATATAAATTGCCTTATTATTTTTCCCCTTTAGCAAAAGACAACTTAATTAAGAAGACCTTCTTGATGTTCAACCATCAAAAGATGATATATCATCTAAAAAAAATTATGCTAGTGGTATAAAAGATTTTTTCCATTTGACATTAGAATTCAGATTAAGGGTGGTAGGTGGGCCGGTTAGGCCCGGCCCCGGCCCATGCCCGCGAGCCCATATGGGTAATAAGCCTAAAAGGGCTTACCCGTTTAAGCTCGGGACCGGGGGTTTGAGGCCCAAGTGGGCCAGTTCAGATAAAATGCCTGTTAGGACCGGGACCGGCTACTAAGTGGACCGGTTCAACCGGTCTTAACCGGTCCCAAACGGTCCTAAACGGGCCCAACGACTAATTTAATAAAAATAAAAAATTCTCAAATCAAAACTGACCGTTGGTGCTTTAGAAAATAGTCGTTGGCTATTTATAAAATAGTCATTTAACCCCCCCCCCCCTCCCTCCCCTCCAACTTTGTTTTAACCCCAAACTTTTATAATTACACTTTTTTCCTATTTTCAACTATAAATACCCTCTTATTCTTTTATTTTTCTTTACCAAATCATCAATCTCTCTCTAATTTTCTTCTAAAATTGATTACTTTGTTGTTGCAACTTGTGTGAAAAATTGTGAAGCTGGTGAATTGAAGTATTCAAGTCTTCAACTATAATTAATTTCAACAAGTTGTTCGTCAGTTCGGTAAACTCGTTCCAATTCTTTAGTTTTAATATTATATTTTTGTTTGTTTTATTTAATTAATTTGTATAATTATAATTAAGATGTCATATTCCTTTAAAAAAATATTTAGTAAAAATAAGGGAAAATCCAAGAGTGGTGAATCTAGTGGCCAATCTATTCCTCCTCTAATTCCCCGGCCTCCCCTACCCAAACCCCATACCCGCCCTCCACCTGCTCCTATTCTTGATAGTGATAATACTTTATTACAATTTACGGATAGTCAATATGTGCATAATGTTGGTGGTGGCGAATGCTTAGATGATGAATATATGAACAATCTTTATGGTAATCCAACTATAGATGAAGAAGATGAGCAGGAAATAGATTTAGATGAAACGCAACCGGATGATGATACACCCACTAGTCCTGTTGCTCAAGTTAACCCAACTAATCCAAATGATGCCCCGGATGACCCCCCCTGTTACTACCCCTACTTTTTCTAGACAACCTTCTAAATGGGCCAAAACATCTCTGGTTTGGCCATTTTTTATTCAAATAAGAGAAAAATTAAAGCTAAGTGTAAAACTTGTGGCAAAGAGTTAGCCTTTAACTATGTTGATCGAGGGGGGAGGGGAAGTTTGAGGAGACACATAATGACACCCTCAAGATAAAGCTAAATTTTTTCAAATGAAAGCTGCGGTCGGGGGCAAGTCCAACTAGTCAGCCTGACCCTAGTACCAGATCAAATCAATTTCAACCGGGAATTAACATTGTTACCAGTGGTATTTTATATTATGACCCGAGAAAAGATAGGGAAAAATTGGCAAAAATGGTTATTGTTATGTGTTTACCCTAGTTTTCCGTCTCACCCCCACTTTGTACATTATATTAGAAAAGTTTTTAATTCTACTTATAAAGGATGACCTCGCACAACCGTAAAGAGCGATATTTATAAATATAAACATAAATATGAACAATATTTGCGCTATTTATTTACGCATATTAATTTTCGTGTTGCTATTATTAGTGATATTGGTAGAAGTGGTAATGACTGCGATTATCTTACTTATAGAATAATTAATTCACGTCACACATGGCAATTTGTTTCTAGCACGATTACGGATATTTGTAGATATTTTTGCATTAGTGATAAAATAATGTCAATTTCAATGGATAATGTTACTAGTAATACTAATGATGTAGCCTTGCTTACCACTACACTAAGTCCTGCATTTAGTAATATTTTTCATGTTAGATGTATTTGTCATATTTACCATTTAATTGTGGGTGATGGTATGCGGATTTTAAATGTTGAAATTGAAAAGGTTAAAATGGCTCTTAATTGGCTTTTTTATTCAAACCGTAGAAGTAGACTTAGAGAATATTTTAAAAGATGCGATGAATTTGGCCTAAGAGAAAGAAAGGTTCCTAAACCTTGTCCAACTAGATGCAATTACATGTATGAAAGTTTAGTTGTTGCATATGAATATAGAAACCCAATAAACTCAACGTTTAATGCTCATGTACGTGATGATGATGAGCACCTTACAAATGCGGATTGGGCTAATGTTAAAATGCTTGTAGGTTTTTTTAGAAAGATTTCATGTTGCTACAAATAAATTTTCTGGGCAATATTATCCTACTATTCCGAACTGTTTAGTTTATCTTGCAGATCTTGCAAATTTGTTTGCTTATTTTTTAGAGAGTGGGGAAATTTATGAAGTAGCTATTGATTCCATGAGAAAGAAATTTAAAAAATATTTTTTCCCTATTCCCCCTATTTATGGTATTGCTGCCTTGTTAAATCCTACTATAAAATTAGGTGGTCCTCAATATTGGTATTGATCTATTTATAATGGTTTAGCACTTGCAACTGAGGAGTTGTCTACACTTTCGGACGCACAAGCCTCAATTAAAATAAATGTTCTAACTATTTATAGTGCTTATCAAATTGCACTAGATAATGCTAGACCAAATATTCTAACTCCTTCTTCTAGTTCTCAATCATCTAAAAGAACTGCAGGAGTAAGAACACTTACTGCTTGGACCGAGTTCAGGGGTTCTCAAGGTTGTACCACTTTTGATTGTTCACAACTAAATAAACTTGAAGTTTATTTGTCAGAAGGACTTGAGGAAGTGAGTCCTGACAGCTCATTTAATCTTTTGGAATGGTGGAAGGACAAAGAAAAACACTTTCCGGTCCTTTCAAGGATGACCCGAGACATTTTAACCATTCAAGCTTCAACAGTGGCATCGGAAAGCGCTTTCAGTCAAGCAAGACTACAACTCGGTGATTATAGAGCGTTTATGAGGGAGAGCTTGGAAAAATCAGTACTTTTCAGGGATTGGATCCGTTCGGAACGAAGAAATTTTGGACTTGCTGAATCACAACTAGAGGTAGACGAAGCTTACGAAGAAATGCTACCTGAACTTGCGGAGGAAGAAGCTTCGCCCGGAAGCGGTGATGAACAAGCTTCTTTTCCGCCACCACAAACGAAAATTCCTCCGAACCTTGATGGATTTATGAAATTTGTAAGAGATACCATGTAAAATTAATATGTAACTTGCATTTTGGCACATCTTGATTAGTTTTTTTTTCTTTTCAATGGTGGTATTAACACCTTGGTTGTGCTCATTCCATTGGGGAGGGGGGTAGAAGCTAAGAAAGATTGAGCCATATTTTCTTAATGTTATGATAATAAAAATTATAACGCATTCCTTTGAATAATCTTTTTACAATATTTTGTTTTTTAAATTTGAATTAAAAAATTTTTAAGTCACAATTATATAATATAATTTACAAGAAAATGCCTTAGATAAAAAATTTAAACAAATAAATAGCCCCTCAAATAAAGAGCCCCATATATATATATATATAGATAGATAGATATAGATATAGTATATATTAATATATATAAGCTATATAATTTACAAGAACTTGCTTAGATAAAAAAAATTTAAAAAAAAATAGTCAAGGCCTGTTTCTTCTAGGCCCGACCCACATAGCCCGGGACCATTAGTATACGGTCCCGGTCTGGTTACACCCAAAAGCCCACGAAGACCGGGTCTGTTTAAGCCCCGGCCCACAAAGACCGGGTGGGCCGGACCTGGACCGTTTGCCACCCTTAATTCAGATAGGCGCCAAAAGGATTTAACGGGAACAAAAAACATATTAATAAAGACATATCGCACGTTCGTACTGTATAGCTGCTAGTGAAAATATGAAAGCAAATCAAGCATTTACAACTTTTTTATTGGATTCCTAATATAGTAGCATTTTCCTGAGTACCTATACAAACCAATTTTGTTACACCAAGCCACCTATTCCAACTACCAAAATTGTATGACAAATGTGAACTCTTCAAAGGTTACCTAAACAAAAGCCTTCAGCACACACCAGCACCAATTAGACTAAAAGGCATTTAACTAACAGGAGAAAACGACTTAACCGGAAAAAGAAAATATACACGAGATATTCAGTTCTAAATACAGCATATAGTCTCACTACACCTTGACAAAGTCTTCTGCACTGGGGTTTGAGTACAGCTATATCCACAGAATACCATCACTCATGACTCTTGGCGATGAGCCTTGGAAGGAAGTCTACTGCAGCTTCTGTATACGCATAGAAAGTACATTACGGCCTCCCACCTGATAATTATGTTACCACTCTTCAGCTGCAGCACTTGCTTCTCCATTGCCTCTGCACTAATATGCCAAACTATTTTAATGGCCATAAAAGGTCCTGCTTTCCAATTCCAAAATCCAAGTCAAGAAAACCATTTCACTTCTATCATAAAAAGTATCAAGCCTAGAAAAACCTCCTCCTGAGATTTCTAGTGGTTGCCTGATAAGAACGCATAAGTAGTCCCACCCCAATGCCGACACCAACACACATCCCAAGGCCTATCCCAACACCAACCCTCACTCCTGCGTTGAACCAGGAGAGTTGACCATCTTCACCATGGTACATGTCTTCTGAATAGAATCCATATCCAGCTTTCACTTCAGACTCGTAATCGTCAACGTCTGTTTCTGTGATCTGCTAAAAAACACAGTAATTGTAAGGAAAATACAAACTGTCTTTGGATTTACTTTGACAAACCAAACTAAACTGTCATTTAGTTAGCACTCAATAACTATGTCCCATCAACTAGTAAATATGAATGTTTAAAATTGATTCAAGGAAGTGACAACCAAGAGAAAAAAACAACAGATGGAATGAGAAAAAGAGAAACATAGAAGCTCAATTGAGAGACTCAGAAAGATGAGAAAAAAAAGGGCAGCGCAATGCACAAAGCAACCCGTATTCACGCAGGGTCCGGAAAAGGGCCGCATCCTTAGGGGTGTGATGTAGAAAGTCTACCCTGATGCAAGCATTAGTGGCTGCTTCCACGGTGCGAACCCGTGACTTATATGTCACACAAAGACAACTTTACCGTTGCTCTAAGGCTCCCCTTCAAAGAGAGATGAGAATGGAAAAGAAACAGAGATGCAAACGAAAAATTATCTCACACATCTAAAGAAGGCTAAATTAATATAGGTTATAACGCACTCAGCTTTAGGATGCAGAAGAGACATTTTATCTGGCATATCATAGGCTCCACTGACAAGCATTTTAGAACTTGGATAATCTGTTTACATGATACAAATTCTCATGCCAATCCACATTTGGAATCAACCTTTTAACATGACATCCTTCAAGATTCCTGCATCTGCAGATCCAGCAAGGTAGCTTTAATGCATTCACTGTTAGGATGCAAAAGAGACGGTATTTACTGCCCGCAGAACACAACTTCACAAGACATGTAGACAACTTCTGAGAAGCTTGACTAATTCCTTTTAAAGCCATAATCTTCTCAGGTGGAATCATACTAATTGCTTTCAAATCAATTTGAAAGGCCACACGTATTTGATATCTGTCAAGATTTCTTACGCTAGATCAAGATGCTTCGTCCACATGTAATCTGAAAGATATTTTAAATTTTCATCCCTATAAAATAACTTTCAGCCAGAGATCAGACCTCTACATGTGAAATCTGAGAGGCTGGAGAGTAGGGTTTAGAGGAGGACAATTCAGCAGTTTGACCGAGTGATCTCTCCCTTATCAGGAACTACAGGTAAGAAGAGAAACAAGTGTATTCGTGAATAAGCACTCCAATCACTAAAAGTAAACAACGGCTACAGTTCTCATGCTGAATCTGATAGTCACAACCATGACAAACACCTCATAAATGGCAACAAAAATTGTTGTTCTCGTCAACCAACATGTTCTTCACATGCCCATTGACAAAAAAACATCAATCTTCTTAACAAGAACATAGCCTCTGTTCAACTGGGCGCAAAACCAAAAGAACCAAACTGATTCTCTATCACTCTGACTCTTGTGGTGTCTTAAATCTACGCTCTATCACTCTTTACCAAAGTTTCATTGTATGACTCATAAACTTAATATCGTGATAGTTCACACGACTTTGAATATCTTCTTTATTGTTACTTCTCATATATTGGATATGTCTTCACTTGTGAGACATTCTACGACTTTTAATATAACATTAAATAACTTGGTAGGCCATATTATTACACCTTTTCACCTTTTCAGGACACTTCCAAAACTCTACATGTATACCATATGTGGATGCCATCTTGGCCACACACTTTTATAATTCTCAAATTTTCATGGATCCGTTACTTCTGTCAGCCTATTTTTTACCGTGCAAACATGTACGGAGATCTGTGAGGTTACCTCGTGATTAGAGTTGAACAATTGATTAAAATAGCCTATCCAGCTAGCCTTGATCTGATTCTCATGTCAACACTTGTTGAGAATCTTCTATCATATAGTTCACCTGGTTTTCATCCTTATTCCTCTTCTCTTTCAGGCCTGTTAGTTTATACATTTATTTCTCCCCTTCTCAAGTCCCTAACTTTTGCTACAGTTATCTTCTGTAGCACCTTTAATGGAGACGAATTCACAACTAGGAGAAACGGGAAGAAATCGACGATCACCATCAGTTGAAATGACTTGGTAAAAACCAGTCACAAGGTAAGAGAGAATTTTCTTTGTACAACAGATGACATGCTTAATCGCTATTGTAAGAGGTCGCTACCCTTATTAATAATTTTTTTCCAGCCCTTCATTAGTTGGCAGTCATCTAACCAATAAACAATATCAAGCACCACATTGAACTGTTTACATCATTGTTCATATCTTTACTTACCCAAAAGATATGTAGTGAATTCTAAAGATAAGCCTGCAAGAGCAACCTCTACTTTATTAGATTTAAGTGTAGTGAGGACCATGAAGTTATTTTTGGTTATCTTTAGTTTTATGCCAAAGAATAGCTGGTTTCCCTCTTCGTTTTTAGAGGTCGTTCTTCCCAGCTTCACAAAACTTGATCTTGGCAGAGTTAACAGAAATCTACTTCTCAGCTTCATCAAAAACCAGAAATCTACTTCTCAGGCAAGCATTGGTTGAGCCCCTCCAAAAAGTGAATAGTACTTCACTACTATTCCCAGTCAAATTTTCATTACTACCACACCAAGACGTGACAAAAGTATGTACAAGTGTGTATACCTAAAATGAGTCATTCACAGCATAGATCAAACTAGCGAGTTGCCTATGTATTCTCTATTCACACAAATAATACATGTTATTTTTTTTATCAATCTGTTCAGGCCAAAAATACAAGTGAAATAAGAAAGACCTGCTAATGCTTTCTACAATGTTCTCATGATGTGGCTTCTCACTTAATTTCCATGTTTATATAAGCACTTTGTCAAGTATTTGAACCCTTACTGCATCAGTTATTGTCATATAGCAGGTGAAAGTGAATGATGAGACCTAACTCCTAAGCTGGTGACTTGTACAGTAGTACCAAAAAATGCTGACTGATGCTATAGTTACTCAAATTCGTCGAGGAGCTATCAATCAAAGGTGTAGCTGGCATAAATGAGAAGTTAATGCAACAACCTTCTTTTCCTTATTTTGGGTCTATTTCAAAAAGCCATGTTCCAAATTGAGACTGACGTTATGGGTGTTCAGCACAAAGGATCAATCTTTTGGGCGCACAATTCATCTGGGTTTACGTTGTTTCCTACTAAAGGTTCTGTATAGCTCTATAATATCATCATACAAAGTTGCTACATTACTAAATCTTAGTCACCCAGGATAAAGCACAATAACAATTTAAGAACCTAGCCAACACAATCATCCAACAAATTTTTGTAAGTTCTCTACTTTTTGATATACTTTTTGTGTATGAAAAGTTTCCTCAACGCTAATTATTTATTACTTCATCTAATCGTATACTTCTTGGGCCAACTTGCACGCACGTCGTCTATGTCTATTCTACTGAATATCTGCTACCTTCCACCATCTCTCACTAGCACAGGTACCGAGTAACAAGGCTTAGGCACTCGTAGGCAGATGCGAAAAAATCAACTAATTTTTTTTGCATCCGTTGGGATCTGAACCTCAGATGGCCACACTATCCCAGTGTTATTAAAAATGATTGCTTCATCACTTAAAGGGATGAAGCGATGCCAAGCAAGGGGTTATCGCTTTGAGGGGGAAGCCATGCACTTCATACAATGATGCGCAAAGTGATCCCAACAGGAAGCGATCGATTCTTTGAATCTCAACTTTGAGGAGTTGGATTATTATCTGCATTATTGTATATTAAATATTGAAATTGGTTATTTTAATTGATATTTGATCATTATAGTACTAAATTCATAAATGTTTTATAGTTATTAAATGTCATGAATTGTGCTTTTCAAGACACTGCTTCAACCAAAAAGAACCTAACCAACACCATTGACACACAAAAAGCTAATTTATCCCTCTATTCCTTCTAATCACGGTAAAGGTAAAGGTCATCATTGCATTACCGGTAGATTTCTTTGTCGAATGAATCCATTTGAGCCCCCATGCTCCTTCTCAACCTCCTCATCCTCAGGAATTGCGTCCAACATCCCCTGCCTAGGTACCTTCCTTCTCGGGCTAACCTGAATCGTCTTAGTTAAAATCACAGGTACACCCGAACAACAACCCGCTATATAAACCTCAATTGACGGCGAATAAACCCCAAACTTAGGCTGAACAAAAGCCGATCCCCCATTACCAAATGACGCAGCTGTATAACAATCCATGCTCCAACCAGTCCTCGAATTATTCTCGATCCCATTACCATTAGCCCAACCCGTCTCCACTCTCTCCAACGATCCGCAAAGTATTAAATCCCTTTCACTTTCGTATACCTCAAATTCCACCGGGCCCGAAACCCTAACACTGTCGGTGCTCACGTACGTCACCTCGGAGGACTCCTTGTCGACGCGATCGCGACGGAGGGTGACGGACGCGGTGTCGGTGGCGGGAGCACGAGAGCCGTTGATCTCTAACGACACTCCCATCTCGCGCCGGAGGTGGCGGAGTACGAGGTGGTCCGGTACGGCTTCTACAGAACATGGCGTGATCCGTACGTAGAATAATCGGATTTC
This sequence comes from Nicotiana tabacum, assembly GCF_000715075.1. Taxonomy (NCBI): domain Eukaryota; kingdom Viridiplantae; phylum Streptophyta; class Magnoliopsida; order Solanales; family Solanaceae; genus Nicotiana; species Nicotiana tabacum. The sequence continues at coordinate 187,826,801 of NC_134080.1, forward strand.
TAAACAACCTCCGGTAAAATTTGAATTTTTGTAGATTGTCATTGACATTTCTTCACCTTGATTACCCATAAATCCACAAATTTTCTTCTAGGTAGAGAGAATTAATAAAATTGATCATTGAATAACCAGGAGAATTGAAGAAAATTTAGCGGTCATATTAGGGTTTTCTGAATTTAGAGTGAAAATTAGGGGTGCAGATATTTTGGTATATGTATGAACATGGTACAGGACAGTATGATAAAGGGGTCAACGAGAAGGCTTGAGCGTTAAGGGAACGGACATGTGGAGCGTCACATACACGCGTCAGTTGGAGATTTTTGTGTCGCTCTTAACATTTGCGAAAGAAGCGATGCTACCGATGTATTTGGGCCAACGTTAAGGAACAGTCGAAACTTTGGCGGGGATTTGATTCTATCCTCATTTTTACCTTTTAACTTATACTCGCTTTGTACAAAAAATTACAAGTATATTTATTTTTCGCGTAATTTCAAATATACGGACCTAAGTAACAAAAATTTATGTCTAAAATTTGAACTTCAGAATTTTTTTCTTGAAGTGTAGCCTTATCAAAGCAAAACTTCAGATATATTTGCCTGAAGTTTGACCTGACTTACAAAAGCAATCACACAAACTTCAGTTTCATAGTGCAATGACAAACTTCAGTTCAATAAAACTACAACATATTTTGGCTGAAGTTTTTGTTTTGTAATTGTTGAATTTGCTGAGTTGAAGTTTATTTTATAATTGCTGAACTTCAGTATTCTAGGAGCTGGTTGAAGTCTGATCCGAAGGCCCAATACAATCCAACCCCTTTCCTTTTACAAACATACGCAATATCGAAGGAGCTCTTCTTTTCTTTTTTCTGCTGGAACACTTTCTTTTCTTCAAACAATCAAAAACATATATTTGTCCTTCTTTAGCTCAATCTTCAGCTCATTTAAGAACTTACTACCTTCAAATCTTGATAGAAAATTAAGATCCATCTCAAAGTAAAAGGCAAGAAAATGAAAATATCCTGTTCCACTGTTATTCCTTTTTTTTTTGCTGTTCTTATTGGAGGATTGAGAGAGAAAAGAAGAAGAGGAAAAGAAGAAGAGGAAAAGAAAAGGAGGAAGAAAGGAATGCATAGGTCAGGAGGAAGAAGAGGAGGCTGAAGTTGTCGAAATTAGGGTATATGTTAAAGAATTTTAAAATATGGGTATAGGTTAAATGGGGGCGACCAAATAGGGCACCCCGTGCAATTTTTTACAACTTTGGCGAACCTACCGTAATATATTTAAAGATTAGCCAATTCATCCAAATTTTAGAATTAAGAGCCCATTTGGACATGGAAATTTTTTCCTTTTTTCAAATTTTTTTCACTTTTTTCCGAAATTTGTTCATAAAATTTCCAATTTTCACTTGAAGATGCATTTTGGATTTTTTCGAAAATTTGAAAAACTTCAAAAAGCTATTTTTCAAAATTTTAACTCAAATCACTCACAAAACTTCAAAAACAATCCAAAATTATATTTATGTCGAAACACAACTCCAAATTTCAAATACATTTTCACTTAAAAAAAATTTCCCCCTATTTTGAAAATTTACAATTCTTATGTCCAAATGCCCACTAAATATCTTGAATTTTGGAGTTACTAATTTGAACTTAATGTCCTAAATTTCGAGCTGCTAATTTGAAATTTTGGACTAAGTATCCTAAATTTTTGAACTGCTAATTTAAAATTAGGATATAAGATTAGAATTTCTGAACACAATTTTCGACCTTTAGGAAACGATATCCTCAAGTTTGAACTTTGAGTTTAAATTTCAAGACGTTGTGTCCTGAAGTTTGAGCGAATTGGTTTATCTTTTAATACATTATAAACTGTGGATATATTTTGAACATCATACTTAAAAGTGGCTACCTGGTGTCACTTTCACTAGAAACTTAGCTCCCGTTTGGCCATAGATTTTGGTTACTTTTTTTTAAAAAAAACAATTAAAAGTATTGTCCGTGCGTGGAATATAAAAACATAGATTTTGTTTACTTTTCCTCCACTCACAAAACATCAACTCTTTTTTTTTTTGTCAAATATAATGTATGTCCAAATATAACTTCAACTTTCAAAAATTATTTTCAATAAAACTTGAAACACACTTTTTTTAAGTTTCAACCAAATTTATGTCCAAACACTAGCTTATTAAAGAAAATTACAGTTTAGCAACCTCAAAATCAACTTTAGGTATGCATTACCTTTTGCCAAAGCTTAATTTCAAGTATGAAGCTTGAATGAAAAAGTTAGACTTTGGGAAAAACTAACTCAAACCTAAAGCTCTGAATTTGAACTTTAACTTTAAAATTTCAACTTTTCGGATTTGAAATTAGTTTAAATTTAACCAAAACTAGCTAAACCTTAATAAATTTTAAAAACTGATTATATATTAAATATGGATGTTATAAGGGGCTAGATAATGTTATTTTACTCATAAAGTACCACTTTCCAACAATAAAATGTAGCCCATCAACCTGCTCAATCTAATAGTATTAACTTTGACAGAATCATACCATTTATTCTCAACTGTTATGCAACTATCAAAAGGGTTTTTTACTCACCTTAAAGAGGAGTATAGTTTGTGGATCTTGTCTTCCCTAATTTAGCTATAAATAGTGAATTTGTACTCATTGAAGGAGAGAAAATACTTGCTTGAGAAAACACTGATACTATTCTCTTATTGATAAACCTTTATTGTTATTAAGATTTTCGCATTGTTCTTGACATCGGAGAGATCAATTCGAAGCTCAGGCTTGTCTTTCCTTAAATTATCCTTATTTTACTCGCTTCGTGTTACATCCCGTATTTTCATATGTTAAAGTTCCATTGTAAGTTAATCGACGTAAGTTCGGGAACGGGATTATTTTGAGATTATAAGCATTATGCTATTTCAAACAAATGATAAGTAAATTCGTGAAGGTGAGAGGGGAAGCAAGTCAAAGAAAATGAATTTTCGTCCAAGTTTGACATGTTGAAATAAAATATAGCCCGAGATAAAATACTCGGTCTTTATGGACCAGTGCCATACAAGGTACTACGTGACCATGATAGTAAGGTATATAAGGTATATAAAAAGTGAGTAGTATTTTAAGTAAGTGAAAATAGTTCTTAATTATGTGGGTAATTATTAATTATTGGGTAATGGGACATTACCTAGTTAATTTAATAATTAATGGTGAATTAATTGAAAATTTTGGATAAGGACCAAAGAAATAACGTGTCAACAAGACACGTTTTAACCAAATGACTCTTAGTCATTTTGGCTAGGTGGCAAACAATGTATTAATTATAACACCCATCATTCCTAATATTTGGAATACAAAGACCTATGAAAGTAAAGTGTTAGAACACTTCATTTTCTCATGTTCTGATTACAAAAACACTACAATCAAACATTAGCAATTCATTCTAATATTTCCAATTCAAAGACACAACAATCGGCAGTAACAATTCCTACAAGTATTCCTAATGTCTTCAAAGAGATTTCTAAGAAATCTTCAACCAATTCCTACAAAAGAAATCCAACGAGACATTAGCAACATGAGATTTTGCGATTTTAAGGGAGTACAGTGCAATATTTTTCAAAAATATCATACGGATTTTCCCCTACTCCAGATATGTTAAGGCTATCCCTTATTTCTTTTTGGCATGATCCAAATAATACAAATAAAACAAGCAAAATATGCAACTTTCATAAATGAATCTATTCATAGAAATACTAGGGGTGATTATATTCTTGATTTTCCCTGTGAATTATTATTATATCTTCTGTTCATGGGTCTCAGAAAAATGTGTATTTGATAAAGTTTATCCGAAAGGCATATTGATTTTTTATAGCATTCCGAGAAAATCTTATTAATGCGTATATATTTATGTTATATTTATATGGGATATGGGAAAAGATTACGACGTTATATACGTACCACCACCTGATCAGCTGGTATACGTTGATGATTATGGCCACAATGGACGAGATGATATGATGGGATGCCCTCGGAGGCTTGATGATATTATAAACGCATATACTTATGCATGGTATGCCATTTATATGCATATGCATGACATTATAAAAAACGAAATGATTTACACAGCTATGCAAACGTACATGTCGAGTCTCTTACTCCATGTTTCTCTCCTATCAATTACTTACTGATTTTTATTCCTTACATACTCGGTACATTATTTGTACTGAAGTTCCTTTTGCCTGGGGGCACTGCATTTCATGCCCACAGGTCCCGATAGACAGGCCGAGAGCCCTCCAAGTAGGCTATCAGCTCAACGGAAGATGTTGGTGCGCTCCATTTGTTTCAGAGTTGCTTGTTTGGTTAGTATGATTTAGACGTGTATTGTTTGGTATGGCAGAATTCTGTCCCGACCTTTATAAAAATTATGTATTCTTATAGGCTTGTAGACAAATGTCATGTACGTAAAAGATTGTATGACATTGCTGACCTATGTTCAGTATACAAGTGGTTATTTTGATCTTAGAGGCCCATATGTCTTATGTATAAGTTGGTATTACATGTTGTATTCTACGTATCTCATGACAGCCTTCCGGCTCAGTTATCTATGATGGTATGACATGAAAAGATACGTTATGTTGGTACTCGATTGAGTAAGGTACCGGGTGCCGGTCGCGCCCCCCAGGTTCGGGGCATGAGAAAAGTGATATCAAAGCAGTTTTGTCCTAGGAAATCTACAAGCCGTGTTTAGTCGAGTCTTATTTATGGGTGTGTCGTGCACCACACTTATAAGCAGGAGGCTACAGGGCATTTAAGATTGTTACTCTTTCTTCTTACTTTAGATCGTGTGATAGAGCTTAGTTGTAAGAACTTCTCAACTTCCTAAACTCTATCTTATTTATAATACAACGATGCCTACATCCAGAAAGATAGTTGGTAAGAGATATGGCTACGGAAGTGTTGAGTCAGAGGAACTCAACTTTGTATCATGCTTATGCTAAGTAAATATGAGGTTTTTAGTAGATCATGTGAGTACTGAAAGGTGTAAGCTTCTTGATAAGGATCCCTAAGGGAAAAATATCTCTCCACTCTTATGGTAAAAAACAATGAAAGAATCAGAAGATACAAGTTCGAAAAAAAAACAAGGTAAAGAAGGGTACAAGGTACTTAATTAGTAGAGATGAACATTATCTACAATTCAGGAAGAGAGATATAAACATTTGAGTTACCTTCATCAATAACAGAGGTATGTATAATTGGCCGCACCAGTCTCAGTTATGCCCTATGAGGGCTAATAGGTATAGTTTAAGAAAAGGACAGAACATTAGGATCCAGCTGGGGTTAGAGTAATCCAAAATGGTGAATGGATTGTTTGTGTTAGTTAACATTTCCAAAAGATATTACAAATATGCTAATAGATCTGCTTGTGAGCCACCCAAGTGATGCACCCTAGAATAATACAATTAGATATGAATATTAGCATGATCAAAAAGTTCCGAAGATAGCCACTGAAAGCCTGGAAGGGATAAATATTACCTTAGTGTCCCTAGTAGAGAGAGGACGTTGAGCATCCCGAAGAGCCGATGAATGAAGCAAGGAGAGCTAAAAGCGAAAGAATGTCTTGTTAAGGTTTTCACAAGAAAAAGATATATAAAAATATTAGCAGAGTAATGAGAAAAGAGATAAGGAAGAATTATGAGAGAGATGTGATACATGGGTGACAACGGTAGAGTGTTACAAAATCTATAGTCAAATGAAGAAAGAGATGAAGGGTGATGGGCCTTAAGACAACAAAAAAGTATAGGCCATACAATCACATCCTCATTTCGAGAAGTAAGTTCGCAACTCTAACATGATTAACAGAAGGAAAAGTTAGACCCTAGAGTAATAGAAATTAGTATAAACTGGTGAACAAGATAAACTAAAAATGAATTAGGAATTGTATATGCCAGTTACACTAAGTGTCACCATCGTGAGTAAGGAATTTTGTTAACCTTGGTACAAAAGGATTATCGCAAGGAGAGTAAGGGTCATTGATAATGTGAAAGAACGCCAAAGATAAAGAGGAAAAACATCTAAAGGCAGGTCGTCATAGCTCCAACTCTTAGTACTCTCCTAATGGGGGGAATATGGAATGGTGTGGCATTAAGTCAGAATTAAGTGGATCTAGTAATATGGAATGATAAAGGAAGAATGCGATAAAAATGAGAAAGGGATGAGATTGCACTTATTCAAATGTTACAGATATGCTATAATTCCAGAATATTATGTAAGCACGACGTCAAGAGAAGGAAGTAAGGGTTCCTGCCCGGGATATTATTGATAGATAAGGAGCCAGTACGTGAGGTAAGTTAAGACAAAGGAAATAACCCAAGAAAGATTACGCGGAATATGGATTTGAGAATGGGCTAACAAATAGTTAGTAGGTTATTCAGGAAGAGCCTAGTTATGCTTAGACAAGAGGATAAAGATAAATTAACAGATCAATGCAAGATAAACATAAGCAACCCCAACATGGGAAATTCAGCCTCACAGTTATGACATTATAATAATTGAGATATATTCATATAAGAGTTGGAGAAGTTAAAAAGGTACCGTATGAGTACTACGAAAATAAAAGAGAATGCCACTAGGAAGAGAGTTGAAATGTTAGTTCAAAAGCAAATCTACAAGCACAAGAGCATGGAGGTAAGTAACTACAGATAATTAGAGGCGAGAAAGAACATAAAAAATTCCACTAGGTATACGATATAATAAGCTTGTAGCTTTACAAAAGTCAAAGAGTCCTCTGTAAGTACTACAATGGAAGACTATCTGAGGAAATAAGGAAGAAGGCTTCAACCTAAACATAGTAACTCGAAGGAGAAAGGGTCATGTAAAAGCAGTCTCACAAAAAAATTGTATGCACTCCATAAGAAGGTGGCACCTACCGTGGCTAATGAATTGGAAGTAAAATTAAAAGTAGTATTCGAGATCATGTGAGTTGCACGAAAACTCCGGCATGCGTGGGAACTAAGATAAGCTAAGTATGCATACAACAAGAGAGCATGAAGACCAGGAAAAGTGATAGCTTACGTTAAAGGAAGCTAAGAAGGAATGAAAGGAATTATTCGATCAATGAGTTAGTTACATTATAAACGCACTTAAGAGTTTGGAGTTTTATACATACAGCATATACAGCCGTAGAAGATTCTGGTATACAGTAAAAGAAATAATTGAGCTAGGTCATAGACGAATGATTGAATTGTTAAAAGATTATATCATGAATATTCTTCAGCGCCGATGAAAGGCTAAACAGAATAACTTATACCATGAACAACAGATAGGGAGATAACTTAAGCCTACATAAAGGCTGATCAGAAGAAGGAGAAAACTAAAGAGTTACATCAATAAAGTAAATTAGGAATCCGATTATTGGACCCAGAAGTTATAGAAATCATGATAGAGAACATAACAGAATCACTCTTAATATCAGAGGTGCAAGAGAGATAGCACAACAACCATATTCTATAACGGCTCTACGATAAAGCCAGTTAGAAAAATACCAGCCTCATAAGAATTCAGTATGGAGCTCCCACTGGATTGTATAGGCACCAAAGGTGCAAGTATTATAATAGAACTTCAAATGGTGAAGGTGATTTATACTTATGTGGGAGAGAGGTTATGAAAGATATAGAAGAATGTGAGGCGATATTTTAAAGTAAGTAAGGTAAAAGTGAACAACGTACGAAATACTCAAATATAGAAGGATGAGAGTGGTCTATACTTCAGGTAAAAGACTAGAAGCGCTGGCATTCAGTATCCAAGAATGATAGCAGTGTCGTTAGTGGCATATCTTCCAACTTATGATTTCTAGGTACCAAGAGGTCTATTTAAGAGAATAAAGAAAAGTTAGAGACGGTGTGATGTTTCGCTTGATGTTCCAGGATAACATATGGAAATCTATGGTGCAAGAAAGTTGAAGGAGGGCTGCGAGTAGTATAAATGGATATGTATGGGTCGCAAGCTAAAGTATGGTAGAGCGACAAGGTTGTAGGAAGACAGGAGTAAGGATAAGAAAGGGCGAGTGAGAAGGTGACAAGAATGGATACGCCCACGAAAATGAGAGGGGGCTGATGGGTTCTATAAATTATATAAAGCTCAATATAGCCTGAATGAGCTCAAATGAGTCTAAGACTAGTAGAATTTAGAAGAAATAGAATGCTGACCTGGTAATAAAATGAGGGTGTAATTGTGACAGATAAAGGATGACGTTTGGGCCTTCGTTTGAATAATAATTTGAATAAAAAAAAGAGAAGGAGAAAAGATTTCGCGGACGGAATGAGATTAGGATACCCCCCATAAGGTGAATCACATTGAGATACTATGAAACACAATTATGGAAATCACTTCAAATATTCTTCAATGCAACGTAAGCCCTAGCGGCAATGTATTACGTAAAAAGTTTCAAGTGTTCAAGTGGTGGATTGTAGATCAACATTGAGGTGAATCAACAATTGACAAATACAAGTTACAAAGTATGACATGAGATTAGGCTATCATTCTTAAGACAAACGGTAATGAATGAGCATTAAAGGACTGAGATTTATACCTAAAGGACAAGTAACAAAAAGTAACCGTGAGTCTGGTAGCATACCTCAGTAACAATAAATTGAAGTAAGAGTTATGGTATAGTATGACCTACCTTGATGCAGTAAAATCATACAAATGGATAAACGGATCTATGAAATAAGGCATAGCAATATTCATAAGTTCAACAAAATACCGAGCGAAGAACTTCAGTATACCTATAAATGCCTAGAGGGACATTCTATCAAGCTCTGTATATGTGTGCAAAGTGAGGCCTAGAGATTGGCTAGAAGATAGAGCAAAAACAAAAGAGGAAAAAAGAGTCACATAGGTGCACTTACAAGGTCAAAGTCATACAGGCTTCATGACAAAAGATAACAACAATTACGAGATTGAAAAGATTCCGACCACAAGTCGTGATATGAGGAAGAGGACTAAAGGGAGGAATGCCCTAGCCTTGGGGATTATTCACAGAGCAGTTACCTAGATAGCAAGAGGAGCACTAAAGTATTCGTAAGAGCTATGGGTTATGAGAATGATAAGTGCATCAGTCAACATTCAAGGACGAATATTCCAAAAGGGGGAATGATGTTACATCCCACATTTTCATATGTTAAAGTTTCGTTGTAAGTTAATCGACGTAAGTTCGGGAACATGATTATTTTAAGATTATAAGCATTATTCTATTTCAAACAAATGATGAGTAAATTCATGAAGGTGATAGGGGAAGCAAGTAAAAGAAAATGAATTTTCGTCCAAGTTTGACATGTTGAGATAAAATATAACCCGAGATAAAATACTCGATATTTATGGACGTGTTCCATACAAGGTACCACATGACCATGATAGTAAGGTGTATAATATATGTAAAAAGTGAGAAGTATTTTAAGTAAGTGGAAATAATTATTAATTATGTGGGTAATTGGTTAATTATTGAGTAATGAGATATTACCTAGTTAATTTAATAATTAATGGTGGATTAATTGAAAATTTTGGATAAGGACCACAGAAAGAACATGGCAGCAAGACACGTTTTAACCAAATGACTCTTAGTAATTTTGGCTAGGTGGCAAGTAATGTGTTAATTATAACACCCACCATTCATAATATTTGGAATACAAAGACCTATGGAAGTAAAGTGTTAAAGCACTTCATGTTCTCATGTTCTGATTACAAAAACACTACAATCAAACATTAGCAATTCATTCTAATATTCCCAATTCAAAGACACAACAATCGGACATTAACAATTCCTACAAGTATTCCTAACGTCTTCAAAGAGATTTCTAAGAAATCTTCAACCAATTCCTACAAAACAAATCCAATGAGATTTCTTAGCACATTAGCAACGTGAGATGTTACGATTCTAAGGGAGTACGATGCAACCTTTTCCAAGAATATCATACGGATTTTTCCCTACTGTAGGTATGTTAAGGCTATCCCTTCTTTCTTTTTGGCATGATCCAAATAACACAAATAAAACGAGCAAAATACGCAACTTTCATAAATAACTCTATTCATAGAAATACTAGGGATGTCTATATTCTTGATTCCCCGTGTGAATTATTATTATTATATCTTCTATTCATGAGTCTCAAAAAAATACGTATTTGATAAAGTTTATCTGAAAGGCATATTGATTTTTTTATAGTATTCCGAGAAAATTTTATTAACGTATTTCTTATGCATTTCATGCATTTATACATGCACATTGACCCATGACCAGATGGCGTTATATACACGTATATATGTATATTATATTTATATGAGATATGGGAAAAGGTTATAGCGTTATATATGCACCACCACCTGATCAGCTGGTATACATTGATGATTATGCCCACAGTGGCCTAGATGATATGGGATGCTCTTAGAGGCTTGATGATGTTATGAATGCATATACCTATACATGGTATGACATTTATACGCAGATTCATGACATTCTAAAAACGAAATGATTTACATAGCTATGCAAACGTACATGTTGATTCTCTTACTCCATGTTTCTCTCATGTCTATTACTTACTGATTTTCATTCCTTACATACTCGGTACATTATTTGTACTAAAGTCACTTTTGCTTGGGGACGCTGCGTTTCATGCCCGCAGGTCCCGATAGACGGGTCGAGAGCCCTCCAAGTAGGCTATCAGCTCAACGGAAGATGTTGGTGCGCTCCATTTGCTTCGGAGTTGCTTGTTTGGTTAGTATGATTTGGACGTGCATTGTTTGGTATGGCGGGACTCTATCCCGACCTTTATGAAAATTATGTATTCTTTGAGGCTTGTAGACAGATGTTATGTACGTAAAAGATTGTATGGCCTTGTCGACCTATGTTCAGTATACGAGTGATTATTTTGGTCTTATAGGCATATATGTCCTATGTATAAGTTGGTATTACATGTTGTATTCTACTTATCTCATGGCAGCCTTTCGGCTCAGTTATCTATGATAATATGACATGAAAAGATGCGTTATGTTAGTAATCAATTGAGTAAGGTACAGAGTGTCGGTCTCGCCCTCCAGGTTCGGGGCATGACACTTCGCTCTTAGTTATTTTATTTTATCAGATTAATTTATTCAACATATCTATAAATCATATTAACAAATTCACCTGTACTATTTGTGGGTGAATAGTTTTGCGCCCACCGTGGGGCATATACAATTGTGATATTACTTTGATCTGTTTATTTTTTACTAACGAACTTTAAAGTTTTTCTGTTAGAAGCATAAAACGACTATGTCACCTAATGATGTCAACAATTTGCTCAATGTTGGAACAAACAACAATAACGAGCATGTGGACAACTTCCATAATGGAGATCAACAGGATAATTCATCAAGTGAAACCCGTATCAATGGAAATGGGTCAACTCTGAACCGGGTAGAAAGAAATTTCGGGAGGACGAGAAGTCATATCCCTGATAATATGGATGATAAATCCGTTGCTGATATTGTAAAAGTTTTGAAAGCACGGCAAGGGGAAATCATGAAAATTTCTCAAGACAGGATCGAATAATGACTAAGCTCTAGCAAGCGCTATCGGTTACTTCAAATAATTCCAATGGTGGCATTCGAGCCCCTCCTGACGTGCCTATAAATCATACAGCTCCAAGAACCAATAACATTGCCTCTAGGGAGGAGTTTAAATCGAATAACAACCAAGCATGTGGTGTAGGCAGCAAATCCAAAAATGAAAACAACATATATGATTTTGTTAAGACCGAGCTCATGAGGTTCATGAGAGAAATGAATGCTCAGATGTATCAAAATGTGTAATGATCTGACTAGTCATTTTGAGCTTTAGCATCCCATTCAGTGGTTCGAGGTTTTGAGTGGCTTCATATTGTTATTTTGATTTGTGTGTATGGTCGAATTCGATTTTCAGATGTTTTAGGATTGATTTGGATGAATGATTCTCATTTTAGAAGCTTAATTTGGAAATATTGACCGAGGTTTGACTTTTGTAAAGACTACCTCAGAATAGTGTTTCGATGGCTTCGATAGGTTCGTGTTGAGATTTTAGACTTAGGCATATTCCCGAAATTGAATTCGAAAGTTCCTAGGTTGATTTGGCATGTTTTGCCAAAAGTTGAAAATTTGAAGGTTTAGAAATTTGTCAAGACCCAAACTACCATGTTGTGATGGAGCCTATCGTGGTACTAGGAAAGCTGACTCTTTACCAAAAACAACATGATATTTATTTTCAAAGATAAATTCACGCTATTTAATAATAAAAAATTATAAAGAAAAACCTGAATAACGAAAGTGCGTAAAGAAAAGCCCGACATCAGGGTGTCACTAGTCATGAACATCTACTACAATCTGTCCAAAATACTAAGACTAAAAAAGTCTGGAAATAACTGAATATGACTAACAGAAGATAAAGAGTGAGGAAAGCAGGGTTGCGATCGCTAGGCAGCTACCTCGCTAACTCCGATGGATATGCAACTGAACAATCGGCACTTGCTACCGCATCTAGAAATGCCTGGATCTGCACACAAGGTGCAGAGAGTAACGTAAGTATGCCAACTCAGTAAGTAACCAAAATAAATAAAGGCTGAGAAGTAGTGACGAGAAATAAAGCATATAAAGTCCATATCATGACATCTCAGTTAAAATACAATAGGCTTATAAATCATTTTGTTTAAACTCAGTTTCAGTAAAATCATTTGAAGATATTTTCAACAGTTCGCAAATAGAGGCTCAGTGCAATAGTGAGCAAAAATGATGAAAACATAACCATCCCCTCGGGCAAAACATCAATCATATACAACCCCTCGGGCAAACCTCACAGTCACTCGTATATAGCCCCTCGGGCATACCTCACCATCACTCATATACATCCCCTCGGGCAAAACATCATTCAGTAGGTACCTGCGCTCATTGGGGGTGTGCAGACTCCGGAGGGGTTCCTTCAGCCCAAGCGCTATAACAAGCCACCTAGTGGCATAAATAAATCAGGCCCAGGCCTCACACAATCAGGAATCAGTAAAACATGCTACGACGTGCAACCCGATCCCATAAATATCCTCACAAATCAGGCCCTCAGCCTCACTTAGTCATAAGCGTCTCAAGCCACTCAGGCTCTTAATAAAAAAAGAGGGTACCCGGCCCAAAACAATATTTATATGCATCAAAATAGAGTACTAAAGACCGAGTTATGAAATTAGTAAGTATAACATGACTGAGTATAGATTTTCAATCAAAAAAAGTAAGAGGATAGTAAGAAAAAACAGCTCTGGCACAAGGCCCTGTTGATACCTAATTTTTCCCTGTATTGTTTTATATGAAAAATACTTTCTAAATAGAATGTATATACATATATAAGTGTTTCCCAATATTTTATTAATTTTTCATAATTTTTAAAGATTTTTAAATCAATTTATTATCCAATTTTATCAAGAAAACCCCAATAATTATCCCCAAAATTATCATTTTGGGTGATTCATTTATTGGATTCTCATATTTATACTAAAATATAGCTAGCATAATTTTTGCATATTTTTACAAATTTATTTAGTATTTAAAAGCTAAATCACATATAATTGCAATATTAGCCTCTTTTAAGATTTAATTACGTTTACGTCCATAAAAATTAACTCCAATATTTTAAATTTAATAATTATGTATTTTTAATCATTTTAGTACTTTTAATTTATTTCCAGAAATTATTTTTACTATTATTTATAAAGTAAATAAGGGAAAAGTGGCTATTTAAATGTTAGCCCATTTTCATTTCAATTTTGGCCGAATTTGGCACCCCAATTAAACCCAACCTCATGCCCAATTACCCTGACCCAAATCCTAATCTACCAAACCCACGACCCTTTTTAAACAACCCACCCGGATCCCCATTCAATCCAGGCCGTTGATAAAAATGATCAACGACCACCATTTAACCTTTCTTTTTTAATTCCCCATTACCCCCAAACCCTAGTCATTTCTCATCTGTAGCCGCCTTTGAACCCCCCCTTCTCTCTCAGTTCTCTCTCAAACCCTAGCCGCCACCTTCAACCACCACCATGAAATCTCCCAAATCCATGACCTCCGAAGCCATTGAAGGCCTGTATCCACTTCCTTTAGCTTCTACGTGTTCGAGAACTATGGTTTCAAGGTCAGGTCGGGAAAGATCGGTCCAGACCTTGGTCGATTTCAGTTCTTATGGCTGTCTCCAGTCATCTTCGACTTTGCTCCGTCCAACCATGGCTATTCAAGCCTGACTCTTGACTTCTCCTGCTTAGATCAATGGTTTCCAAGCCTTTCTCACTATCTGGGTTCTTCTGAAACCCTAAACTTTTGAGGTTCTTCCGATTCTTCTAGATCTGTTTAGATCTGTGTTTACTCTCAACTTCTAAATATTTTCTCAAAGTTTCTTTCAAAACTTTACCTTCAGAACCTTTATTTTTTCATTTAGGGTTTGGTTAAGTTATTTAGAAGCTTTCTCTAATCTTTAGCATGTTCTACTGTGTTTCTTTGTGTTGTTCTTTTACTTGAGTTTGCATGTTAAGGGCCTTAACCTTTTTGAGATTTCTGAATTCATTTTTGTTAGTATTTTTTCCCGATTTACTTGTTTTTCATCTTTATACTTGATTAATGGTGAAAACCCTAAAATTTGGGGTTCATTCGAGTCTGGAGACTATTTGCTATGGGATTTACTTGTTAATCATGCTCTGAATTCGATGGGTTTCAAAACCCTAATTTCTCTGGGCATATTTGAGTTTCTGAAGTTGCTTCATCTGTTGCTTGACTAAATTTCGAAATCTTTTGTTTCAGCCTCTGTTTCTTTATGTGATTTTGACTTCCTGCTACCATTGAGACTCTACTCTAGGGTCTTTTCACTTGACCTCTTTGCATGCTATTTAATACTCTCTCTTTTCTCTATTACTAAATTACTGAAATTGGCCTATGTGACTACCATGTTTCAGTAGTCCACTACTTACTGATTTTGTGATTGCGTGACACTTCTCTTTGTCATAGATTCAGCCTTGCATGCCTAATGTTTATGCACTCTTTATATGCTGAATTTTCCTCTGAAATGACCTTCAATTGTGGACTGATTTCAAACCTCCTTGTGTAATTCTGATTGATTCTTTCCTTGTTTTACTGATTTCCCTGTTTCTTGGACCAATTTGAAAACTTTCCTTTGAACTTTCGATCCCTACCTTTTCTACTCAATTTGATTAATTTCCTTACCTTGATTACATTGGTATTTGATTCTTACAGAACTTTCCTTGATTAGAATCTGATGAACCTAGTCTCTATTACCTATTGTGTACTTATACAGTGCTTAAGTTACTTCCTTATTGGTCATATTCAGCCTTATGTGATTGCTTTCATTATTTAGTATTTACATGTTACCGTTTAATTTTAACTTCTTAATTAAAGGAAGCTCTTATACTGATTGATTTTAATTGGTACACAGTTCCATAATTATTTTCTTGCATGTTTTCATACTATAAATACCCTGCTCTTTCATTAACATACACACACGAGAACACACATAGTTCTGAAATCACTTACATTCAAAAACATTCTCTTGCTTTACTACTTGTACTGTGGCCTGTCTTCAGAGTCCTGCTACCTGCTTTTACTATATTTTACTTCTCTAAACTAGTATGTTTTGATTAAGATTTCAGCATCAACAACAATATGTTTACTTAATACTTTTGCCTTCTTGTCTGCCTACTGCTTGTGATCAATTCAGTACTTATTTTAGCATGTTGTAATCCCCTTCTACCTGTTTTGAATCTATTATGTGTCCTAAACCCCTAACCCAATATGTTTGATAATGATGGCTTGTTTGAGACATGACAGTATTAAGTATTGCTGTCTATGATTCAAACTTGATTCCCCTGGCATCATAGCCTCTATGTTATCATTATATGTTGTGTATTCTGGTTGATTTTGTAAGCATAACAACACTCCTTATTGTTGTGCATGCCCAGAATTAACTAATGCCTAAGTACATAGGCTCTCTGGAAGTTCCCAACCATTGAATCCCTTTTGTATGAAATTATCAACTTGTTTATGTCTGTTTCCCAGCACCTCTTTCCCTCTCCTTTATTCCCTCAGAACTCTATGTCTTCACTTGCACTCTCTCTTAGATTTAAGTTCTGCCCCCCTCTTGTGAGCCTTGCCTTGGGACCCTCTGAGCTCCCTCTGAATTTGGACACTTGAGGGCTGGCCCTTCCACACTGCACTTGTCCCTATTCTGGTAATACAATTTGGGTGTGAGCACTGTCCGGAGTCCCATTGAGGCTCTTAGGAAACTCTGACACACTCAAATTGGAGAAAGGCTTTGGATCAATGGTCTTTGAGTTGGTTTATCTTGTAACTCAGAGAGGAAGTCAAGAATCAGGCCTCCTCCGGTTGTACTTTCTTTGCATTTTTTCTTTCTGATGTAATTTATTCTGGTTTGTAATAAGTTGTAATAAACATTTGGGGCTGGCTAGTGAAAAAGGGTGGGTAACTATGCATGCAAGGGGTAGAAACCATGCCTATAGGAATGTTTTAATTTCTGCATACTCAACTACATGTAGAAATCATGCCTATAGACTGTTCTAATTCTGCATATTCAACTCTATATAGAAATCATGCCCATAGGACTGTTCTAATTCTGCATATTCAACTACATATAGATACCATATCTATAAGGCTTCTACATATAGATACCATGTCTACAAGGTTTTCTGCATTTCGACACTACGTCTATAAGGCTTTAAAATCAGCAATGCATAGAAAGCATGCCTATAGGAGTTTCTAAATGAATCTGATTCGCTTCACTCAATGTTAGCTATAAAATCAGTAATATTAGATGCTATCACCCACAGAACCTATAACCAATTTAGTTAACTTTGTATATTCTGCATCTCTTTTAATAATCTGAGTCCCTCACTTAGCCAGTTTAATAAGTATGCATATAGGATTTCAAATAATTCATTCCAAGTTTTACTGTCTCATTACCTTCTGAATTCAGTAGATATCATGCCTATAGGACCCCGTCTAAATACTTAGGCAGTCCTTAGAGCAATAATTGAAAATTGAATCTACTTCTGTTAATTATTACAGCTAGTAGGCAGACCTGATTCGGACTTCTTATCTGAGTTATATAATAAACTAAAACTGCTTCAACAATCTCATCTCCCTCGTCTTTACTGCTTTTAAATCAGACCTAAATAGTATGTGCAAGACATGATATTTTATGTGTTTTGACGAGGTAAATCAGACCGAAACATGCATATGTGTTTTGTATGTTGCTTTAGAATTTTTACCTTTGAAACTCCAAATGAGCCTAACATCCCTCCCTTTTAGGATTAGTAGTCCTAAGTGCCTCCGAGACTGATAGGAATGAGATGGGTAATAGCATGCAATAATAATCGAGATCAATCCGCACTTTAATACCTTAACGGGGTGGGAAGGGTAGATATGGATATGATGACCACGCGATAATGTCACGTGTAGCCCCTTATTTAGGAGTGATTACCGGACATTATGTGGGGTGATCCATATTTTTAATAAACCTAGGATCCCCCCTCTCTTTATTCTTTAGCATTTCAATTCTTTCTTTTAAAATATCAGCTTTTCTATTTGTTCTTTCAAACTTTGTTTACTTTCATACCATTATGTGAAATCCCCTCTTATTTGAGCCTTATTTGTCTACATGTTAATTGCACCAAATTCACAATAGTTGTTTGGCCGGGAACCACACTAATGGATTCTGAGGGGCGCCTAACACCTTCCCCTTAGAATAATTTCAAGCCCTTACCCTATCTCTGGTTATTCAAATCAAACTCTTTTGGTGTCCTAATGCACCTTAAATCATTAGGTGGCAACTCTTCAAAATTCAAACCCAGTTCCCAAAAGGAACGAGTTGTCCTTCCAAATGTCATAAACCCGATTTCGCGAGAAAAAGAGGGCATGACAACATGGCGACTCTGCTGGAATTTTTAGGCTTTTACCATTTCAAACTATTATTGTGAGTTTATGCTTCTTTATGCACAATTATTTGTTTATTTCTTTTAAGCATTCAATTTCCTTTTTGATTGCAAAACTGTCTTTTTTGTTTCTTTCCCTTACTGCTTTCCTTCATTACCGCTTTAAATTATGAAATTATTGTATTTATTGCTTTCTTAAACGTGCAAATATATGACAATATGCCTTTAATTGTTGCATAATCATGCTCAACATCATGTTCCGCTCGTGCCAAACAAATCCTATAGCAACACTTATAATGAGTGGGTGCGCTCTTCCGATATTATCACCCCTAAATCCGAAAAGGTCGTATTTGCGGTAAAACCAGTCGATCAACGGTGTAGTCGACGGTTCCGTGCCTTTCCCCCTTGAGTTGCCCACTCAAGGGTACCAGTCTAAAACCCCATAGAAATCTTACTCTGTTTAAACTATGTATGCATCATGGTCAAACCTAGCCGAGTCAGTTATGTTGTCCACATAATGACTCTTTAAGATAGCCTTGTCCAAAGTCCACTGGGTTTCCCCAAAACACAAATGGACATCACCACGTTCTGTGCATTTATTTGGAGAACTAAATACTTCATGCTAATTGTTGGTATTAAATAGTCGAGTCTGGGGGGGAGGGTAAGGGCCTAACCTTATTTGTTTTGCAGAAAATGAGGTACAAGGTCCCCAGTTTTGGTATGATTAGCACGCCCCCACTCTTGCTAGACTGGTGGAGGAGTCTTCCATCAAATGACCAAATCAACGAGTGGAAAGAGAGGGCCGCCAAAGCTAGCGAAAAGTTGGAATAGCTGGAGTACAGTCTGCTGGAATTGGAAGGGAAAGTGAGGAAGAGAGTCACCGACTGCCAGAATGTCGAGGAAAGAACACCTGGCAAAGGCATTTTTACTGGTGAACCTATGCAAACTGGAGGATTTGATCAATGAGAGCATTCAACCTGAGGAAGGTCCTTTTGGGACCAAGTAGATAGGAGTTCATCTTTTTCGCTTTATAAAATGTAATAAGGCCAATGGCCATTAGTGATTTTCATTTCTTGTTTATTTAGTGTCAATTTGATATTCGTCTACTTTTATCAATAAAATGAGGCATTTAGCATCCTAAGTTCTCCAAATCAATTTGTCGCTAGGCCTACCTCGGTTACAAAGAGGTCCCTAAATTAGGACACGATTTAAATTCCCGCACTATGTGTTTAAATACTGCAATACTTTTATAATCCTCACTAACTTGTTACCTTTTTGTTTTTTACTTTTTGTTTATTATTCTCCTCCCCAAAGGTTAGATCCTGCATTCTGGAAACATCATCTTATCTCATGAGATCCAGGGGCCCTCCACCCACTCCTCCTCTTAGTCCTGTCAAGAACAAGAACAAAGGGAAAATGGTAGATTTGAATAATGTCAGAAAAGCGAACTCAATTGAACAGGTAGAAGTCACCCATGGTCACGGTACTCAGTTTTCCAAATAAAATGCATCCCAACTCGAACAAAAGCTGCTAAAATTCTAGGAAGAACTTGATCAGGTTCGGAATATGGCAAACCTGTCATTTTCCGTCACCACTCCCGATGTCAATTTCCCAAATGCTCAGAACCCCACACCTCCATAAAATATCCCAAAGACGCAAAACCCTCCCGCTCCTCACTACCACTGCAACACCTGCCATACTTCCAACAATACCCCACTGCTCATCCCAGAACCCCAAAACTCCACAAATGACCACTTCCACGCCCATCACAACACCCCCATCTATGTGGAGACCATGCCAACCTCCACCCAAGCCATCTCAAGTACACCCGAGTCTGATGATAAAGACTCACTCATCAGGAATCTGGCCGAAGAACTTAAGAAATTGACTAGCCGGATTCAAGGCGTTGAAGGAAGCAAGGGAATTGAAGGGCTAAACTACGAAGATCTTTGCATACAGTCCGATGTCGAACTGCCCGAGGGGTACAAACCTCCTAAGTTCGAGATGTTTGATGGTATAGGGGATCCGATGGTCCATTTAAGAACGTACTGTGACAAGCTGGTTGGAGTAGGAAAAGACGAGAGAATCCGCATGAAGCTTTTCATGAGGATTCTGAAAGGCAATGCTCTATCTTGGTACATTAGCAAGATCCGAAGAAGTGGTCAAGTTGGGTAGGCATGGCATCCAATTTTATGGATAGTTTTAGGTTTAACACGGAGAATGCGCCGAATGTGTTCTACATTTAGAATCTAAAAAAGAAACCTACAGAAACATTTCGCGAGTATGCTACTCGCTGGAGGTCCGAAGCTGCTAAGGTCAGACCTGCCATTGAAGAGGAACAGATGAACAAATTCTTTGTCTGGGCTTAGGACCCGCAGTATTATGAAAGACTAATGATGATTGAGAGCCACACATTTTTCGACATTATCAAGCTAGGTGAAAGGATTGAAGAAGGCATCAAAAGTGGTATGGTTACGAACCTCGAGGCCTTGCAAGCTACAAATAAGGCCTTAAAGTCCGGTGGTGTGTCCAAGAAAAGGGACGTAAGTGCCTTAATGGTGGCATAGAGAACCAAATCTCCCATCAAATACCAAACCTATCCAATGCCTCCACTCACATATCAGCCTACTCCAAACTACCAAACACCCTCACCCTCTTACCAAACTCCACCACCCACTTATCAATCATCTCCACCACCCATATATCAACCTACTTCACCCAGATATTCCCAACCCGCACATGTTTACCAAGCCTACAATGCTCAACCATCCTACCATCAATCACCTCCTACATGCCAAAACTTTCCTAGACCTCGACCAAATTTTGACCGCAGACTTTCTAAACAGTATACAGCCATTGCCAAATCCATTGACCAGTTGTACGAGAGACTCAAAGCTGCTGGTTATGTCACCCCTATCCCTGCTATAACCCTTGAGAACCCTTCTCAGTGGGTTAATCCAAACAAATCCTATGCATACCATTCCGGCATAAAGGGACACACCATCGACGAATGCCGTTCTCTAAAAGACAAGATCCAGGCTCTGATTGACAACAAAATTATTGTGGCAAAGGAATCTGCTCCGAATGTCCGCAACAACCCTCTACCAGACCATAAGGGTGGAGGCGTTCACATGATTGAAATAGAGGATGATTGGGATCCCGAGGGGTCTATCGGGTTGATCGTAGAAGGTGATGACCTAAAGAAGCCGATAATTACTCTTAAACCGATTGTGGTCCAGATTCAGCCCTCGGGGAACACTGAGATAAATATGTCCATGCCACTTGAGTTTGAAACCACGTCATCTGCAAAGACACTAGTGCCAATTGAGGTCGAATTCGTGTCTCCAGCGAACGTACCTATGCCATTCGAAGTTGCAGTTTTTCCATCCAAGGCCCATGATCCATTCGGAGTAAAGATAGCAGCACTGATCCCGGGGGCGATGTCGACCATGACACCATTCCACACAAAGGCTATACCATGGGAATATATAGCCGAGGCAAGGAGGAAAGAAAAAGTTAGGTTCGAAGAGACTATTGCAGCATAGGGTATGACGAGAACTAGTAGAGTTTATACCCCCGAACATTTAGCTGAGTCAAGCAAGCAGGCCTCCAATCGGTCACCCATCATTGAGATAGGTCCAGACAATCTTTGGATAAAGATACAGGCTAAGAAATACTCGGTCATCGACCAGTTGAACAAAACACCAGCGCAAATCTCCATACTTGCTTTACTACAAAATTCTGAGGCACACAAGAATGCCTTACTAAGGGTGCTGAGTGAAGCATACGTACCAAGCAACATCACTGGCCGAAAAATGGCCAACATGGTCGGACAGGTGTTGGAAAGTCACAAAATTACTTTTCATGAAGATGAGCTACCACCTGAAGGGTTGGGACACAACAAAGCACTATACATCACTGTGCAATGCGAGGACTAATTTATCACCAGGATCTTGATCGACGGGTGTTCCAGTCTTAATATTTGTCCACTGGTAACACTCAAGAAGTTGGGTAAGGGACTACGAGATAAAGGATGGGACCATCAACGTGAAAGCTTTCGACGGTTCCCAAAGGTCCACCATTGGGGAGATTAGTCTATGTTTGCAAATGAGGCCAACTTGGTTCGATGTTGATTTCCAAGTGATAGATGTGCCAGCATCTTACAATCTGCTATTGGGATGGCCATGAATTCATGTTGTTGGGGCCATAGCATCAACACTACATCAGGCGGTAAAGTTTGAATGGAATCACTAGGAGGTGATCATTCACGGCGACGGTAGCAATCCCATATACAGTTGCCAGACCATTCCATCAATCGAAGGGAGAAATAAGCTAGGTGGAGAGTTTTACCATAACATTGAGCGGGTGAATGCTATTGACAAAGACAAATGGTAGGATAACAAGATCGAGAGTATACTGAATTGGAGTGGGTACGAACCTGGCAAGGGGCTTGACAAGAACCTCCAAGGAATCACTAAGCCTATAAAACTCAAGAAACATGGCACCACTTTCGGTTTGGGATATGAGTACACCTGGAAAGAATTCAACAATTGGTCGCCACCATGGCGCGGTCCTTACTATCCGATGGAGCAACCAATACCACACTTGGAGCAGACTTTCCAACTGGCCGATGTTATCTATGGGTCAGAAGAAGAAGAAGCACTGGCAGCTATGAGAAACTTGTTCTTTGAGGATAATGACATGGATTGTTGTGTTGTTCTCGAGGAGGAGGGGGAGGAAGGCCCTTCCATATAGGCCGTAAGCAGAGGGTCCTGCCTCAATAACTGGACCATCAGGACAACCAGAGCCCGACGAGCCTCGAGGTAGCAAGGGTTAAACAAGCACTATTTTGATTTACTAAAAGAATGTTATTTTTCTCTCGCATGTTTTCAATTCCTGCAATAAGATCGCCAGTGTTCAAACCAATTATGCAATTTATCAAAGCATTTTGACTTTTCTTACAAATCGACACTTATTACTATTGTTTTCTCTCATTACTTTATTTATAAAGCATTACTATTACTTATCTTGATGAACCAATGACTGTGACATGCAACAAGACAACGCAACAAACGGATATAGATTCAGAGGAAGATGATATACCAGAAGAGATTGTTAAGGAAGTTGAGAGCTTTGAGAACAGGCCTAAGTCCAACCTGGACAAACAGAAGTTGTTAACCTCGGAGATGCAGAAAATGTTAAAGAAATACGAATCAGCGTCCACTTATCACCGTCAGAAAAGAAGGAATACACGGAATTTCTAAGGGAATATGAGGACATATTTGCTTGGTCGTATGATGACATGACTGGTCTAAGTACGTCTATTGTGGCTCACAAACTGATAACTGATCCAACATGTCCGCCGGTAAAGCAAAAGCTCAGGAAATTCAAGCCTGATATGAGTCTGAAAATCAAGGAAGAGGTCACTAAGCAGGTCAAAACTAAGGTTCTCAGGGTAGTAGAATACCCTACATGGTTAGCCAACATCGTGCCAGTACCAAAGGAGGACGGGAAGGTTAGAGTCTGTGTCAACTATCGGGATCTCAGCCAGGCCAGTCCGAAAGATGACTTCCCCTTGCCAAACATACACATCCTGATTGACAATTGCGCCAAGCATGAGCTGTAATCATCTGTAGATTGTTTCGCTGGATATCATCAGATCTAGATGGATGAAGAAGATGCTGAGAAAACGACTTTCATTACACCGTGGGGAATGTACTATTACAAGATGATGCTGTTTGGGTTAAAGAATGTGGGGGCCACCTATATAAGGGCCATGCCTACCATTTTCCATGATATGATACACAAGAAGATAGAGGTTTACGTAGATGATGTTATTATCAAGTCCCAGAAAGCCACTGATCACATGGAAGATTTGAGAAAGTTTTTCAACAGACTACGAAGGTACAACCTGAAATTGAATCCTGCAAAATGTACATTTGGGGTTCCTGCCGGAAAACTACTTGGGTTTATTGTGAGTCGCCAAGGAATAGAACTAGATCCATCAAAGGTCAAAGCTATTCAAGAATTGCCACTGCCAAAGAACAAGAAAGACGTGATGAGTTTCTTAGGGAGACTCAATTACATCAGTCGGTTCATAGCACAGTCTACAGTTATCTGTGAGCCAATCTTTAAGATGTTAAAGAAAGACGCCGCTACCAAATGGACTGATGACTGCCAAAAAGCTTTCGACAGAATCAAGGAGTACCTGTCAACACCACCGGTTTTGGTCCTGCCCAAGCTAGGTAGACCTCTATTACTCTATCTTGCAGTATTGGATGGAGCTTTTGCTTGCGTTCCGGGGCAGCATAATGAGATAGGGAGGAAGGAGCAGACCATCTATTATCTCAGCAAGAAGTTCACCCCATACGAGGCTTGGTATTCTCTTTTAGAGCGCACCTGTTGTGCTTTAACTTGGGTAGCTCAGAAGCTGAGGCATTACTTCTGTGCTTACACTACATATCTCATATCAAGGATGGATCTTTTGAAGTACATCTTTCAGAAGCCCAGCCCACTAGCAAGCTAGCCAAGTGGCAAATCCTATTGAGTGAATTTGACATTGTCTACGTGACTCAAAAGGCAATCAAGGGATAGGCACTAGCAGATCACCTTGTTGAAAATCTCGTGGACGGAGAGTATGAACCCCTGAAAATGTATTTTCCCGGCGAAGAGGTATCGTTCATAGGAGAAGACATTGTAGAATCCTATGATGGTTGAAGAATATTTTTAGTTGGACCAAGTAAATGTTAGTTTTGAAGACTGACAAAGGAACTCAGGATGAACCAGGTCCATCCCTCAGGTGCACAAAAATGGGCAGATTCGAGCATGTGGGATGCACGTGAATGAGATAAGCTTAACTTGGTGTATTTAATATCTCTTGATCGAAAAGGTTGCATAATTGATAAGGAAAAGGACTCCTTAATCAAAGAGAACACTATTCAAGATAGGGAAATAGTTAGAAGTTGAAATCAACTAGAACTCTTCCACCAAGGAAGAGTTGCATCAGAACTCTAGTTATTTCTTCATCTATTACTCTATAAATTGCAGGATCTTCTCACATTACAAGTGTTGCACAAAAATGCAGAAGTTAAACGTGAATTGGGAGCAAAATAGCAAGGTTTTTTGCAAGCAGTTTGTGTGTAATTCAAGTGTGCAAACCTGAAGCTACATGAACCAGATTGAAGAACCAGCTCCATAAAGAGTTTTATGTGTCTTTCTTTATTTCTAGTTCAATTGTAGTAGTTGTTTTCATATTGTACCTTTTAGCTTTATCTAGAAGCAATTTTAATAGGTATTTTGAGTATTCAAGTTAGAGTTAACTTGAAGTTGTCGCAACAGTTAGAGGCTGGTTGCTACAACGGGATTAGAGGTAATCCTTAGGTTTACAAAGAGTTTTGTAAATGGTATTTTGGCTCAGTGATTTAGTGAAGTGTTGGGAAAAATCCTATTGAGTAATAGGTCGTGGATTTTTCACCTTTTGAGTCGGGTGTTTTCCACGTAAAAATCTCTGTGTTCTTTATTTTATGTATTTTTTATTCCGTAAACAGTTGTAGTGAGAACACCTAGAAGAACCAGGTTCTACTAGAGCGAAAATTGGGTACCACACAAATCACCACCCCCTCTTGTGTGGTATTGACGTTTAGAATATCAATTAGTATTAGAACATGTTATCCTTGAAGAGGCTAACACCTTAGGAACAGATCAAGATGAGCGCACCACCTAGAAACTAGGAAGGGCAATCCACTGATAAGCCTCCACTCTTTAATGACCACTACTACTCCTGGTGAAAAAATAGGATGAGAGATCACATCATCGGAGAAGACTATCAGCTATGAGGCATTATCACTGATGGTCCCCTGGATACCATGAAGAAGAATACTGAAGGAGTAGATGTACCAAAAACAAGGGCTGACTGCAATGCTGAGGACTTGAGGAAATGGGAAAATAATGCTAAAGCGAAGAAATGGCTTGTGTATGGACTTGGTCTAGACGAGTATAGTAGAATTCAAAGCTGTACCATTGCTAAGGAAATCTGGGATACTTTGCAAGTGGCTCATGAAGGAACACCTCAAGTGAAGAGGTCTAGAGGAACACTACTATATTCTCAATATGAGAATTTCACCATGGAGGAAGGGGAAACCATCCAGGAGATGTATACAAGGTTCACCACACTGACAAATGAACTTAAGTCTCTTGGAAGGGTTATTCTTGAAGAGGACAAAGTTGAGAAAATTTTGACAAGGGTTCTGCCAGTCACTTGGGAAAGCAAAATCACTGCCATTCAGGAAATCAAAGAATATTGCCACTCTTAAGTTGGATGAGCTAATTGGAAATCTCACTGCCTTTGAACTTAGAAGGCAAACCATGAAGATGGATGC
Source organism: Nicotiana tabacum (assembly GCF_000715075.1). Lineage (NCBI taxonomy): Eukaryota > Viridiplantae > Streptophyta > Magnoliopsida > Solanales > Solanaceae > Nicotiana > Nicotiana tabacum. The sequence goes on from NC_134080.1 coordinate 187,853,176, forward strand.
ACCCAAGAAGGAAAGGATCCTGGCATTCAGAATCACTGAAGGTGCTGATCTAGAGGAGGATGAAATGACCATGATCACAAAGGACTTCAAGAAGTACCTAATGAGAGGAAATGGTCCTTCAAGAATTGGAAGCTACAACAAACCAAGGGTTCCAGAAAACAAACCAATGAGGGGTGTTACAAGTGTGGGAATACTGATCACCACATAAAAAACTGCCCTCAATGGGAAATTGAATGGAAGAAGAAAAGAGCTGAACGAAGGAACAAGAAGAAGGAACATGTTCAACCTAAGAAGAACAAAGGATCAACAAAGGCTATGGTTGCTGCTTAGGGAGAAAGCTCAGATGAGGAGTCCGAGGGTGAAGATGGAGATGAGCAAGCACTTATGGCAATTGGAGAATCCGATGAGGAATCTGAGGTAAGTATAATTTATCTCAAAGACAAGATTAAACTTTTATCTAAAGAAAGGCTATATCAGTTACTCCTGGATTTCATTGATGAATCTGAGGATCTAAATAATGAAAAGGAACAGTTGTCTAAGGAGTGCGTGATTTTGAAAGCTAAGTGCAAAAATCTGGAACTTAGGTCTAGTGAAAGTGAAAGTAAAAATGCTGAGTTAAAGAACCAGGTTCATGAACTTGACACTGTCCTAGAGCTTATATCTGAAAATCTAAAATTGAAATTAGGAACTGGTAAAAAGAAAGCTGATCACACACAACTCACTTTAGAAGAAAATGTAGGAAAAATGAAAGATGAGTTGTACAAAAGAGATGAGCAGATAAGAGTCCTTAAAGGGGATCTAAACAAGGTTAAGCACGAGCTAGACAGAACCTGTACATGGAATAGGTCCTCTGATGCACTTTCATGGCTACATGAACACCATAGTAGCAATAAGAGAGGACTTGGCTACGGGACCCCTGCACCTAAGTGGGATCCCAAAAGCAAGTACCTCATACTTCCTAAGAACATAATTTGCACACACTGTGGTAAAACTGGTCACTATAAATCTGAATGTATTGCAAAAGAAGAGGCTAGTCAAAAGAATAAAGAATTTGTTCAAGGGAAAAATAGGCTGCCAGGTTGGGCTAAAAAGAATCTGATTCACCCTTTTGCCTATAGAAAGGGACCCAAACTAGTTTGGGTTCCTAAGACTAACCTTTGATTTCCTTTTGCGGGTCCAAGTGAAGGGGAGCAGCCAAATATGGTACATGGATAGTATCTGCTCAAAGCATTTGACAGGAAGCAAGAACCAGTTCCTTTCACTTGAGGACCTCAAAGGAGGTAATGTCTCCTTTAGAAATGGGAAGAAATGTGAGATCATTGGGGTTGGAAAGGTAGGTAAGACTGATTCTCCCTCTATTGAGAATGTCTACTTGATAGATTGCCTAAGTACAATCTAATCAGTGTATCACAATTATGTGATAGAGGTAACTTGGTAGCATTCACCTCTACCAAATGTTTTGCTATTGATCTTACCACTGATAAGATTGTTTTGCAGGGAAAAAAGAGTAAACAATATATACATTGTAGATTTGTCCACACTTTCAGAAAATAAACTCACTTGCTTAAGTATGTTGGACAATGATCCCCTCCTTTGGCACAAGAGACTTGGACATGCAAGTCTGAGTCAACTCAACAAATTAGTCTCTAAAGATCTGGTGATAGGGCTGCCTAACATCAAGTTCAAGGAAGACAAAGTTTGTGAGGCTTGTGCAAGGGGGAATCAGGTAAGATCCTCTTTTAAATGCAAGAAAGGGGTAAGCACCACCATAATGATAGAACTGGTCCATATGGATCTCTATGGTCCAATGAGAACATTAAGCGGAGGTGGTAAAATATATATGATAGTGCTTGTTGATGATTACTGTAGGTTTGCTTGGACATTGTTTTTAACATCTAAAGATGAAGCATTTGACATGTTTACTTCTTTTGTTAGAAAAACTCAAAAACAACTAGGTAATCAACTTGCATCAATTAGGTCTGATCATGGAACTGAATTTGAAAATGCTAAGTTTGCTGAATTTTTGCATGCTACATCATAAATAGTTGCATGACTAGACCTCTTGTTTAGAAGATTCCCTATGAGTCACTTAAAGGGAGAAAGCTAAATATATCCCATCTTAGGGCATTTAGATGCAAGTGCTTTGTGCACAACAATGGCAAAGACTCCCTAGGTAAGTGTGATCCCAGAAGTGACGAGGGAGTATTCTCGGGATATTCTTCACATAGTAAAGCTTATAAGATATACAGTAAAAGAACTATATGTGTAGAAAAATGTATATGTTATTTTTTTTAAAACACTAACATTCTTTCTGAGAGGCAGAAACAAGATAATGAAGAGATTGGGCTGATAAGAAATTCAAATGGTGAAACCACAGTCCAGCCTGAAGATGCATCGCAGGAAGGAACAAGTGATGGAACAGGTCCTTCCACCCGGGGGAACTGACTAGAGAGGAACTGATCCTCAAACCTCGAGGGAACTTGTTTATGAACCTATTCCTCAGTAACAGAACCAGGAAGGAACATCCAAAGAAATTGACACTCTTATTGCAACATCCACGAAATTAGATAGAGATGAACCTGGTTCATCTGTTGATCAGAAGTTGTATAGGGGAATGATTGGTTCTCTTTTGTATCTTACTGCTAGCAGACCTAACATTGTTTTCATTATAGGGCTTTGTGCTCGATTTCAAGCAAATCCAAAGAAATCCCACTTGGCTACTGTCAAGAGAATATTGAGATACTTGAAAGGCACTACTGACCTTTGCCTTTGGTATCCAAAAGGTAGTAATTTTAACCTAGTGGGATATGCTAACACTGATTATGCAGGTTTCCTAGTGGATAGGAAGAGCACCTCAGGTATGACACACTTTCTTAGTTCATGTATTGTATCATGGGCTACTAAAAAGCAAATTCAGTGGCATTGTCTACTGCTGAAGCTGAATATGTTGTTGTTGCTTCATGATTATGCTCAATTGTCATGGATCAAGAAACAGTTGATGGATTTTGGTATTGAAGTTGGTTGCATCCCTATTTTCTATGATAACACTAGTGCTATTAGTATGACTAAGAATCTGATTCATCATAAGAGAACTAAGCACATAGATGTTAGACACCATTTTTGAGGGACAACTATGAGAAAGGCTTGATCACTGTGGAGTTTTGTGCTACTGACAAGCAAATTGCTGACATCTTCACAAAATCCTTAAGTAGAGATTACTTTGAGAGGAACAGGTTGGAATTAGGGATGATTAAGATCACCTAAAAGGACCAGTTCAAGGTTAAACGAAAAAAAACTGAAAAAAAATATATTTGGTTAGAAAGTCTGTAAATTGTGTATAGTTAGATTAAATCTTACTCAGTCTCATACTTTCCATAGTATACTCTTGTGCCATATGTTAAAATGACTCATTAATCTCTAATGATATTTTCTCTATTTTGGAAAATTTAGACTTACACAAGAGAATTATCAGTGAAGAACCTGGTTCATCAAGATAACACGGTATGTTTTCTACACTCTACATAATTTGAAATAAATATATTTGGATCATGAGCAGAGTCCTACCAAATACCAAAGTTCTTGTGAACTTATCCGTTACAAGTGAACCAGTTATGTTCAAGACTTCTGACCGTATTAAACTACCTAGATTCTTTTAAGTCTACTACTCAAGGGGAAGAAAGTGGTTCTTTCGAAACTGAACAGGTATCTTCTGATTCTAAAGTTTCTCCTGAGACAATTTCTAAAATTGCTGCAAATTTGAAAAATAGATTTGTAGGATCTATAGCAGGTGTTGAGACTATAGAATCTGGAGAAGTTGGTGGTAAAAATGAAAAATAAAAAAAGGAGAGCAAGGGTGCTAGGAGTACTGTGAGGGGAAAGGGGACAAGAGTGGTTGATTCTTCACCCACTCCTGTGATTTTAACCAAAAATGCAGGTGCAATGGTTGTTTGGGGAGATGAACCTAGTTCATTTGTAGAGGAAACCCTCACTGACCTGCTGAAGAAAGTGACTGAAAGCTATAATCCAACTTCTTGATAGAGTTATCAATGGAACCAAAACTCATACCATTCCCTATGGCTTCATTCTCATAACTGTGCTTGCACATTTCTATGTACCTATGAAAAGGTAGGAGGTTAGTACAAGCATGGATCATTTTTGGGTTAATACTCTGCTTGCTTGCGATATGAAGTCAATGTCACTCCTAAAGAACCTAGTTCATCCAAAAAGATACCAGTAAATAGCAAGGTCAGAGCCTTGGTGCAAGAAAGTGGGGCTAAGGATGCTAAGATTGAAAGGCTGAAGAAGAGGTTGGTTGAGATGGAGACTAAGAGAGATGCTCTCATAACTGAGCTGGCAAGAGAAAAAGAGAAGAATGATGGCATTCTTCAAGGTGTGCTGAAACTACTCCAAGTTAAAAACCAAGCACCTAGTTCTTCCAAGCCTTAAGCCTCCTAGCCTAGTGTAGATTAACCAGTGACCCAGTTCGGAATTTTTGTTTCTTTTGCTCATGTTTTCAGTATTTTTATTTCTTCTTATGCTTTGTGGTAGAATCTTATCAATCATCAATGAAATTCACTGTCTTTTGCTCTAACTATTTGTTTATATTTCTTTGATGGTTAAAATTATTAGCTTGATCTATGATGATTAATCCATGATTGCACTTGAAGTAGTCTCAGTGGCCATGAGTAAGCTTTAAAATATAGTTATCTCACATTTTTTATGCAACTTTTCGATGATGACAAAAGGGGAAAAAAGGTTGTGTTGATGATAAGTGATAAAAAAGAAAAATATTTCTAACATTGTGTTGATGTTGAGCTAAGTTGAAACAGGGCCTAAGCTTATGAAAAGCACAGCGTTTGTCATCATCAAAAAGGGGGAATTTGTTGGCCCAAGTAAAGGTTAGTTTTGAAGACTGACAAAGGAACTCAGGATGAACCAGGTCCATCCTTCAGGTGCACAAAAACGGGCATATTCGAGCATTTGGGATGCACGTGAATGAGATAAGCTTAACTTGGTGTATTTAATATCTCTTGATCGAAAAGGTTGCATAATTGATAAGGAGAAGGACTCCTTAATTAAAGAGAAAACTATTGAAGATAGGGAAGGAGTAAGAAGTTGAAATCTACTAGAACTTTTCCACCAAGGAAGAGTTGCATCAGAACTCTAGTTATTTCTTCATCTACTAACTCTATAAATTGCAGGATGTTCTCACATTACAAGTGTTGCACAAAAATGCAGAAGTTAAATGTGAATTGGGTACCACACAAATCATCCCCCCTCTTGTGTGGTATTGACGTTTAACACATCATTTTTTGATGGAGCATCAAATTTCAAAGGAGTTGGCATAGGAGCAGTCCTAGTATCGAAAGCTGGTCAACATTACCCGGTGTCTGCCAAACTCAGATTCCCGTGCACCAACTACATGGCCGAATACGAAGCTTGCATCTTAGGGCTTAAGATGGCCATCGACATGAACATTCAAGAATTGCTAGTGATTGGAGATTCAGACTTGCTTATACATCAGGTCCGAGAAGAGTGGGCAACTAAGAACTCCAAGATACTCCCGTATTTGCATCATGTATAGGAATTGAGAAAGAGGTTCACAAAGACGGAATTCCAACATGTTCCCATAGTCCAGAATAAGTTCACCGATGCATTGGCTACCCTATCATCCATGATACAACATCCAGACAAGAACTTCATTGATCCCATTCCAGTAAAGATCCATGATCTGCCAGTTTATTGTGCCCATGTTGAAGAAGAAGCAGACGAAAAGCCTTGGTCTCATGATATCAAGGAATATTTGGCAAAAGGTGAATACCCAGAACTTGCAAATCCTACTCAAAACGCACACTTCGGAGGTTGTCCAAAAATTTCTTTCATAGCGGGGGAATCCTATATAGGAGGACTCCTAATTTGGGATTACTAAGGTGTGTCAACGCAAAGGAAGCATCCAGGCTACTAGAGGAAATTCACGCTGCGACCTACGGTCCACATATGAATGGCTTTGTCTTAGCAAAGAAGATACTCCGAGCTGGTTACTTTTGGATGACTATGGAGAAGGACTGCATCCAGTATGTCCGGAAATGCCACCGCTGCCAGATACATGCAGACATGATAAGGGTACCTCCGAATGAGCTTAATGCAACAAGCTCGCCATGGCCGTTCGTCGTTTGGGGAATGGATGTTATTAGACCAATCGAGCCTGCCGCTTCCAACGGGCACAGATTTATCCTAGTAGCAATCGATTATTTCACCAAATGGGTCGAAGCAGTATCTTACTGAGCAGTAACTAAGAAAATCGTGGCAGACTTTGTCCGCGACGGCATTGTTTGTCGATTCAGAATTCCAGAGTCAATCATCACTGATAATGGCTCCAACCTCAATAGTGACTTGCTGAAAGCTATGTATGAAACCTTCAAAATCCAGCGGCTGCCGATTGATAGGCAACCCTATCCCTATTCAGAAGGAGTGAAAATTTCAGACACAAGAATTCCACAGCCTATAGGCCGTAGATGAATGGAGCTGTAGAAGCCGCCAACAAGAATATCAAGAAGATACTAAGGAAAATGATAGAGAAGCATAAGCAGTGGCACGAGAAGCTATCATTTGCTCTATTAGGGTATCGCACCACAGTCCGCACATAAACCGTGGCAACCCCCTATATGCTGGTTTATGGTACAGAGGTAGTCATTTTCGCCGAGGTGGAAATTCCTTCATTAAGAATCATACAGGAAGCAGAGCTCGATGATGCAGAATGGGTAAAGAGTCGTTACGAGCAGCTAGCCCTTATAGTTGGGAAAAGAATGAATGCAGTTTGCCATGGTCAACTTTATCAGAACAGAATGTCCAGAGCCTTTAACAAAAGAGTCAAGCCGAGACAATTCACACCGGGATAATTGGTGTTAAAGAAAATTTTTCCGCATCAAGATGAAGCCAAAGGGAAGTTCTCTCCCAATTGGTAGGGTCCATACATGGTTCACCAGGTTTTGACAGGATGAGCCCTCATACTTGCAGAAATGGATGGAGAACTCTGGCCAAAGCCGATCAATTCAGATGCAGTCAAGTGTTACTATGTGTAATCTTATGCTTTCCTATATGATGTAAATTGAACTATGCCTGACCCGATTCCCGTTTAAGAGGGGATACGTAGGCAGCCCTATAGGTTCGATCACAATTCAATAAAAATTTTCATTTCCCCTTGCGATTGGAAACTGGGGCAGAATTTTGAGGAGGACCCTCAAAGTTTCGAAGTCGATTTCAGCCAATTATCACTAGCAGCAGTCAAAAGCATCAACCTAGTAAATTGGGGCAGAATTTTGAGAAGGACCCTCAAAATTCTGGAGCAAGCGAAGTTGCAATGTCTTGAACCACGTCGCAGTCGTCGGTTCATCTAAAGAAAATTATTCTTAATTATGTACTTATGTTATGCTTTTACTAAATCATGCATATTTAGTACTAAAATTGCCTTGTTTAGCAATGCTACCCCAATAATACGTCGAGCAGGTCGAGCAGAGCCCGGGGATATGAACTAACCTCCACCCTTTACAAAACTCACGATTTTTCTTTAGATACAGGCACTTGGATTACGAAAGCATCATACATACAATACACTCACGAGACAAACACTGTTCAGGATACCAACATTCACTATCCATACACACCATTGGCATTCCGTATGTCACGATATCCCCAGCAGTCACAATATCGCAATCTGCTATTAGCTAAGAAAGCTTTATTACCATTTGCTATTTTTACTTTTTAAATAAGGCTACCATTATGCCTTCCGAGACTAAGCTCTGTCTCCATCTGCATTGCATAAGGCTACCATTCTGCCTTCCGAGACTAAGCTCTGTCTCCGTCTATATTTCTATATTGCATAAGGCTACCATTCTGCCTTCCGAGGTTAAGCTCTACCTCCATCTACATTCCTGCATTGTATAAGGCTACCATTTTGCCTTCCGAGGTTAAGTTCTACCTCCATCTGCATTTCTGCATTGCAAAAGGCTACCATTCTGCCTTCTGAGGTTAAGCTCTACCTCCATCTGCATTTCTGCATGGGCTGAAAGATCGCCACCTTATTCACACTTGCATGGCTGAAAGATCGCCACCTTCTACACTTGCATGGCTGAAAGATCGCCTCCCTCTACATTTGCATGGCTGAAAGATTGCCACCTTTACACTTGTATGGCTGAAAGATCGCCACCTTCTACACTTGCATGGCTGAAAGATCTCCACCCTCTATATTTGCATGGCTGAAAGATCGCCACCTTATTTACATTTGCATGGCTGAAAGATCGCCACTTTGTGCATTGCATAGGCTGAAAAATCGCCAAATACTGCATCTCATGGGCATAAAGATCGCCAAATTATCCGAAGGTGTCATTGTTCGGAGGCACCATTTTCATAGCTCGAGAACATCATGTCATGGCCTGATGACCCCTTTTTAATTTTTTTGCATATCATTATTCAAAGGCATCATAGTTCAGAGGCATCATTCTCATAGCCCGAGAGAATCATTTCATGGCTTGTGAATCCTTTGTTATACGCTTCATGGCCCAGGACATCATGGTCTAAGGATGTCACCCTAACCGTCCGAAGACAAACATTCATGGTCCGACGGGAATTTGCATCATGTTTAAATTTACTCACAATATACGCTTGCATTACATATTTGCAGGTGAACCGGCGAGTAACGACTATCTCAGTAGGAGTGATTCCGCTCCAGTTCCCGCAGCCCTATCAGACTTCAACCGTTTGCCCCGTCCTAAATACTGCGTCCATTCTTGAAAGTCTCTATCGGCATACTCCGCCGACGGATCCTGAACTACTTATGGACTGATTCCTGTAGGACCAGGGATATGTAGGTAGCTCAGAAACTAGAGCATGGCCTAAGTCTCCTCGAACCATTTCGTTCGGTCAAAATTGGCCATCATATCTTTACCCGACAACTCTTTCATCCTTCTCGGGTAAAGAGGGGCAGCTGTTGATACCCAATTTTATACATATATAAGAGTGTCCCAATGTTTTATTAATTTTCCTTAATTTTTAAAGATTTTTAAATCAATTTATTGCCCTATTTTATCAAGAAAAACCCAATAATTATCCCCAAAATTATCATTTTGGGTGGTTCATTTGTTGGATTCTCATATTTATACTAAAGTATAGCTAGCATAATTTTTGCATATTTTTAAAAATTTATTTAGTATTTTTAAAGCTAAATCACATATAATTGCAATATTAGCCTCTTTTAAGATTTAATTGTGTTTGTATTTATAAAATTAGCTCCAATATTTTTAATTTAATAATTATGTATTTTTAATCATTTTAGTACTTTTAATTTATTTACAGAAATTATTTTTACTATTTTTTATAAAGTAAATAAGGGAAAAGTGGCTATTTAAATGTTAGCCCATTTTCATTTCAATTTTGGCCGGATTTGGCACCCCAATTAAACCCAGCCTGAGGCCCAATTACCCTGACCCAAAATCCTAATCTACCAGACCCACGACCCTTTTTAAACAACCCGCCTGGATCCCCATTCAATCTAGGCTGTTGGTCAAAATGATCAATGGCCACCATTTAACCTTTCCTTTTTAATTCCCCATTACCCCAAACCCTAGTCATTTCTCATCTGCAGCCGCCTTTGAACCCCCCTTCTCTCTCAGTTCTCTCTCAAACTCCTCTCAAACCATAGCCGCCACCTTCAACCACCACCATGAACTCTCCCAAATCCATGGCCTCCGAAGCCATTGAAGGCCTGTATCCACTTCCTTTGGCTTCTACGTGTTCGACTACTATGGTTTCAAGGACAGGTCGGGAATGCTCGGTCCAGACCTTGGTCGATTTCAGTTCTTATGGCTGTCTTCGGTTATCTTAGACTTTGCTCCGGCCAACCATGGCTATTCAAGCCTGACTCTTGACTTCTCCTGCTTAGATCGATGGTTTCCAAGCCTTTCTCACCATCTGGGTTCTTCTGAAACCCTAAACTTTTGAGGTTCTTCCGATTCTTCTAGATCTGTTTAGATCTGTGTTTACTCTCAACTTCTAAATATTTTCTTAAAGTTTCTTTCAAAACTTTACCTTCAAAACCTTTATCTTTTCCGATTTAGGGTTTGGTTAAGTTATTTAGAAGCTTTCTCTGATCTTTAGCATGTTCTACTGTGTTTCCTTGTGTTGTTATTTTACTTGAGTTTGCATGTTAAGGGCCTTAACCTTTTAGAGATATCTGAATTTATTTTTGTTAGTATTTTTTCCCGATTTACTTGTTTTTCATCTTTATACTTGATTAATGGTGAAAACCCTAAAATTTGGGGTTCATTCGAGTCTGGAGACTATTTGCTATGGGATTTACTTGTTAATCATGCTCTGAATTCGATGGGTTTCAAAACCCTAATTTCTCTGGACATATTTGAGTTTCTGAAGTTGCTTCATCTGTTGCTCGACTAAATTTCGAAATCTTTTGTTTCAGCCTCTGTTTCTTTATGTGATTTTGACTTCCTGCTATCATTGAGACTCTACTCTAGGGTCTTTTCACTTGACCCCTTTGCATGCTATTTAATACTCTCTCTTTTCTCTATTACTAAATTACTGAAATTGGCCTATGTGACTACCATGTTTCGGTAGTCCACTACTTACTGATATTGTGATTGCGTGACACTTCTCTTTGTCATAGATTCAGCCTTGCATGCCTAATGTTTATGCACTCTTTATATGCTGAATTTTCCTCTGAAATGACCTTCAATTGTGGACTGATTTCAAACCTCCTTGTGTAATTCTGATTGATTCTTGTTTTACTGATTTCCCTGTTTCTTGGACCAATTTGAACACGTTCCTTTGAACTTTCGATTCCTACCTTTTCTACTCAATTTGATTAATTCCCTTACCTTGATTACATTGGTATTTGATTCTTACAGACATTTTCTTGATTAGAATCTAATGAACCTAGTCTCTATTACCTATTGTGTACTTATACTATGCTGAAGTAACTTCCTTATTGGTCATATTCAGTCTTATGTGATTGCTTTCCTTATTTAGTATTTACATGTTACCGTTTAATTTTAACTCCTTAATTAAAGGAAGCTCTTATACTTATTGATTTTAATTGGTACACAGTTCCATAATTATTTTCTCGCCTTATTTTTCTGCCCGTTTTCACACTATAAATATCCTGCTCTTTCATTAACATAGACCTCCACAAACACACTTAGTTCTGAAATCACTTACATTCAAAAACATTCTCCTGCTTTACTACTTGTACTGTGGCCTATCTTCAGTCCTGCTACCTACTTTTACTATATTTTGCTTCTCTAAACTGGTATGTTCCGATTAAGATTTCAGCATCAACAACAATATGTTTACTTAATACTTTTGCCTTCTTATTTGCCTACTGCTTGTGATTAATTCAGTACTTATTTTAGTATGTTGTAATCTTCTTCTACCTGTTTTGAATCTATTATGTGTCCTAAACCCTACCCAGTATGTTGATACTGATGGTTTGTTTGAGGCATGACAATATTAAATATTGATGTCTATGATTCAAACTTGATTCCCCTGGCATCATAGCCTCTATATATTATTATGTGTTGTGTATTCTGGTTGATTTGTAAGCATAACAACACTCGTTATTGCTGTGCATGCCCAGAATTAACTAATGCCTAAGTACATAGGCTCTCTGCAAGTTCCCAACCCCTAAATCCCTTTTGTATGAAATTATCAACTTGTTTATGTTTGTTTCCCAGCACCTCTTTCCCTCTCCTTTAGTCCCTCAGAACTTTGTTTCTTCACTTGAACTCTCTCTTAGATTTAAGTTCTGCCCCCCTCTTGTGAGCCTTGCCTTGGGACCCTCTGAGCTCCCTCTGAACTTGGACACTTAAGGGCTGGCCCTTCCACACTGCACTTGTCCCTATTCTGGTAATACAATTTGGGTGTGAGCACTGTCCGGAGTCCCATTGAGGCTCTTAGGGAACTCTGACACACTCAAATTGGAGAAAGGCTTTGGATCAATGGTCTTTGAGTTGGTTTATCTTGTAACTCAGAGAGGAAGTCAATAATCAGGCCTCCTCCGGTTGAACTTTCTTTGCATTTTTTCTTTCTGATGTAATTTATTCTGGTTTGTAATAAGTTGTAATAAATATTTGGGGCTGGCTAGTGAAAAAAGGTGGGTAACTATGCATGCAGGGGGTAGAAACCATGTCTATAGGAATGTTTTAATTTCTGCATACTCAACTACATGTAGAAATCATGCCTATAGACTGTTCTAATTCTGCATATTCAACTCTATATAGAAATCATGCCCATAGGACTGTTCTAATTCTGCATATTCAACTACATATAGATACCATATCTATAAGGCTTCTACATATAGATACCATGTCTACAAGGTTTTCTGCATTTCGACACTACGTCTATAAGGCTTTAAAATCAGCAATGCATAGAAAGCATGCCTATAGGAGTTTCTAAATGAATCTGATTCGCTTCACTCAATGTTAGCTATAAAATCAGTAATATTAGATGCTATCAGTAATATTGACCCCTCAAATCCTCAATCAAACTCTCCAAAATCCCAAGCCCTAACCTCTCATTTTCACCCCTAATCCTCACTAATTACATGATTAAACAACGGGAAATCACCACATATACAAGTACTAGGGCTCAAGTAACTTACCTCACTGATAATCCCTTGAATCTCTCTTCAAAATCACCGCAAAAGCTCCAAACCCATCTTCAAAAATGGTGGACATGAGCAAAATTCGCGAAGGGTTCATTTTATATTCTCTGCCCAGCAAAACCGCATATGCGGACAAAATACCTGCTTCCGTGACACTGCACCTGCGGAAAAACCATCACAGGTGTGGATTCCATTTATTCCTCATAGTCCGCATCTGCGGCCAACATATCGCACTTGCGGTCTCGCAGGTGCAATCCATTTATCGCACCTGCGCTTCCAGCGCAACCCACTCCTGCCCCCATGTCCGAGCCGCTTTCCGCTTCTGCGGACCTCGCACCTGTGGCTCCCCTTCCGCAGGTGCGGAAACACTAGCAAAATCACACCAGCAGTTTTTCATCAACTCTCAAACACTAAATACAATCCGTCAATCATCCGAAACATACCCAAGGCCCTCGAGACCTCAACTAATAATACCAACAAGTCACATATCAACATACGAACTTAGTCGAACCTTTAGAACACTCAAAAGAACATCAAAACACCAAATTCTCCTCGGATTCAGGCATAAGAACTTCTAAACCTCTAAATTCCGCAAATGATGACGAAACCTACCAAACCTTGTCCGAATGACCTGAAATTTTGCACACACGACAAAAATGATACTATGAACCTACTCCAACTTCCGAAATTCCATTCTAACCCCGATATGAAAATTTCAACTGTCGACCAAAATCGTCAAAATTCCAACTTTCACCAGTTCAAGCCTAATTCTACCATGGACCTCCAAATCACATTCCGGACGCGTTCTCAAGTCCAAAATTACTCAACGGAGCTAACAGAACCATAGAAATCCAATCTGAGGTCAAATACTAAAAATTCAAAACTTGGTCAAACCTTTCAAATTTAAAGCTTCCAGTTGAGACCATTCTCCCAAGTCAATTCTGGATAACCTAAAAACCAAAAAGGATGATTCACATAAGTCATAATGCATCATAGGAAGCTACTCATGCCCTTAAACAACCGAGCAAAGTGCAATTGCTCAAAACGACCGATCGGGTCGTTACATCCCCCCCCACTTAAACACACGTTCTTCCTCAAACGTGCCCAGAGTTGTTTCAAAAGCCATCAAATTGCTGTATAATCTCACTATGCACATACCTGGGGGTGATTCTGCGTCACCCTATCCCATATAGGTCTGATAACACAATATGACTGAAATTTCTTAATCCAACCTAGCCTATAAGTTTTAGAACTCAATTTCCAACATCCGTAACTTTCTATCAGATCAGAACCTCACATCTACATACTGCATAAGTCTGAACATGCTGAATCGAGCCATGGTCATAACCTAAGTTGAAATCACATGATATACCACATCAGTCAAACACTCATAGCGATAATTTCTAATCACAGAAACTGCTCAACCAACCCAATGCTAGTAATACACCTCTTGACAAATAAATCCTCGTTCTAACACTTTCAGATACTGCCAATGATGACAGAAACGCGTAGAAACTCATAACCATTTGTCAGATCCACAAGTCATGGAGATCTCTGTTCTCCGACAGGAACTATAGCAGATTTCTAAGCCGACTTCCGATATTATCCTTCCAACCATGCTGTAACCAATTATGATAGTATTCACTCTAGGACCAATGACCTCATTTCATCCAACACGACCACTCCGATGACATGACACATCAATACAATCCAAAGCCATAACATGTGCAATTCGTGCACCCAATAGCAACATTCCGAATGTACTCAATCATGAAAATGACTCAAACGAGAAAACTGTCCCGCCAGCTTAACAAGTACCATCACAACCATGATAAGAGCCTAGCACACATTGTAGAACCAAAACTCACGAATTTAACACAAAGGGTCATACCTCTACATAATTCTTCTACAATGAGTGATCCCATCCAAAAGTTGGTCCACATGAAATACTTCAAGCCACCTTAGTCAAAATTAATAACCACGCGCAATTCGACATCAAGTACTCAAAGTGCATTATCATAACCACGGAGAAGAAAATGACACAACACCACACGAAACCCGAAAGAGCATAAACAATATGCCATCCACCAAGTAATACCCAATACTCTTCCCGTTCTAATTCTGCTATATGACCCTAATAGAACAGCACCATGTGTGCATATAACAAACAAGTCATTTCTCCTCGTAACACAAAACGGTAACTCATAGATCACTCCGGAACATGAATAAGCTCAACAACAATCGAATGGCACATCCCTCAACAATTGCAATTTGGAGTTAACTAATCTGACCCTGTGTAGAACACATCTATACTGTACCTACCAATGAATCCCAAGTCAACTCTAGTCACCCACGATAGATAAATAACCCTCCAAAGTCCACAATAACTGAATCACAACACATGTTATCTTCTAACCAACCTCGGCTACGTTTTCATGGTCTACAACCACGAAACAATCCACTCATGAGAACTCCCAGTCTCCAAATCCCTAGAACACACGAGTCACTATCTCTGATCTCGACTCCACCGCCTGAATGTCCACACTTCGACAATTACATGGTCATCCCACAAGGAAACTTCTAAAATTCTTCTGTGCCACAAGGCAAAATTTGAACTCCAGCACTCGATCAAACAAGAGAGTGCTGCAATACCAATGAAGTATCCATAACTCAAACATGTTTACCCTTTCTGAATGTATACTCTCATCCCACCATACCAATTAGTAATATAATTTACCTAGTCATCTAAACTGTCCATGCTGCCTAAGAATTTATGACCTTCCTTTCAGAACTGAACCGTGATTTTACACATGCAAATCTCAATCCTACACAACATACCACATATGCCATGCCATCCTATGATAAATATGAGAACTTCATAATCTACTACGAGTCAAAAGCAACTACGTACTCAACTAGCCAAGAACTTTCCATTTGATCCCGCTAGGAGAAAATCACTATACATCACATGCTCCTCACGCCAGTAAAAAATATACATCTCTAACTATGGTAGAAACCATCAAGAACTATCTGAATCCCATTTGCACAAAACCAAACCGTCAAGATTGAATCCTTCTAACTCAACCAAGCTACGCAGGTCACCAAAAACCCAAGAGCATTGCCACGAAATACCTATAGAAACTCATTACCTCATAAACACCCAAAGAACTAATCATACCCATTACCATGCCGATCCAACCTACTACCAAGCTGTCCTATCTATTCGAGTTCCTTCTGAATTACCTTCAAATTGATACTTCTCCTCGCCATAACACCACAATCCTCAACCTAGAATCACCACACAAGACCTAAGCATAAAACCACACCGCCCTAAGGCTCATAAGCCACCGAATACTCTTGTAAATATCCCAAAAGTACCATATTCAAAATACTTACCCTGAAAAGACTTTCTGTGAACCTACAACCACTACTTTTACCTTCCTGATACTGATATGTAGAATCCATACCAATATATAAATGCCACAAGTCTTGACACCCTCCAATGTAAACCTCAATTTCTTGCCAATTATACATCCTAAAGATCCCCAATTGTTACATATAAATCTTGCATCCATTAAAACCATTCTCGGGAGTCATCCGCTCTGCTCAAATCTCAATTAGACTGATCAAACGGACTGAACGACCTATGCTCCATTAGCTCTCCAACACCCTAGGAAGTAACCCCACTTTAATGCAACCAAATAAATTCTTGCTCCATGCACACTACATCCTTCACCAATAACAACTCAAGTCATTCCATGATTCTCATACACCCATAAGGTATAACAAAACCCTTATCCAACATTTCCTTTACTCGAGTCATCCTCGATCTCAACCCCTATAAGCCACAACTGATTCACCAGTATACCTGAAACTGAAACCAATACGACACATAACGGTGCAATTAACTAATCAATAGCAGACTCCCCCACTTGGCTCAAAGCCATAGATCAAAACACACAATAACTCACGATACCCATACTCTATTACTGCCATACTTCCATAGTGAGATTCAACTAAATCCTTCATAAGCTCATGCAACACAACCCGTCTAATACCTCAAATCATTTGCAAATCTCACATTCACCCTCATAATAGTCAAGTCAACTCTCATACGCAATCCACACTAAAACTACAGTACATAATTCACTGGTAAAAGAGGACTCGCTACAAAACAACATAGGGATCACACACCCTCACAACACCCCGCAAGAGATAGCCCACCTGCTTCGCCTCAAACTAACATCTCTTTTTACCCTTCCACCATCATAAACATCATGTAATCACTTAATATTCCTCAGTCTGATCTCATATCATGACATGAAATCTACTTCACTCCCCAACTAAACAACATGAAAAGATCCTTCAACACACCCATAACTCGGGGCTATATATCAAATTAAGATGGAAATCAAGCACCAAATAGTTTTTTCTACCCTCAAGTAGACCCTTCTCGTCACATTCAAATCATATGAACACATCTCGTAGTCACATCATACTCATCACTTAGCCATCCAGCCATCACTTCCACTAATAGGGGCACTACCGAACATATAAATCTAAAAGCACATGCTCACACAATCAACACCTCAGTGCTCAGGCTACAGGCAAAATCAGGCCTTAAGTCCTCTAGACTGGCCCAATATCAACACACAGAAATCACATCTCGCCCCTCGTTCAGGGAATCACAAGCCGTCGATGCACAATTGATACCTAGCGCTCATGCGCGCACATGAATACATGGAAGGAATTCAAGGAGTTACGCTTCAAGCTGAATCAATGACGCACGATAAAAACTCAAGAGTGTAGAATTTCCTAAAGGTTCTGCAGCCTCTTGAAGATAAGTATAGACATCTCCGTAACAATCCGTAAGACTCTACTAAACTCGCTCATGACGCATGAGACCTATGTAATCTAGGCTCTGATACCAACTTGTCACAACCCAAACTACCATGTTGTAATGGCGCCTATCGTGGTACTAGGAAAGCCAAATCTTTACCAAAAACAATACGGTATTTCTTTTCAAAGATAAATTCACGCTATTTAATATTAAAACTTCATAAAAAACCTGAATAACAAAAGTGCGAAAAGAAAAGCCCGATATCGGGGTGTCACTAGTCATGAGCATCTACTACAATCTGTCCAAAATACTAAGACTAAAATAGTCTGAAAATAATTGAATACGATTAAGGGAAGATAAAGAGGGTGGAAAGCAGGGCTGCGATCGCCAAACAACTACCTCGCTAACTCCGATGGATCTGCAACTGAACAATCAACACTTGTTATCGCGTTTAGAAATTCCTAGATCTACACACAAGGTGCATGGAGTAACGTGAGTACGCCAACTCAGTAAGTAACTAAAATAAATAACAGCTGAGAAGTAGTGACGAGCAATAAAACATATAAAGTCCAAATCATGAAATCTCAGTAAAAATACATCATGCTTTTAAAAGCAGAGTTTGAATCAAATCATTTCGTTTAAACTCAGTTGCAGTAAAATCATTTGAAGATATTTTCAACAGTTCCCAAACAGAGGCTCAGTGCAACAATGAGCAAAAATGATGAAAACATAACTAGAACCTCGGACAAGACATCACTCATATACAGCCCCTCGGGCAAACCTCACAGTCACTCGCTCTGGCACAAGGCCCAAACATGGCATTCAGTCCAATTTATAGATACTCTTTCTAAAACACATAAGTATCATATTGTTTAACCAAATACACAACTTATAGTAGCTATGGGATGGAACAAGTCACAATCCCCAATGGTGCATGCCCACACACCCATCACATAGCATGTGCATCACCTCAAAATAGTAAAACG
Organism: Nicotiana tabacum; assembly: GCF_000715075.1. Taxonomy (NCBI): domain Eukaryota; kingdom Viridiplantae; phylum Streptophyta; class Magnoliopsida; order Solanales; family Solanaceae; genus Nicotiana; species Nicotiana tabacum. The sequence continues at coordinate 187,871,672 of NC_134080.1, forward strand.
ATTCGAAATCTGGGGTTTCATACCCTCAGGACTAGATTTACAATCGTTACTTACCTCAAGCCGATCAAATCTCTACTCCGCGATGCTCTTGCTTCTCGACTCGGCCTCCAATCGCACCGAATATATTCACAACCAGAACAGTACCATCAATATGCGCTAATGGAATGAATCCCACAAGAAACACTATCGAATTAGACACAAATCCCGAAATCCACTCAAAAATCCCAAGCCCTAACCTTAAATCCTCAATCAAACTCTCCAAAATCCCAAACCCTAACCTCTCATTTTTACCCCTAATCTTCACTAATTCCATGATAAACAGTGGGAAATTACCACATATACAAGTATTAGGGCTCAAGCTTCTTACCTACTGATAATCCCTTGAATCTCTCTTCAAAATCACCCCAAAAGCTCCAAACACGTCTTGAAAATTAGCGAAAATGAGCAAAACTCGCGAAGGGTTCAATTTATACTCTCTTCCTAGCAAAACCGCATCTGCGGTCAAAATACCCGCTTCTACGATGTTGTACCTGCGAAAAAACCATCGCAGATGTGGATTCCACTTATTCCTCAAAATTCGTATCTGCGACCAACATATCGCATCTGCGGTCTCGCTGGTGCACTTCATTTATCGCACATGCACTACCATCGCAACCTACTCCTGCTCGCATTTGTGAGCCACTTTCCGCTTCTGCGGACCTCGCACCTGCGGCTCTCCTTCCACAGGTGTGGAAACACCAGCAGAATCATACCAATAGTTTTTCATCAACTCTCAAATACTCAAAACCAATCCGTCAACCATTCGAAACATACCCGAGTCCCTCAGGACCTCAACCAATAATACCAACAAGTCACATATCAACATACGAACTTAGTCAAACCTTAGAAATACTCAAAATAACATCAAAACACCAAATTCCCCTCAGATTCATGCCTAAGAACTTCTAAACTTCCAAATTCCGAAAGACCCGGACCAGACAGAGGGACTTGTCATGACTCAAAAATCCACCGTAGAAGTCATGATGTCACCTAATATCTAAGACTAGGCAAGTCGATTACTAACAACAATTAAGCCAATTTTAATAATGATAATTTGAAAGAAAGTCTGATATGAATACTGAAATAAAAGCGTAATAAGCCTATACGACAATAATCATACCAACCTCCCAAGATTTGGTAATACATGTAAGCACGTGATTTTTACCCTATATGAGAAATACTCCCAAAAAATGCAAAATAAAATGATTTTCCTTGGTGTGCAATTTTGTGTATTTTTGTGATATTTTTGGATAATTATTTGTATTTGTCTGTGTTTTCTTATTTGTTAAATTAATAAAAAATACAAAAATGTGTCACATTTTGCATGTAGGATTTAATTCTACAATTTTTAGTAATTAAATTAGTTTTACAAAAATTAAAAATTACAAAAATAGGCATCTTTTGCATTTTTAGCATTTAATGTCCAAATGAACAATTTTATGCTTAATTATTACTTAATTGTGCGTTAATTGTTACTGGGAGTTAATTTGCGCTTTTATAACTTAATTTAGTTCTTAATAATAATTTAAGTACTTTTATAATTTAGTTTTAGAAAAATAAAAGAAGAAAAGAGAACAAAAATACAAAAAAAAATCGGATTGGGCCACTTCTTCAATTTCAAACCACAGGCCCAAATAATTGCCCAACTTTCCCCATGACCCGGTCCGTTTCAAACCGGGTCGATCCGGTCCGCTCCATTAACCCAACACCCCTTCTTCATTTTTGTCCAACACAAAACAAAACCAAAAAAATAAAAAATAAAAAGTGAATTATCACTATTAATAGTTTTATTTTTTGTTTTTTTTATATATAAAAAAAATCCGAAAATATTTTATTTTATTTATTATTTTTATTTTAAAAAATATATATATATAGTAATTTCGGAAATGATTTTAAAAAAAATAAAAAATAAAAAAAAGTAAAAGAATGTAGAAAATTTAAAAAAAAAAGTAAAAAGTTTTAAAAAATTTAAAAGTAAAATAAGGTTGGAATTAAAAAATAAATATAAAGGTATCTGAAAATTTAAAAAAATTAAAGTAATTGAAAGTAGCATTTTTAAAAGAAAAAGAAAAGATAGTGGTTTGTTTTTTAAAGAAAAGTTAAATAAAGTGAGATTCTCTTTTAAAAAAATAAAAAGTGGGATTTTAAATAAGATAAAGTAATTAAAGTTGGAATTTTAAAAATAAAAGTAAATAAAGGTGGGATTTCTTTTTCTAAAAAAATAAAAGCAATTTGTAAGTGGGATTTCTTTTAATTAAAAAAATAATAAAATAATAAAAAAACAAATCTGAAAATTTCGGAAAATTTTTGCTATAAATAGAAGAGAAAATTTAGGAAGAAGGGGTGGGAAAAAAGAGGAAAAACTAGATAGAGAGAAGAAGAAAAGAGGGGGCGGAGAGAGCAGTATACACTCGATATACACTCTGGATACACAGAATATACAGGGACAGAATTCATTTTGAAGAGAGTAAAAAATATAGAAACAAATTTTCTGAAATATTGAGAGTGGAAGAACACCATAGAGAGTTCAAATCTAGAAATAAAAAATAAAGAGAGATTTCCGCACTATTTGTCTTCTCCATTTTTACTAGTTTTCTCCGTGTTGCTGGGATTTCTGGACTGAGGTGTTGAAGCTACTGTGTTGGGCTTTCTGCTGCTGTATGTTGCTGTGTTGCATACTACTCTCCTACTTCTTTTCTTCTTGTACTGCCATTTCTAGGTACACATTTGTACACTCTTGGCTTGAAGCGAAAAAAAATGAAATATTAATCAGGCTTTGTTTCTGTTGAATTCCTCCTGTTTAGATTTATGTTTGAATATTAATTTTCCTCTCTTTGTATAAAAATGTAGTTGATTGATTAATGAGTAATAAGGTTACATATGTATAACTTCTTCATATAATAATGTTAGTTTAAATTAATCGAAAAATAGTTAATCTGTTTTGATATTATGGTGTGTCAATCTCATGTTCTAGTATTATTGAATAAAAGAATATAGAATGAAAGCAGTTTTTCTTTGAACAAACTCGATCGCAATTTTCCATTCGCATTAACCGTAAACTAATAACTAATAAGTTACATCTTTTCAGCATGTAATTAATTGAAGTATTTTCTTTTGTTTTAGAGACAAACTTAATAGAAAAAATGTAGTCACTGTAGGTTTATCCTTAAAAATAAAAATGAGATGAGCCTCGCCGAAAAATACAAAAATCGCGGGGCCCTCAGTAAATATTTGCTTTAAAATTGCTTAGACTTCGGGATGGACCGTTTAGCAAAATTCCACGGCCTTCCTAAAATAATGATACGCTAGTCACTTTAGGCGCGTATTTAATAAAGTTATCTCTTTAAACTCGGGTGCACATTGATGTGACCCAAATCCAAATCTCAACGGAGTAGAGATATGTCAATAACCACGGGTGCATTGATGTAACGTGGTTCGAGATATGTTTTCACGACGTTGCAATTCTCGTAAAATAATAATTATGAAATTGGTAAAAAGATAAAATTTGCACATAAGTTCACATTTGTATAAAATCAGATAATCAAGCCGAATATGACAGTTGAGCGACCGTACTAGAACCACGGAACTCGGGAATGCCTAACACATTCTCCCGGGTTAACAGAATTCCTTATCCAGATTTCTGGTACGCAGACCGTAATATAGAGTCATTCTTTTCCTCGATTCGGGATTAAATTGGTGACTTGGGACACCCTAAATCTCCCAAGTGGCGAATCTGGAATAAATAAATAAATCCCGTTTCGATTGTCCTTTAATTGAAAAAACTCCCTTGTACCCTCGTGGGTGCGGAAAAAGGAGGTGCGACAACTCTGGCGACTCTGCTGGGGAAAAAACCCATAACCACTGGTTCAGGGTTAAGAATTCGAGCTTAGATAAATTGTTATATTTGGCTTTATATGATTTTTACATGTTTTGAGCCTAATATGCTAAATGCTGCTTTTACCGCTTTGATATTATCTGAACTGTATATAAATTGTGCCGAAACCTTTCTCTTCTTACCTCCGGGGATGTGCTCACTGGTTGAGACTCCCTATTCTGTTAGTGTCATACCCTAAATAAAAGAGGCTCGGAAAGTTTCTAAGCCGGCTGGCCTTTTGGTTCCCGGAAAGGAGCTCCTTCCTCAACTCGAGTTGTCCGCTCGGGTACACTGTCTAGAACACCGACCCAGGTTTTGAACATATAATAACGTGACTTCATGCCGGATCCCTAGTAGGAACGCTTATTTGCATCACGTTGCATTTGACTTAGGGGACTCAACACAGGGGTTGGGTCCGTCTAGGACTAGCAACCTGATATGAAAAGACCATCCTGATGCATCCTATTTGTTTTCCGTGCATTTATTTTGTCTCGCTGACCGGTGTTTGAATATTATGAATATTGTGAAATCGAAAAATAGCGGTTAGGGAATTGATTGTTTATTTTTGAAAAAAACCAATACCCCAATACTGTCAAAACTCTGCCGAAATTTTGAGAAAATAAGAATGTCTTATTAGTTTGTTTTATTAAAAGCAAAGGAAAAATAGAAAAAAAGAGTCGTTGTTCTGTCTTGTTTTTCAAAAAAATAGAAAAGGAAAATAATTTGTCTTGCCATGAAAATGAAAATGAAAAAGAGTCTTTCATTATTTGTCGCAAATATATATATATATATATATATATATATAAATCCGAAAATATAAATCCAAAAAGTTTTTTATTTTCGAAAGATATATATATCTTTATTTGCTGCAAAGGGTATTTGTCTTGCCAAGAAAATTCAAAGTAAAATTCCAAAAAGATATGTCTTGCAAAAATAATATAAATATCTTTATTTTCCATTGTTGATAAAACAAAAATAATAAAAATGCTTTCTTTTTTTAAAAAAAAAAATAAAAAAAATCCGAAAATATTTTGATTCTTCTTTCAAATTGAAAAGAAAATTCAAAATTCAAAAAATACTTTTTAGAAGCATTTCTTTTATTAAAAGTAAAATTCCAAAAATATTTTCTTTTTTCTTTAGAATAAAAACAAATGAAAATTCAGAAAAACAAATATCTTCCTTTTACTTTTGAAATTCTCAAAGTTCAAATCAAAAGAAAAGGAATTTTTACAAGTCTTTCTTTCAAAAGAAAATCAATCAAAAAAAAATACTTCCTTTCTTCTTTTGAAGCAGTTCTTTCACAAATTTCAATTAAAAAAAAATGTTAGTTCATTTACTTATTCATGATCAGCCCGAACTACGCGGGTTTGATTCTCACCGGATGTGAGATACGTAGGCAACCCTCATCGGGTCCAACCCCATCTTTTGCTAAAAAGCCAAAAATAATTAATTAATAATAATAATAAAAAACAAATAATATGTCAAATATTGATTTTTGTCGTAAATAAGTCGGGTGATGTTGTTTTGCCATAAATAGCCGAATGTTCCCGAAAGGGACGCCGGAAGGCTGACTTTGCGTAAACAGCCACCTTCGGGTCATTTTTTAAGATTTGGTCCAGTTGACCTACACAGCCTTAAAAATCTTCGTCCCCGAGACGTTGAAAGGCCGTGCTTGCAATATTGAGTTTTCTAATTTGAAAAAATGATAAAAAGAGTCATAAATAAGTCAGGTGATGCTGTTTTGTCATAAATAGCCGAATGTTCCCGAAAGGGACGCCGGAAGGCTGACTTTGCATAAATAGCCACCTTTAGGTCATGTTTAGGATTTTTGGTCTAGTCGACTCATACAGCCTTATAAATCTTCGTCCCCGAGGCGCTGAAGGGCCGTGTTTACAACACCAGGTTTTTATTATAATTTGAAAAAAAAAACAAAGAGTCGGCGGTCAGGTGAATACCATTCAAATTTTGTCATAATAAGCCGAGCCAGCTTCGGCCGCGTCTTAAACCGTTCTTGCCGAAATAGCCTTAGAGTATCTTTCAGTTGTCGAGAGGTTATTTTCGTAAAAGAATGGACAAGTTTGTAAAGCGTCATAAAATAATCCTCCTCGGCCTCAAAATTCATGTGAAAGTTGGAAAGGGCCACGTTTGCAAAAACAACCATTTGGTTAAAGTTAGCAAATGGAAGAAGGAAGTTGGCCATTTGTTTTTGAAGTTTGTAAACCTTTTGATTAAAATAGGCGGGTTGTTTGATTTTCAAGTTTGTAGGTCATCTTTAAACCTTTGAAACCCAGTTTGTTTTAATATGAAAAGTGAAAAGAAAAAATGTTCATTATTGTTTATCTTTTATTGGTCCGAACTACGCAAGGTCTGATTCATGCGGGGTCATGATACGTAGGCAATCTCCATAAGATTCGACCACAACAAAAAAAATGAAAAAAAGAAAAATGAAAAAAAGACAGAAAAATGAAAAAAGAGATAAGAAAAAATCGGAAAAAAGAAAGAAAAAAAAAGAAAATCGAAAAAAAAGATGTTGTTAATAATGAGGACCGACTGAGTCCATTCTAACCTGTTTGTTTCGCAAAGAATGTTAAGGTGGTTGGTTTGTGGTAAGCCGGATAATGACACCCAGAACATCGCGCAGAATCCTATTGGGAACTTGTTGACGGAGGTTGATGATATTGAAGTTGGTAATGGTCTTGGCAGTATTGATGCAAAGCTCAGTGGCTAAGATGCCAGTTTTTGATGAAATGGGAGGCTGCTCCATTCCTTGGTTAGCAAGAGAGAAGCTGTTAGTGGCTTATTTTGTTGTCATTTCTGTTGTCCGGATTATTCTTAGGGTTGTAATCCGAATATTGTCTTGTGTCAAATGCAAAATCCGGTCCCTTTTATTTCCAGTTTTCTTTTGTTTAGTCCTTTTATCATTTTATTCAATGCCGATTCTAGTGACATGACATGCGCACACAGTTTGGGCCTAATCTTAAAAGTTAATCATAAAACCCTGGAAAGACGATCCAGACCATTTAAAGGAAATAAGGACGGTTGAGATTATTCAGAGCTCGAGTCATATGGAACTGGGGCAAGTAAAACACAAAGAAAACCGTTAAAAGCAAGATTCGCCAAATTGGCATGAGGGTCGGTCATGATAATGAGAGTGTCGCCCAACGGTGCTTTAGAAATGACAAAGGAAAAATAAAACGTTTAACATAATTGTCAAGTCCAGCACCATCAGAAGAGACTACAAGTTTAAATTGTGTTGTTTGCACTTGGCATGTTTTGAAGACTGGAATGACGAAGGCATTTTGTTCTGCTACCCAAACACTTTATCCTTCGTTACTCCTTTTGAGCCTTATTTATTTTCTTTCATACCCCTCGTTCGGAATTAGTAGCAACGAATAGAATACGCAAGCATGGCAGGTAAGAGAAAAGAAAGAAAAGAAAACAACAAAACAGAAAAAGAAGAATAAAAGAAAAAAGAGAGAAAGAAAAAAAAAGACAAAAAGAAAGGATAAATGAGAAAAGAAAAAGAGAAAAGAAAACTGATAACAAAGAAAAAAAGGAAAGTCAAATGAAACAGAGGAATTGGGAACTACGTTTGACCTGATTCCTCAAAGAGGATACGTAGGCGCTTCACGGCTCGGTCATAGTTTTGAAAAATGAAAAAAAAATCAGTTAGGATATCCCCAAGCAAGAAACTGGGGCAAAGGTTGCGTTTATTGTGAATAAATCTAATTCCGAAGGTTGTAACTAATAACCCAAAATTAATGTATTTTTTTTTAGCCTTTTATACCCTTTCTTTCTAGCCTATCCAAAACCCACATTACGGTCCAAAGAAAGACCTTCTGACCAGTCTTCAAAAGATGCCAAGTCAGACAAATGAGAGTCTTACCGGCGAACATAACATTCTGTTCCACAGCAGAAAGGACTCTAATCTCCAACAGAAAGAGTCATACCGGCGACACTCCAAATCCCCAGCTGGAAAGTAATACAAATGAGAGAGTCTTATCGGTGAAAACCTTCACAGGCACCATAAGGCGATGAAAGCTGAGAGAAAACCAAAATGAGAGAGGCTTGATAGTGAAAAAACCCTTCGGGCACTACAAGTCGAATAAGATTGGGAATCAGATGGGGAATCGTCAAGGGAAGGTCTTGAGAGACGATTGACGACAGAGGATAGGCCACATACGCATGTCATGGCCATTAGAGTCGGTATCTGCGTTTGATAGATTTTTATTTATAGTTTCTTTTGTTAAAGAGTCATCTTTTCCTTTGTCTTTATTTGTTTCTTTTTATTTTTTCCTTTCATAGGAAAATTCCCTAGTAGAGTCTGTTTGGTCGGAACCAGTGGGAAATGACTTCAAAATAGGCCATCAACTAGTACATCCAAGTGGTACAAGGAACAGGCGCAAAACCCGTGTCAAGAAAGGTATCCCTATCAAGATGAGATTGATAAAAGGGATGGGCCAGTGTCAGCAATTAATAGCATCCCCAGCAAGTTTGATAGCATAATGGAACACAAAGCTGGGAAAGGAGAAAGAGGAAACCATCCCCAACAAGAGTGGCATGACCGCTTACCATGTTTTTAAACTAACAAATTTTTCTTTGATTTAGAAACAGGGAAAATGAACGTTATTGATGGCGGAAAGACAGGCCATAAAGAAAATCATCAAACCGGGGCAGAAAATTTTCTCATTGTGAAAATTTTCGCGAAGACAGGCGCCCACCTGAATAACGAGAGGAATACTTTTATGTCTTAGTATAGACAGGCGCCCACCTGAATAACGAGAGGAATACTTTTATGTCTTAGTATAGACAGGCGCCCACCTGAATAACGAGAGGAATACTTTTTGTCTGTGCATTTCATATTTCAGGCACCCACCTGTATAACAAGGGAATACATTTCATGTCTTTACCATTAGGCGCCCACCTGTATAACAAGGGAATACATTCCACGTCTGTTCCAATAGGAGACGCACTTCCTAAGCCTAGCCTTTACCAATAGGAGACGCACTTCCTAAGCCTAGCCTTTACCAATAGGAGACGCACTTCCTAAGTCTAGTTTTACCAATAGGAGACGCACTTCCTAAGTCTAGTTTTACCAATAGGAGACGCACTTCCTAAGCTTTACCCATAGGAGACGCACTTCCTAAGTTATTTCACCCATAGGAGATGAATTTCCTCCTAAGTTTATTTTTACCCATAGGAGATGCATTTCCTCCTAAGTTTGTTTTAGTTTCACCCATAGGAGATGCATTTCCTCCTAAGTTTGTTTTAGTCCACCCATAGGAGATGCATTTCCTCCTAAGTTTGTTTTAGTCCACCCATAGGAGATGCATTTCCTCCTAAGTTTGTTTTAGTTTCACCCATAGGAGATGCATTTCCTCCTAAGTTTGTTTTAGTCCACCCATAGGAGATGCATTTCCTCCTAAGTTTGTTTTAGTTTCACCCATAGGAGATGCATTTCCTCCTAAGTTTGTTTTAGTCCACCCATAGGAGATGCATTTCCTCCTAAGTTTGTTTTAGTTCCACCCATAGGAGATGCATTTCCTCCTAAGTTTGTTTTAGTTTCACCCTTAGGAGATGCATTTCCTCCTAAGTTTGTTTTTTACCCATAGGAGATGTATTTCCTCCTAAAGTTTATTTTTACCAATAGGAGACGCACATCCTAAGTTAAGTTTCACCAATAGGAGACGCACATCCTAAGATAAGTTTCACCATTAGGAGACGCACTTCCTAAGTCAATTTCACCAATAGGAGACGCACATCCTAAGTAAGTTCCACCAAGAGGAGACGCACATCCTAAGTTAGTTTCACCAAGAGGAGACGCACTTCCTAAGAAAAGTTTCACCAATAGGAGACGCACGTCCTAAGGAGACGCACTTCCTAAAAATAGTTTCACCAAGAGGAGACGCACATCCTAAGTTAGTTTCACCAAGAGGAGACACACTTCCTAAGAAAAGTTTCACCAATAGGAGACGCACGTCCTAAGGAGACGCACTTCCTAAAAATAGTTTCACCAAGAGGAGACGCACATCCTAAGTTAGTTTCACCAAGAGGAGACGCACATCCTAAGTTAGTTTCACCAACAAGAGACGCACATCCTAAGTTAAGTTTCACCAAGAGGATACGCACTTCCTAAGTAAGTTTCACCAAGAGGAGACGCACATCCTAAGTCAGTTTCACCAATAGGAGACGCACATCCTAAGAATAGTTTCATCAATAGGAGACGCACTTCCTAAGAATAGTTTCACCAATAGGAGACGCACTTCCTAAGCTAAGTTTCACCAATAGGAGACGCACTTCCTAAGCTAAGTTTCACCAATAGGAGACGCACATCCTAAGGAGACGCACTTCCTAAGAATAGTTTCACCAAGAGGAGACGCACTTCCTAAGAATAGTTTCACCAAGAGGAGACGCACATCCTAAGTTAGTCCTAAGATAAGTTTCACCAAGAGGAGACGCACTTCCTAAGAATAGTTTCACCTATAGGAGACGCACTTCCTAAGAATAGTTTCACCAGTAGGAGACGCACTTCCTAAGCCAAGTTTTACCAATAGGAGACGCACTTCCTAAGAATAGTTTCACCAATAGGAGACGCACTTCCTAAGTTTAGTTGTACCAATAGGAGACGCACTTCCTAAGTTATTTCACCCAATAGGAGACGCACATCCTAAGTTATTTCACCCAATAGGAGACGCACTTCCTAAGTTAGTTTTACCCAATAGGAGACGCACTTCCTAAGAAAAGTTTCACCAATAGGAGACGCACTTCCTAAGTTTATTTCACCAATAGGAGACGCACTTCCTAAGTTTATTTCACCAACAGGAGACGCACTTCCTAAGTATAGTTGTACCCATAGGAGATGCACTTCCTAAGTAAGTTTTACCAATAGGAGATGCACTTCCTAAGTTTAGTTTTTCCCAATAGGAGACGCACTTCCTAAGTTTATTGTACCCAATAGGAGACGCACTTCCTAAGTTCAGTTTTACCATAGGAGACGCACTTCCTAAAGTTCAGTTTTACCATAGGAGACGCACTTCCTAAGTTCAGTTTTACCATAGGAGACGCACTTCCTAAGTTCAGTTCTACCAATAGGAGACGCACTTCCTAAGTTCAGTTTTACCATAGGAGACGCACTTCCCAAGTTCAGTTCTACCAATAGGAGACGCACTTCCTAAGTTTATTGTACCCACAGGAGACGCACTTCCTAAGTTTATTGTACCCAATAGGAGACGCACTTCCTTAAAGTTTAGTTTTGCCCATAGGAGACGCACTTCCTAAGTTTACTTTTATCCCATAGGAGACGCACTTCCTAAATTAAGATTTCACGCATAGGAGATGCATTTCCTAAATTATTTTCATTCATAGGAGACGCACTTCCTAGTTCAAAATCATTAAGGTTTCACCCATAGGAGACGCACTTCCTAAGACTATTTAACCCCTAGGAGACGCACTTCCTAAGTTTAATTTCGTGCATAGGAAACACACTTCCTGAATTAAGTTTACTTTAGGAGACGCACTTCCTAGTTTGGCTTTTTCAGATTATACTTTTACTTTAGGAGATGCACTTCCTAGTTTGGCTTTTTCAGGTTATATTTTATTTCAGGAGACGCACTTCCGGAATTGAGATTTCACCCTTAGGAGATGCACTTCCTAGTTTGATTCATTTTAAGTTCGACCATAGGAGACACAATTCCTAGTCCAGTTTTTTTGAAGTTTACCCGTAGGAGACGCACTTCCTAATCAAGGTCTTTCAAGTTTTTAGGAGACGCACTTCCTAAATCGAGATTTCATTCATAGGAGACGCACTTCCTAGTTCTAGTCACTATAGTTTTCACACTTAGGAGACCCACTTCCTAGTTTAGCTCATTCCGATTAAACCATAGAAGACACACTTTCTAGTTTGAGTCATTGAGGTTTTTATTTTAGCAGACACATTTGCTAGCAAGAGTTTTGGTTTTACTCGTAGGAGATGCACATCCTAGTCTAGTCTTTAGTTTACTCTCATCATTGCATCAGTAGTATAAATAGGTTACAATTTTGCTAACGACTCACAAATCTTCCCAGTGCAAACTGGGTTAGGAAATTCTCGTTTGTTTTGTTTGTTTTGGTTGTAGGATCCCACCTGGAGAATAGAGGTTGTTAAATTCAAGATGATGAAGCCAGGCGCCCGCCCATAATAACAGAGGAATACATTCCAGTCTTTACTTTTCAAGTGTTGAAGTTGGGAGCCCGCCCAGATAACAGAGGCATACATTTCAGTCTTTAATTTTCAAGTAGTGAAGTTGGGAGTCCGCCCAGATAACAGAGGCATACATTCCAGTCTTTACTTTTCAAGTGTTGAAGTTGGGAGCCCGCCCAGATAACAGAGGCATACATTCCAGTCTTTACTTATCAAGTGTTGAAGTTGGGAGCCCGCCCATAATAACAGAGGCATACATTTCAAGATCAAGTCAGAAGACAATAAAACAGAGGATTACAACAAGAATCTCCAGCAGAAAACAATAAAATCCCAGCACCGGAAACAGAAGGTTGCAACAAGAGGTCCCAGCACAAATTCATGCGCATGACTCAAAAGGAAGAAAAGACGCGTCTTGAAAGAAGCAACTGGTGAACATTAAATCATGCCCAACATAACAAGTCTGATGAAGAAAGCCGTACCCACCAGAGGAACTGCCAAAAGCTTAATGAAGAAAGCCATGTCCCCAGCGAACCGAGCAAAATGATGAAAACTGGTATTCAGAAAAGTAGATGGCTAGTATCATTCCCAAGTTCAAGGAAGAAAAGCACCGGAAGAAGCACAAGCCGACAAGAAAGCAAGGCAACAAGAACAAATTTCAATCTAGCCTAGCTTCTTTTTTTATTTTAAGCACGGTGTGATAAGGAGATCGGTAAGCAGTGATAACAGCATGCAACAACAGTAACATTGCAGTCCCACGGTAGTCCCAGCTACCAAAACTTCCCGAACTACATTAACCTAATTCCCCTTTAGCCAGGGATATGTAGGAAACCTTTGAAGCAAAGGTTCGGTTAAATCGTTTTAAAAAAAATGCTTCACACGGAGTACTCGGACGGGCAAAAATCGCTCGCTTTATCTTTGCGCGAAAACCCTTCGTGTCTTCGGGCAAAGAGGGGCAGCTGTAAGCACGTGATTTTTACCCTATATGAGAAATACTCCCAAAAAATGCAAAATAAAATGATTTTCCTTGGTGTGCAATTTTGTGTATTTTTGTGATATTTTTGGATAATTATTTGTATTTGTCTGTGTTTGCTTATTTGTTAAATTAATAAAAAATACAAAAATGTGTCACATTTTGCATGTAGGATTTAATTCTACAATTTTTAGTAATTAAATTAGTTTTACAAAAATTAAAAATTACAAAAATAGACATCTTTTGCATTTTTAGCATTTAATGTCCAAATGAACAATTTTATGCTTAATTATTACTTAATTGTGCGTTAATTGTTACTGGGAGTTAATTTACACTTTTATAACTTAATTTAGTTCTTAATAATAATTTAAGTACTTTTATAATTTAGTTTTAGAAAAATAAAAGAAGAAAAGAGAACAAAAATACAAAGAAAAATCGGATTGGGCCACTTCTTCAATTTCAAACCACATGCCCAAATAATTGCCCAACTTTCCCCATGACCCGGTCCGTTTCAAACCGGGTCGATCCGGTCCGCTCTATTAACCCAACACCCCTTCTTTATTTTTGTCCAACACAAAACAAAACCAAAAAAATAAAAAATAAAAAGTGAATTATCACTATTAATAGTTTTATTTTTTGTTTTTTTTATATATAAAAAAAATCCGAAAATATTTTATTTTATTTATTATTTTTATTTTAAAAAAAATATATATATATAGTAATTTCGGAAATGATTTTAAAAAAAATAAAAAATAAAAAAATAAAAAAAAGTAAAAGAATGTAGAAAAAAAATTTAAAAAAAGTAAAAAGTTTTAAAAAATTTAAAAGTAAAATAAGGTTGGAATTAAAAAATAAATATAAAGGTATCTGAAAATTTAAAAAAATTAAAGTAATTGAAAGTAGCATTTTTAAAAGAAAAAGAAAAGATAGTGGTTTGTTTTTTAAAGAAAAGTTAAATAAAGTGAGATTCTCTTTTAAAAAAATAAAAAGTAGGATTTTAAATAAGATAAAGTAATTAAAGTTGGAATTTTAAAAATAAAAGTAAATAAAGGTGGGATTTCGTTTTCTAAAAAAATAAAAGCAATTTGTAAGTGGGATTTCTTTTAATTAAAAAAATAATAAAATAATAAAAAAACAAATATGAAAATTTCGAAAATTTTGCTATAAATAGAAGAGAAAATTTAGAAAGAAGGGGTGGGAAAAAAGAGGAAAAACTAGATAGAGAGAAGAAGAAAAGAGGGGGCGGAGAGAGCAGTATACACTCGATATACACTCTGGATACACAGAATATATAGGGACAAAATTCATTTTGAAGAGAGTAAAAAATATAGAAACAAATTTTCTGAAATATTGAGAGTGGAAGAACACCATAGAGAGTTCAAATCTAGAAATAAAAAATAAAGAGAGATTTCCGCACTATTTGTCTTCTCCATTTTTACTAGTTTTCTCCGTGTTGCTGGGATTTCTGGACTGAGGTGTTGAAGCTACTGTGTTGGGCTTTCTGCTGCTGTATGTTGCTGTGTTACATACTACTCTCCTACTTCTTTTCTTCTTGTACTGCCATTTCCAGGTACACATTTGTACACTCTTGGCTTGAAGCGAAAAAAATGAAATATTAATCAGGCTTTGTTTCTGTTGAATTCCTCCTGTTTAGATTTGTGTTTGAATATTAATTTTCCTCTCTTTGTATAAAAATGTAGTTGATTGATTAATGAGTAATAAGGTTACATATGTATAACTTCTTCATATAATAATGTTAGTTTAAATTAATCGAAAAATAGTTAATCTGTTTTGATATTATGGTGTGTCAATCTCATGTTCTAGTATTATTGAATAAAAGAATATAGAATGAAAGCAGTTTTTCTTTGAACAAACTCGATCGCAATTTTCCATTCGCATTAACCGTAAACTAATAACTAATAAGTTACATCTTTTCAGCATGTAATTAATTGAGGTATTTTCTTTTGTTTTAGAGACAAACTTAATAGAAAAAATGTAGTCACTGTAGGTTTATCCTTAAAAATAAAAATGAGATGTGCCTCGCCGAAAAATACAAAAATCACGGGGCCCTCAGTAAATATTTGCTTTAAAATTGCTTAGACTTCGGGATGGACCGTTTAGCAAAATTCCACGGCCTTCCTAAAATAATGATACGCTAGTCACTTTAGGCGCGTATTTAATAAAGTTATCTCTTTAAACTCGGGTGCACATTGATGTGACCCAAATCCAAATCTCAACGGAGTCGAGATATGTCAATAACCACGGGTGCATTGATGTAACGTGGTTCGAGATATGTTTTCACGACGTTGCAATTCTCGTAAAATAATAATTATGAAATTGGTAAAAGATAAAATTTGCACATAAGTTCACATTTGTATAAAATCAGATAATCAAGCCGAATATGACAGTTGAGCGACCGTGCTAGAACCACGGAACTCGGGAATGCCTAACACCTTCTCCCGGGGTAACAGAATTCCTTATCCAGATTTCTGGTACGCAGACCGTAATATAGAGTCATTCTTTTCCTCGATTCGGGATTAAATTGGTGACTTGGGACACCCTAAATCTCCCAAGTGACGACTCTGGAATAAATAAATAAATCCCGTTTCGATTGTCCTTTAATTGGAAAAACTCCCTTGTACCCTCGCGGGTGCGGAAAAAGGAGGTGCGACAATACAAAGTCATGAACTCTAGCAAAATACATTGAATGGTCTCAAGATCGAAATACAATATTTTTCAAATGACAAGCTGACAGTACGATGTAAGGAAATGACTCCAAGGGATTGCGACGACCAAGCAACTCTACCTTGAATCCTCGCGATCAACAAGCTAACTATGTTCGAGTCTGATATCTCCAACACATGGTTCTACACAAAAATGTGTAGAAGTATAGTATGAGTACACCATGATTGGTACCCAGTAAGTATCAAGACTAACCTCAGTGGAGTAGTGACGTGGTACAAGTCAAGAGACCCCCTAGACAAAATAACTTGTACAATATAGAAGTATAAAGTTAATAATGGAAAGCATGAATCAGTAAATAGTAACAAGTATCAACATGTGATATAAACAGTAAGGAAATAGGAACACCGTGAAAGTACCGTTGAAACCAAATAAGAAACACAATGACAACCAATAAATCAAGCCGTTCTAACACAAGTTTCGCAACAAAATTACCCGAGGTACCTCATCTCATAGTCACAAGTCATGGGTCTCAACCCACCATCATATACTCACGGCACCTCCTGCCCACATCTCAAATCACAATCACACGGACAACTCACGTGCCAATATCTCAATCCGGCTGGCATGATCACAGGCTCACAATCACAAACCACTTTTCATGGTCATAGGCTCAATATCAACATGAAAACAAATAATGAAAGAGAACAAGGGCATGATCAATAAAAGTCAAGTTTAATACTCTTGAGATAGTTTAAGTGGTATGCTACAGTGTATGCTTGTGCGAGAGTACTACTGTAGCCCAAGTCAACAAGTAATATCAAAGACACCGAATAGCTCATCGAAGCAACTCATCAAGTCACGTAAGGTGTATGTCATACGCAAGGAAAAGCACACCATCACACGAAAATCACCAACACAATGTCCCCAAGCCATCACACATCATCCCTGACATTGCCACCATTATCTCTCTGATAGCCACCCATCTCACTCTGCCCTGACAATATCATTAGCCACCACCATTATCTCTCCGATAGCCACCCGTCTCAGCTGCCCTGACAATATCATTAGACACCCTTTTCTCTTTGATAGCCACCCGTATTACTCTACCCTGACAATATCATTAGCCACCCTTATCCCTCCGATAGCTACCCCTATCACTCCGCCTTGACAATATCATTAGCCATCCTTATCTCTCTAATAGCCACCCATATCACTCTGTATAATAGCCACCCTTATCTCTCCACCCAGACAATAACACAATAGCCACCCTTATCACTCCGTACATTTAACAATAGTGATATGCCACCCTTATGCCTTGCATAACAACAACAGTGAAATGCCACCCTTATACTCCACATAACAACAACCAAACCACACAACAATTCACAAATGCTAACATCACATCAATACAACATATCAACTCATAACACAAGTGCCCATAGGCCACAAGCTTTCCAAAGATCCAACAATATCAATATTTTCACAACAAATAGCCCACGGCTCAAACACAATGTGTATAGAATTTCAATAACAACAATTGAACGGGAAAGTAACTCAACCAGGAACAACACCCCATTTAAACATAATTTCAATTAAATAGATTAATGACTTTATATAACCTCAATTTCAATTAATTATTTAAGGGTAAACTTGGTAGTGAATGTATTTTCCATGAAATGATAATCTTCGGCTCCTAGTGTATGAATTAGGCTAAAAATTAAAGAGATGATACGTACTAGTACTACATCTAAATGCATGAGAATAACCTGACAACAAAAGGAATATCATGTACAATAATTTCTACTAAGGGTAACTCAACAATAAAAGAAATCACATAATGATAAAAGTGATTACAACTTCAAATAAAGCATATATGAGCAAAATCGACAAGTAAAGAATGTGACATGTAACGACAACTTCAAATAAAATGTGTGATAGTAGACATGATGAATAAAAGATACAACATGTGCTAACGATTTCAAATAAATACATGAAAGAAGCCTAAGAGTCCAAACCTATCAATTTCCACATATAAGACGAGTACACACTCGTCACCTCACGTACACAATGTTCACATAACGCAAATAACACAAAATGACTCAAATCCTAAGGGGTAGTTTCTCCCACACAAAGTTAGGAAAGATACTTACCTCAAAGAAGCTAAATAGATACTCTAAAATGACCTTCTCATATGAAACAACCTCCGGACAGCTAAAATCTAGCCAAAATAACTTAATATCATAAATAAAAATCATAGAAAACAATTCCGGATAATAAATCTTCGATCTTTAGTG
This sequence comes from Nicotiana tabacum, assembly GCF_000715075.1. Lineage (NCBI taxonomy): Eukaryota > Viridiplantae > Streptophyta > Magnoliopsida > Solanales > Solanaceae > Nicotiana > Nicotiana tabacum. The sequence continues at coordinate 187,889,713 of NC_134080.1, forward strand.
AAAATCAAAAAGTCACCCAAAAAAGTTAGCCTTAGGCCCGCACCTCAAAGCCCAGCAAAATTCACAAAATATGAACACTCATTCCGATACGAGTCCAACCATACCAAAATTATCCCATTCCGACATCAATTTGTCCTTCAAATCATCATTTTATATTTTTGAAAGTTTATACAAAAATTCTTATTTTCTCTCATTCAAAGAACCAATTTAATGTTAAAAACAAATATGGAATCATGAAATATAATCAATTCCGGATAAAGAACACTTACCCCAATCCAAACCGTGAAGAAACCCCCCAAAATCGCCCAAAACTGAGGTCTAATGGCCAAACCGTCGAGATATAATGATGCTGCCTGGGGATTATGCATTTTCGGACCAAAAATGCGCATTTGCACTCTCACATCTACGAGCCAAATCCCGAATATGCGGTTTCCACTAACTAGACCAGTACCGCACCTGCAAATACACCATCGCATATGCGACGCCTCAAAAGCATAAAAAACTCTGCATAAGCGGACGACCATCTGGAGCCTCTATTTCGCATCTGCAATAATTTTTCCAGATATGTGATATCGCACCTACGATTCCTCGCTCACAGAAGCGGAACACCTGAACATGTCCCAACGTCGCATAAGCGACCTGTAACGACCCGACCGGTCATTTTGAGCCCTAGCGCGTCGTTCAGCGGTTTGGGGCCATGAGTAGCTTCACTTCAGGAATTATGACTTGTACACGTGGTCGGAATTGAAATTCAGCAAGTTCGGAGTTAATTTAGAAGGAAAATTCTCATTTTGGAAGCTTTGAGTTGGAAGAATTGGCTAAGGTTGGATTTTTGAGTAAACGACCTCAGAATCGGGATTTGAAGGTTCCAATAGGTTCATATAATAATTTCAGACTTGGGCATATGTTCAGATAGGGTTTTGGATGACCCAGGAGCATTTCGGCGTCTATTATGGAAAGTTGGCATTTTGGTAGAATTTCATAAACTTGGGTTGAAGTGCATTTCGATGTTATCGATGTTCGTTTGGGATTCTGAGTCTGGGTATAGCTTAGTCTGGTGATTCTGGTATTAGGAGCGCGTCCGGATATGGATTTGGAGGTCTGTAGGTCATTTGGCGAAAGTTAAAAATTTGAAGTTTTTTTGAGAAGTTTGACCGGGAGTGGACTTTTCGATATTATGGTCGGATTCTAATTTCGGAAGTTGGAGTAGGCCCGTAATGTCGTATAATGACCTGGCCGATAATTTTAAGAATTTACGCCCCGATCCCCTATTAACTATTTTCTCGTGTTTGTTTCTGCTATTGTGAGTTGCCAGGAGGAATTATTTGGAGTTTCAGAGAGTTTTGGGACACTTAGTCCCTAAATGAGGGCTTAAGTTTTGGAAATTTGACCATAGTCAGGATAGTGTAAAGATGGCCTCGGAATGGAATTCCAATGGTTCCGTTAGATCCATTGGGTGATTTCTGGTTTAGGAGTGTGTTCGGAATGTGTTTTGGAGGTCTGTAGCTAATTTAGGCTTGAAATGCCGAAAGTTGAATTTTTGAAGTTTCCAGTTTGATAGTGAGATTTTGATCTGAGGGTCGGAATGGAATTTCGGAAGTTGGAGTAGCTCCGTAGTGTTGAATGTGATGTGTGTGCAAAATTTCAGGTTATTCGGACGAGGTTAGATAGACTTTTTGATCGAAAGCGTGTTTTGAGAGTTTTGAAGTTCTTAGCCTTGAATCCGATGCTAATTGGCTGATTCGATATTGTCTGAGGTGTTTGGAAGATTGGTATAAGTTTGGATAGTAGTATATGATTTTTTTTTGCTTTGGGTTGAGGTCCCGGGGGCCTCAGGATGATTTCGGGTGGTTAACGAGAAGTTGAAAAGTTGGAGTTTGCACCTGAAGTCTTTGGGCTGCTGTCGTAACCACATCTACGGTTGAGAGGCCGCAGATGCGACTCCCGCAAGTGTAGAGTTAAGCCGCAGAAGCAGCCAAGGGAGAATAGAGCAGGGACCGCAGAAGCGGATGGATTAACGCACTTGCGGGACCGCAGATGCGACATCCAAGTCGCAGGTGCGGAGATGGAACTTTTACCTGAGAACCACAGAAGCGGTATCGCAAATGCGGGATTTCTGGGCAGAAAATAAGAATTTTGAGGGTTTAGTTTTAAAAGTTGGGAAATTCAATTTGGAGCTCGGGAGAGGGCGATTTTGGGAGGAATTTGAAGAGGAAATCAGTGGGTAACAATTCCTTAACCCCTTCTAGTTGTATTCCATTAATCTATTGTTAGCTTTGTCATTTAATTTCGGACCGAAGATGAAAATTGGGGAAAAATTGGAAGAAAGTTCTTAGACCTAGAATTCGAATTTTGATTGGGAAATTGACCTTGGATTTGGATAATTTTTGTATGTATGAACTCGTAAAAGTATAAGGATTTTGAAAATATAAATTTTACCCGATTTTGCGACGTGGAACCGAGGGCCATTTTGGTCATTTTACCTAATTTCGCGTATTAGCTTAGAATCTCCTTGTAGAATCAGTTACTTGAAGTGTTATTTACATTATGAAATTGAATTGACTAGATTTGGGTCATTTGGAGTCGAGTACTCGTGGTAAGAGCGTGGTTTCAGATTGATTTGAGCTGGTTCGAGGTAAGTGGCTTGCCTAACCTTGTGTGGGGGACTTTCCCTTTAGGATTTGGTATTGTGATAAGTGAAATGCCTTGTACGTGAGGTGACGAGTGCGTACTTGTGCTAATTGTTGAAAATCGTATTTTTACCAAAGTAGCTTTAATTATATTTTTCCTTTCCTGCTTATACTACTTGGAATTTCAGCCTGCCGCTAGCTTAGAAAGCATGTCTAATTAACTTAATTGCTCTATTTGCTTAAACTGCCTTATTTGTATTACATGAAGCATCATAGGTTAGAATTACCTATTTTACCTTGGTGTGAAGTTGAGTTTAATTGAGTATTCTTTGTGTTATTACTGTCCCACACCCCACTTATGGGATTATACTGGGTTGTTGTTGTTGTTTGTTTGTGTTATTACTGTGTGTTTTACTTTGATACTATGGGACGGCATCCCGGGAGATCCTCTATTCGTATTTATGACTTGAGCTGAAGTGTGAGATACCGGGAGATCTCCGACACGTATATTGAGGGTACCAAGAGATCCTCGGGATACCAAGAGATCCCTTGCATACATTGAGGATACTAAGAGATCCTCGGGATACCAAGAGATCCCTGGCATATATTGAGGGTACTAAGAGATCCTCGTGATACTGAGAGATCCCTGGTTATTATCCTTGTGAAGAGTGGTATTTCGTTGTGCTTCTTTTTGTCTCTGTTTCAGTTATTGTATTCCTTATTATCCTGTATTAAATCCTTACTGTTAGCTTTCAACTGTACTGCTTAACTATTTCTGTTATACCTCATATTTTATTTAATCTCAGTAGGGCCCTGACCTTCCTCGTCACTACCCGACCGAGGTTAGGCTTGGCACTTACTGAGTACCACTGTGGTGTACTCATGCCCTTTCTTTGCATGTTTTTCATGTGCAGATGCAGGTAACTCCACTCAGACTTATTACGCTTGAGACGAGGCATTTGTAGAGACTCCGAGGTATATCTGTCGCGTCCGTAGACTGAAGAGTCCCTCTCTACTCTCCTTTTTAAGTATTAGTCCTTCTGTATTTTTCTTTCCTTTGTTAGATATTTTGGAGTTAGATACTTGTATACATTCAAAGGCTTCTGATCATGAGATTCCAGGTTTTGGGAAAATGTATTAGTTTTTTGAGAGTTAATATTGTGTATGCCGAGCAGCACTTTTAAATGCTGTATTATTTCACTATTTCGGTTTTTAATTGTTTCTTCCGCAAATTGGTTTATTTTCCACATTGTTAGGCTTACCTAGTCGTAGAGACTAGGTGCCGTCATGATGGTTCATGGAGGGCGAACCGGGGTTGTGACAAGTTGGTATTGGAGCTCTAGGTTCATAGGAGTCATGAATCACAAGCCGGTTTATTAGAGTTCCGTGGATCGGTACGGAGACGTCTGTACTTATCTGCGAGAGGCTATGTAACTGTTAGGAAAATTCCACTTCATTTTATTTCCTTGTTGTGCAAGATTTTGACATCAAAATTCTGAACTTCTGTCTTCTATTCTCTCACAGATGGTGAGGACACGTGCTGCCAGAGATGATCAGCCACCCGCACCCCCTACTGCAGCCGTTAGAGGCCAGGACCGGGGTAGAGGCCGAGAACATGCATGTGGTTCAGCCAGAACACCAGCGCGAGTTGCCACCGAGGTACCACCAGTAGTTCCAGCCGGAGTCCAGGCACCTGATACGCCTACTGCTACTACTACTTCAGTACTTCAGGAGACTCTGGCGTAGTTTATGAGCATGTACACCACTTTGGCTTAGGCAGGGTTGCCTCCCCTTGCTGTAGCTACATCCCAGGCCAGGGGAGGAGCACAAACTCCCGCTGCCCGCACTCCTGAGCAGCAAGTGCATGCGGATCAGGTTCCAGAGATTATTCCTATACTGCTTGCAACCCCAGGTCAGCCCGAGGATAGGGAAGCGGTTTCAAAGGATGAGCAGCAGAGACTTGAGAGGTTCAAGAAGTATGATCCTCCTGTATTCAGTGGGTTAGCTTCAGATGATGCCCTGGGATTTCTGGAGGAGTGTCACTGTATCACTATGGGTATATCAGGATCGAATGGGGTTTCTTTCACTGCCTTCCAGCTTCGAGGAGCCGCCTATGAGTGGCGGCGCACCTATGAGTTAGACAGTCCGGATGAGGCAACTTCACTGACTTGGACTTGGTTTTCAGGTATGTTCCTATAGGAGTTTGTTCCTCAAAGCCTCAGTGACACATGCCACGCAGAGTTTGAGCATTTGCGCCAGGGTGCTATGACTGTCTCGGATTATGCTATCCATTACACTAGTTTGGCTAGACATGCACCAGCCTTGGTTTCTACTGTTCGCGAGAGGGTTCGCCGGTTTATTGAGGGGCTTATTCCCAACATCAGGTCTAGCATGGATCGTGAGTTGGAGATGAATATTTCTTATCAGCAGGTGGTGAGCATTGCTAGGAGGATTGAGGGTATGCATGCTAGGAAGAGAGAGGAGAGGGAGGCCAAGAGGTCTCGAGAGTCGGGCCATTATTCTGGTGCTCGTGCCCCAGTTGAAGGTCGTCATGGTAGGGGTTATATGAGTCGCCCTATTCATTCAGCCCTTCCAGCATCCAGTGGTATTCCAGCTCCTCCTAGGCCTCATGAGCCTTATTATGCACCTCTAGTATCTTGTGCGCCTCCTGCGCGGGGTGCTTTCAGAGGTCAGTCCAACAGACCTAGCTCGAGCCAGTCACAGCTGCCACGTCCTCCTAGAGCTTGTTTTTAGTGTGGTGACAAACACCATATGGTGAGGGATTGCCCTAGACTTGGGAGGAGTACGCCTCCAGAGACTTCTCAGCCATAATGTACCCCGCAGAGTTCTCAGGCTATGGTTACAGCTCCAGTTGCTATCCCACCTGCTCAGCCAGTTAGAGGCAGAAGTCGGGGAGGCAGAGGTTGCCCTAGAGGTGGAGGCCAAACCCGATACTATGCCCTTCCTGCCCGTACCAAAGCTGTTGCCTCCGATTCAGTCATCAAAGGTATTGTACTGGTTTGTCACAGAGATGCATCAGTTCTATTTGATCCAGGCTCCACTTATTCTTATGTGTCTTCATATTTTGCTCCGCATTTGGGTGTACTTCGGGATTCTTTGAGTTCCCCTATTTATGTTTCTACTCCCGTGGGAGATTATCTTGTTGTGGATCGCGTTTATCAGTCTTGTTTGGTTACTCTTAGTGGTTTTGAGACCAGAGCCGATTTATTATTGCTCAGGATGGTAGATTTTCATATTATCTTTGGAATGGACTGGTTGTCGCCCCATTACGCTATTCTTGATTGTCACGACAAAACCGTGACGCTGGCTATGCCAGGTGTACCGCATGTTGAGTGAAGGGGTTCTTTAGATCACACTTCCAGTAGAGTTATTTCTTTCCTTAAAGCTCAATAAATGGTTGAGAAGGGTATGACGCGTATCTAGCTTATGTGAGAGATGTCAGTATTGATACCCCTATAGTTGATTCAGTCCCAATAGTATGGGATTTTCCTGATATGTTCCCAGCTGATCTTCCGGGCATGCCATCTGATAGAGATATTGATTTTGGCATTGATTTGTTGCCGGGCACTCAGCCCATTTTTATTCCTCCGTATCGTATGTCCCCTCATGAGTTGAAAAAGTTGAAGGATCAGTTACAGAAATTGCTTGATAAGAGTTTTATTCGGCCTAGTGTATCGCCTTGGGGTGCTCCTTTCTGGTTTGTGAAGAAAAAGGATGGTTCTATGCGTATGTGTATTGATTATCGCAGTTGAACAAGGTTACAGTGAAGAACCGTTATTCTTTATCTCGTATTGATGATCTGTTTGTCCAGTTACAGGGTGCACGAGTGTTTTCTAAGATTGACTTGCGTTCAGGGTACCAACAGTTGAAGATTCCAGAGCCAGATATCCTGAAGACTGCTTTCAGGACTCAGTATGGTCATTACGAGTTCCTTGTTATGTCATTTAGGATGACCAATGCCCCAACAACCTTTATACATTTGATGCACAGTGTGTTCCGTCCATATCTTGACTCGTTCGTCCTTATCTTTATTGATTATATTCTGGTGTATTCCCGGAGTCGGGAAGATCATGAGCAGCACCTGAGGACAGTGCTTTAGACCTTGAGAGAAAGAAGTTATATGCTAAGTTCTTGAAATGTGAGTTTTGGTTGGATTCCGTGGTATTCTTAGGCCACGTGGTATCAAGTGAGAGTATTCAGGTGGATCTAAGGAATGTAGAGGCAATGGAGAGTTGGCCCAGACCATCCTCAGCTACAGAGATTTGCAGTTTCCTTGGCTTGGTGGGTTACTACCGTCGTTTTGTTGAGGGGTTTTCATCAATTGCAGCCCCTATGACCAGGCTGACCTAGAAGGGTGCTCCGTTCAAGTGAACGGAAGAGTGGGAGGCGAGCTTTCAGAAGCTCAAGACAACTTTGACTACAACCCCAATTTTGATATTGCCTACAGGTTCGTGGTCTTATATTGTATGTTGTGATGCCTCGAGGATTGGCCTTGGAGCGGTTTTGATGTAGGACGGTAGGGTGATTGCCTATGCGTCCAGACATTTGAAAGTACACGAGATGAATTATCCTATCCACGACCTTGAGTTAGCTACCATTATTCAAGCCCTGAAGATCTGGCATCATTATTTGTACGGTGTTCATTGTAAGATTTATACTGATCATCGGAGCTTGCAGCACCTGTTCAAGCAAAAGGATCTAAATTTGCACCAGAGGAGGTGGTTAGAGTTGCTGAAGGACTATGATATCACTATTTTGTATCACCCGAGCAAGGCCAATGTGGTAGCCGATGCCTTGAGTTGCCGGGTAGAGAGTTTGGGGAGTTTGGCTTTTTTACCAGCAGTAGAGAGGCCTATGGCGATGGATGTTTAGTCCTTAGCCAGCCAGTTTGTGAGATTGGATCTTTCGGAGCCCAGTCGGGTTCTAGCTTGCGTGGTTTCTCGGTCTTCCTTATTTGATCGTATCAGGGAGCGTCAGTATGATGACCCTCATTTGCTTGTCCTCAAGGACAAGGTCCAGCATGGTGATTCCAGAGATGTGACTATTGGTGATGACGGGGTATTGAGGATGCAGGGTAGGATTTGTGTGCCTAATGTTGATGGGCTTCGGGAGTTGATTCTAGAGGAGGCCCATAGTTCGCAATATTCCATTCATCCGAGTGCCGCGAAGATGTACCAGGATTTGAGGCAGCACTATTGGTGGAGGCGGATGAAGAAAGATATAATGGGGTTTGTAGCTCGGTGCCTCAATTGTCAGAAAGTGAAGTATGACCACTAGAGACCGGGTGGGTTGCTTTAGCAGATAGAAATTCCGGAGTGGAAATGGGAGCGGATCACTATGGACTTTGTAGTTTGGCTCCCACGAACTTTGAGGAAGTTCGATGCCATTTGGGTGATTGTGGATCGGCTGACCAAGTCGGCACACTTCATTCCTGTATGTACTACTTATTGTTCTGAGCGATTGGCGGAGATTTATATCCGAGAGATTGTTCGTCTGCATAGTATTCCAATTTCTATCATTTCAGATAGAGGTACTTAGTTCACATCACGGTTCTGGAGGGCCGTTCAGCATGAGTTGGGTACTCCGGTGGAGTTGAGAATAGCATTTCACCCTCAGATGGATGGACAGTCCGAGCAAACTATTCAGATTCTTGAGGATATGCTCTGTGCATGTGTGATTGAGTTTGGAGGGTCTTGGAATCAGTTCTTGCCACTGGCGGAGTTTGCTTACAACAACAGCTATCAGACCAGCATTCAAATAGCACTGTATGGGGCTTTATATAGTAGGTGTTGTAGATCCCCGGTGGGTTGGTTTGAGCCGGGTGAGGCCCGATTATTGGGCACAAACTTGGTTCAGGATGCTTTGAGAAGATTAAGGTGATTCAGGATATACTCCGTACAGCCCAGTCCTGATAGAAGAGTTATGCAGACCAGAAGGTTCATGATGTTTCCTATATGGTTAGAGAGCGGGTTCTGCTTCAGGTTTTTGCCTATGAAGGGCATTATGAGATTTGGGAAGAAAGGGAAGTTGAGTCCGAGGTTTATTAGCCCTTTTGAGATATTGAGATGTGTTGAGGAGGTTGCTTATGAGCTTGCCTTACCTCCCAGCTTGGCAGGAGTTCATCCGGTATTTCATGTTTCGATGCTCCGGAGGTATCAAGGTGATCCATCGCATGTGTTGGATTTCAGTTCAGTCCAGTTGGACAAAGATCTATTTTTTGTTGAGGAGCTAGTGACGATATTGGACAGGCAGGTTCGAAAGCTGAGGTCAAAGGACATTGCATCAATAAAGGTTCATTGGCGGGGTAAGCTAGTCGAGGAGGTAACCTGGGAGACCGAGTAGGATATGCGCAGCCGTTACCCTCATCTTTTCACTGCTTTAGGTATGTCTCTATGCTCGTTCGAGGATGAACGAATGTTTAAGTGTGGGAGGATGTAACGACTTGGCCGGTCGTTTTAAGAATTTATGCCCCGATTCCCTATTAACTACTTTTCCCGTGTTTGTTTCTGCTATTGTGAGTTGTGGGTAGGAATTATTTGGAGTTTCGGAGAGTTTTGGGACACTTAGTCCCTAAATGAGAGCATAAGTTTTGGAAATTTGACTGTAGTCGGGACAGTGTGAAGACGGCCTCAGAATAGAATTCCGATGGTTCCGTTAGCTCCGTTGGGTGATTTTGGGTTTAGGAGCATGCTCAGATTGTGTTTAGGAGGTATGTAGCTAATTTTGGCTTGAAATGCCGAAAGTTAAATTTTTTAAGTTTCCGGTTCGATAGTGAGATTTTGATCCAATGGTCGAAATGGAATTCCAAAAGTTGGAGTAGCTTCGTAGTGTTGAATGTGACGTGTGTGCAAAATTTCAGGTCATTCGGACGAGGTTTGATAGACTTTTTGATCGAAAGAGTATCTTGAGAGTTTTGAAGTTCTTAGGTTTGAATCTGATGCTAATTGGTTGATTCGATGTTGTCTGAGGTTTTTGGAAGATTGGTATAAGTTTGGACAGTGGTATATGACTTGTTTGTGCTTTGGGTTGAGGTCCCGGGGGCCTGGGGATGATTTCAGGTGGTTAACGGGAATTTGGAAAGTTGGAGTTTGCAGCTGAAGTCTTTGGGTTGTTGTCATAACTGCATCTGCGGTTGAGAGGCCGCAGATGCGACTCCCGCAGATGCGGAGTTAAGTTGCAGAAGCGGCCAAAGGAGAAGTAGAGCAGGGACCGCAGAAGCGGATGGATTAACGCACCTACGGGACCGCAGATGCGGCATCCGGGTGGACCGCAGATGCAGATGCGACATCCGGGTTGCAGGTGTGGAGATGGAACTGTTAAGTGAGAACCACAGAAGCGGTATCGCAAATGCGATGGGTGGACCGCAGATGCAGGATTTCCGGGCAGAAAATAGGAATTTCGAGGGTTTAGTTTCAAAAGTTGGAAAATTCGATTTGGAGCTCGGGAGAGGGCGATTTTAGGAGGAATTTGAAGAGGAAATAAGTGGGTAACAATTCCTTAACCCTTTTTAGTCATATTCTATTAATCTATTATTAGCATTGTCATTTAATTTCGGATTGGAGATGAAAATTGGGGAAAAATTGGAAGAAAGTTCTTAGACCTCGAATTCGAATTTTGATTGGGAAATTGACGTTAGATTTCGATAATTTTGGTATGCATGAACTCGTGAGAGTATAAGGATTATGAAACTATAAATTTTGCCCAATTCCGAGACGTGGGACCGAGGGACATTTTGGTCATTTGACCTAATTTTGTGTATTAGCTTAGAATCTCCTTGTAGAATCAGTTACTTGAAGTGTTATTTACATTATGAAATTAAATTGACTAGATTTGGGCCATTTGGATTCGAGTACTCACGGCAAGAGCATTATTTCGGATTGATTTGAGCTAGTTTGAGGTAAGTGGCTTGCCTAACCTTGTGTGGGGGACTTTCCCCTTAGGATTTGGTATTGTGATAAGTGAAATGCCTTGTACATGAGGTGACGAGTAAATACTTATGCTAATTGTTGAAAATCTTGTTTTTACCAAAGTAGCTTTAATTGTATTTTTCCTTTCCTGCTTATACTACTTAGAATTTAAGCCTGCCGTTAGCTTAGAAAAGCTTGTCTAATTGACTTAATTGCTTTATTTGCTTAAACTGCCTTATTTGTATTATGCGAAGCATGCTAGGTTAGAATAACCTGTTTTACCTTGGTGTGGAGTTGAGTTTAATTAAGTATTCTTTGTGTTATTACTGTGTAATTTACTTTGGGACTACGGGACGACATTCAAGGAGATCCCTTGTTTGTATTTATGACTTGAGCTGAAGCGTGGGATACCGGGAGATACCCGACACCTATATTGAGGGTACCAAGAGATCCTCGAGATACCAAGAGATCCCTTGCATATATTGAGGATACTAAGAGATCCTCGGGATACCAAGATATCCCTGGTATATATTGCGGGTACTAAGAGATCCTCGGGATACTGAGAGATCCCTGATTATTATCCTTGTGAAGAGTGGTATTTCCTTGTGCTTGTTTTTGTCTCTGTTTCAGTTATTATATTCCTTATTATCCTGTATTAAATCCTTACTGTTAGCTTTCAACTGTACTACTTATCTATTTCTATTATACCTTATATTTTATTTAATCTCAGTATGGCCCTGACCTTCCTCATCACTACCCGACCGAGGTTAGGCTTGGCACTTATTGAGTACCGTTCTGGTGTACTCATACCCTTTCTTTGCATGTTTTTCATGTACAGATCCAGGTACCTCCACTCAGACTTATCACGCTTGAGACGAGGCTTTTGTAGAGACTCTGAGGTATATCTGTCGCATCCGCAGACTAAAGAGTCCCTCTCTACTCTCCCTTTTAAGTATTAGCCCTTTTGTATTTTTCTTTCCTTTGTTAGATATTCTGGAGTTAGATTGTAAAGCCCCAGAAAATTTTGCTAAGTAATTTACGATTTCGTGGTGCCAAGGTAGGCTAATTATGTTATTTTGTGTGCAAGTGAGGATTCATGATATAATGGATATGTTAATAAGTTTATAAGTCATATTATAAGTGATTTGGGGTCTAAGGAGAGGCCTAACTCTAAGCCAAGTTTGAAAATTTCATAATGGACTAAAATTGTGAATGAGTACGCACAAGACCTCACTTTGGAAAATCATATCTCCAGTTATATAAGGTTTAGTGTGGTGAAAAAGTTATCAAATTAAAGCTCTTTGAGTCTAGTTTCCAACGCATCAAACCGTTTGTCATTTGGAGGTGTAGATAGAAAGCTATGACCATTTTATCGGACCTATGTCAGATGCATATCCGCAGCGCGACCACGGGAAAATTGATAGTTTCTGCCTCCGAGCGCGGCCAGACCACGATAAGAGCGCGACCACCGCATCCCGGGCGCCGTTTGATCGCATTCGCGCACCTAGAAGCCCTATAAATACCCCAAGACCGGGTATGGAGAGTCTCTAAGTCATTGTTTTTGAGCTAGGGCTTGCTCTATCAAGCGGAATCCGTCCCATACTTCTCTCCTATGATCCAAGGTCATGTTTTTGGAGTACTTTGAGTTGATTACTACTCCTAAACACTTATATTAACAAGGATTGATCTTGAAAATCCATAGATTCCCATTCAAATCCCTAAATTGATCAAGAACACTACAAGAGAGGATTCTCAAGATTCTTACTACAAGAGGTATGTCTATCATCTCTAACTACTCTATGGTGATTATTTATGTATGATATATACGTTAGAACTCATGGGATGGTGATTGGAAGCCATAGGTGCCTAACCTAGGTTGTGTTAGTGTTGTAGAGATTGTGAGATGGGTTATTGAGGTATGATTCTTGGGTGTAATAGTATTATGTATACATGCATGCACAAATTAGGTTTGTGGGAAGATTGTTGAACATAAATAAGTAAAGATTGGGTTGGGGAATGAAGGAAATCTTGTAAAAGAGATTTGAAATCAAGATGCTCAACTAGTATTTGATAAAATGCTCAAATGAGCTGAAACCATGAATACCTTCCTAATTTGTGTTCAATTTTTTTATGTCTCAAAGTAGATTGGGATTGCTAGAATTTCCGGAACGTCGTAGTAACTTAAGGAAAGCTTAAACGAGGTATGTATGACAAAAACCTCCTCTTCTTAGAAATTGAGCTCCCATGGTGTCCCTGCATATGCTGTAAGTCCGGAATTTGAATTATGTAGTATTTGTTATTTCAAAGGATTTGGTGTTGCAAGAATATATGTGAAAGGTGTGTCTCAATGTGTTCATTGTGCTACTCTTGGTAATTGGGGATATGTGAAGAATGTGAACTATATGCTAAATTGCCTAGATTTTAAGTCAAGTTAAATTATGATTATTATGTCGAATCATGAGAATTCCTCTCTATGATTATAACTTGAATTGCTCTTGTATGTTCCCATTATCTTAAATTGCAAGTTTGATATTGAAAATGAAAGTGATGTGGAATGAGAGTTATGAAATATGGCCTAGTGCCAAGTATGATATGATAATTGTGGCCCCAAGTGACGATGAACTAATACATGTGAAACCAAATATTGAAGTGAGATGGATAACGGAAAAGGGTAACGTCTTGTAAGACGGCTTAGCCGATCGGGCCGTGATCGGACACCATGTTATACACACATGGTGGTAATGCAATGATAATTGAAACTGGAAAGTGAGACTAAAATAAGGGTAACGTCTTTGTAAGACGGCTTAGCCGATCGGTCCATGATCGGATGCCATGTTATACACACATGGTGGTAATGCAATGATAATTGAAACTGGAAAGTGAGACTAAAATGAGGGTAAGGTCTTGTAATACGGCTAGCCGATCGGGCCGTGATCGGACTCCGCTCAAGAAAGCGGTGGTATTGTGAATGATGATGAACAATATTAAAAGCCCCAAACTAAAGCTATGGAAATTATGTGAAAGTTATGTGATTCCTTTTATTTGATGAAGTAGTGATTGTTTAAAGCTTTTGTTGAATCCTTATGATTTCTTTGTCCTTGTATGGTTGTTCTTTCTAATGAGATGGTGTTTAGTTATACATATTAGTGCTATTCGATGGCACTAACGTCCCTTTTGTCGGGGGCGCTATGTCTTTAAATAGATGTAGGTGTTTCTATAGCAGGCAGAGTTGGTTGCAGCTAGTGCCGCATCATCCTTTCAGCTGACTTGGTAAGCCACACTTCGTTTCGGGGTCCTGTTTCATCTGTTTATCATGTACTTTGTATTTGAGGTATCGCCGGAGCCTTGTTGCCGGCATTTCCATATTACTCTTCAGTTGTATTTAGAGGCTCCGTAGACATGTTATGGGTAGTGTCGGGTATTGGAATTAAAGTAGAAATATTGATGTTTGGCAATGATGTATAAAACTTGTAATATCTTCAAAATTGTGAACGAAGTTGTTAATGGAAATGAAATGGACTTGTTAATGACATGTTTATAGAATTTGATTAATGGTGTACATTTCCTCTTTTTTTCAAAGACGAATTTGGTTAGTATGAAATCTAACAGGCTTGCTCAGTCGGGTTTACTCGGTTAACCGCCGGTCGAGCTCCTCGAATTTTGGGGCATGACAAACTTGGTATCAGAGCCTATGGATTTAAAGTGTCCTAGGATGTCTCGAAACCGTGTCTAGTAGAGTCCTTCTTATCGGTGTGTTCTCGACCACATCTATAAGTTGGAGGCTACATGGGCATTTAGAAATATTACACTTCTTCAACATTCCAGATCGTGCGATAAAGCTTGACTATAAGATTGTCTTCTAACTCGTGCGTTGAGATTAGAGATAAGTTTAAACACTCTTTCATCTATTTCAAGTAATGTTGTCATATGGCATGACCAAGGGGCAAAGGCCTGAATATTAAGGGGATGGCACATGTGTCATATTGAACGAATGGTACGAATATATGAGATACGTACATAGTACCAGAAGCATACTTTATTCGAGAAAAGTGTTAAAAATGATTACCACCTCCAAAGAAATATTGAATTGATAAGTGATATGTAAGCTTGAATAGCACATGTAGGTAGTGTGAGAAGTATGTAAATGATCCTAAGGTGTAAAAGAAAATTTGTTGTATAAGTATGTGATATATGTAAGGCATGACTAGGAGAGCAATGAAAAACAAGTAGGTCTCTTACGGGAGACAAGAAGTTATGAAAGGAAAGTCAATTGAACCCATGATTAGAAGACCGATGTACAATGAATTTTATAAAAATGCAGAAGTATACGAAGTGATATTACACTCCTAAAGGATATTGATATGAGGAATTGGAATCCCAAGCTCGTGTGGCTGAATAAGAGAATTTTTTTTATGAGGTTAATACCATGGTGACTTAAATATCCCTAATAGTCGAACATATATATCAGGAATAGAGACATGAGGCATATGTCCCTGAAGTGCTAAATTTAAGACTTGTATCGAAATCCAGGACATTCACCCCAAGTGGGGGAGGAAGGGCCATAGTGAGGCCACTTAAATATAATGAAACAAGAGTAAGACCATGTAGCTATGATATTTGAATATTTTGTTTAAGACATGCGTAGTCTAGAAAAGTGATAATGTATAACGTGATTATCTGAAAGGATATGCTAATGATAAACCACTAGTACCCCAAAATAGGGGTGGAAGGTTAAGGAAGGTAAATTTTTCATACAGGGAAATGTGAATGATAGGGTCAACGATCCTAGAAACTAAGAGTATATTTATAAAAGGATTTTATACTTGTTAGAGGGTCAGGAACAATGGAACCTAAGGAAGTACTATAGCTCAAATGTGGAAGGTTGCAAGTTTTTAGAATGGGTTAATCATAGACTTGCGATTTAACCAAAGTACCAAGGTGTTAAGAAAGGCGGGACGAGTGGGAGAAATAAATGTGATGCTATAATAACCGAAGAGGGTATTTGGGCTTGATGGAGAGCCTCTAAAGGATCTTACAAGCAAAGAAGTGCTAAGTGATACGAGAATGAACACACTTTCCCACAAATATCCTAACGAGAGTTAAGAGGTGAGCAAGATGAAATAACTAAGCGAAAAGACCACGTAACATATTGAAGAGTGCATGGCTATTCACCGGCTAGGAAGAATGAGGTAGGAAGAAATGGGGAGAAAATCTATAAATTGAGATGGTCATGGTTATCATAAAATATCTTGTATCAGAATGGTGGACTCACTTAGAGCATAAGTGTTAATAAAAGTTATAAAGGACTAACCGTAATGCAACCGACTTGGGTGACACTGAATATCAACTAAAGGATCTAGAGATAGTTCATGTCTACATATAATTGAAAGTGAGACTACGGGTGGTGAATGTATGGTATGATAAACTCATTAAACCAAGCACAATGATATTACAAGTTCACGGGAGGTAGACAAGTGTGTGGCAAAATAAGTCTATCAATTATGCACTATGAGCAAAATAGAATGGGAATGAATGTTCTAGTTTAAAAGAAAAGATGATACCAACATATTGCTCCGGCAAGTGGCTCTTTCTGAATTGAATATGTATGAAGGGGTTGGTATGTGTTTTGGGAAGTGTTTAACAGTAAAGAGAGATCATGAGAATGTTCACAAGGGAAGTGGAGTGGTTTCTTAAATTCTATAAGTCACATAAGGAGGAAAAGGTTGTCTAGGAAAGGTCTAAGCACAATGTTACATTACATTTGATGCAATGTTGTACATGTTGATGATGTGAAGATATGTGCGAAGGATAGAAGATATGATTTCTTTGAAATAAAAGGACCTATAAGAAAACTCATCCAGTAATGTCTTTTGTTGAGGATTTGGAAGAGCAAGTTGCAAGTATTCACAGAAGATTGTAACCATATCAAGGAAATTATTGAAGAACTCAATTACTATGAGGTCATATGTAAGGGAAATGTGATATAGATGGTCCACTATTGATGCAACATAGCAAGGTGATCGTTTATGCTTCAAGGCTACCCAAGAATCATGAAAGGAACTATTCGACACATGACTTAAAACTTGCGGCGGTAGTTTTTGTATAAAGATTTTGTGACATTATGTGTATGGGGTCCATGTGGATGTATTTATGAACCACAAGAGCCTTCAATATATATTTTTTAAAACAAAAGGAGTTGAATCTGTGACAGAGAGGATGACTCGAGTTACTCAAGGACTATGATATCGATATTCTCTATCACCCGGGAAAGGCCAATATTGTGGCGGATGCTCTTAGCCGGAAATCTATGGGAAGTTTGGCTCACTTGGGGGCATATCAAAGGTCGTTGGCCAGGGAGGTTCACCAATTGTCTAGTTTGGGAGTTCGTCTTGCAGACTCTAATGAAGGAGGAGTAATTGTACAGAATAGAGTTGAATCATCACTTGTGGAAGAAGTGAAAGAGAAGCAATACAATGATCCATTTTTGGTACATATGAAGGAGGGAATTCATAAACATAAGATCATAGATTTTTATTTTGGCATTGATGATGGTACCCTACGGTGCCAAGGGCGCCTATGTGTTCCAAATATTGATAGTCTTCGGGAAAGGATTTTGGCAGAAGCTCACACTTCCAGGTATTCCGTACACCTGGGTTCTACAAAAATGTATCATGATCTTAAAGAAGTTTATTGGTGGAATAACATTAAAAGGGATGTGGCAGACTTTGTGGAAAAATGTCCGAACTGTCAGCAAGTGAAAGCTGAACATCAAAGGCCTGGAGGATTGTTACAAAGCATAGAAATTCCAATATGGAAAAGGGAAATGATCAATATGGATTTTGTGGTAGGATTATCGTGCATTACGCGCAAGTTCGACTCAATTTGGGTAATTGTGGATCGATTCACGAAATTAGCGCACTTCTTGCCAGTCAAATCTACTGACACAGCAGAACAATATGCTCAACTATATATCAAAGAAATAGTCAGGTTGCTTGGCATTACAGTCTCAATCATTTCAGATCGAGGGGCTAAATTCATGGCAAACTTTTGGAAGAAATTTCAGCTAGGTTTGGATACTCAAGTAAATCTTAGTACAACCCTTCATCCACAAGCTGATGGGCAGGCAGAGCGGACCATTCAGACGCGTAAGAATATGTTGTGTTCTTGTGTTCTTGATTTCAAAGGTAGTTGGGATGATCATTTACCCCTCATAGAGTTTGCTTGCCACACCAGCTTCCATGCTAGTATTCAGATGTCACCATTTGAAACATTATATGGTAGGAGATGTAGATCTCCCATTGGGTGGATTCGAGGTTGGAGAAGCTGAATTGATAGGGCCAGACCATGTGCTTCAGGCTATGGAAAAGGTTAAGGTTATTAAGGAGCGGTTGAAAACTGCTCAGAGTCGCCAAAAGTTGTATTCGGACGTTCGCCGCAGAGACTTGGAGTTCAAAGAAGATGATTGGGTATTTTTGAAGGTTTCCCCTATAAAGGGTATCATGCGGTTTGGAAAGAAGGGAAAATTAAGTCTGAGGTATGTCGGGCCGTACAAAATCATTCAGATGTTTGGTTAGGTGGCATACAATCTTGAGTTGCCACCCGAGATGTCATTGGTACACCCAGTCTTCCATGTGTCTATGTTGAAGAAGGTAGTGGGAGATCTGTCCACTATTGTGCCAATTGAGGCTATTAAGGTTAATGAAGAATTATCGTACGAAGAAATTCCAGTTGCCATCCTTGATAGTCAAGTCTGAAAGTTGAGAAATAAAGAGATTGCCTCCGTGAAAGTGTTATGGCAAAACCGGCAAAGTGAGGAAGCCACTTGGGAAGCCGAGGAAGAAATGAAGAAGAATTACCCTCACTTGTTTGGATAGCTATGTAATTAAGTAATTGTGTCCTATAAAGATATTGAAAGCATACCTTCTATGAATTATGTATCACATGGTTAGTTGATGATGATAGTGTTTCTTTTCTAGAAATGCATTGCTTATGGGGCCACGGTTGGCATCATTTTATATTACGTTGCATCTTTGGATTATGTATATGTTGATAGGATGCGTTTCTGGGATTCTCTGACAGGTGGATAGGCCTAGTTACAAGGGAAACTCTGCCGAAATTTCTGAAAAATTTGGGAGTTAGTCAAAATTTGGGATTAAAGATGTGTGAGAAAGGAGATAAGTTATACTAAGTATTTGCGGATTGACTCCAATTATAATTCGAGGACAAATGATCCTAAGCGGTGGAGAATGTAAAGCCCCAAAAAATTTTGCTAAGTAATTTAAGATTTCGTGGTGCCAAGGTAGGCTAATTATTTTATTTTGTGTGCAAGTGAGAATTCATGATATAATGGATATCAATTGGATATGTTAATAAGCGTATAAGTCATATTATAAGTGATTTGGGGTCAAAGGAGAGGCCTAAGTCTATGCCAAGTTGGAAAATTTCATAATGGACTAAAGTTGTGAATGAGTATGCACAAGACCTCACTTTGAACAATCCTATCTCTAGTTATATAAGGTTTTGTGTAATTCACAACCTATCAAATTAAATCGCTTTGAGTCTAATTTCCAACGCATCAAACCATTTGTCATTTGGAGGTGTATACCGAAAGTTATGACCATTTTACCGGACCTGTGTCTGATGCGCGTCCGCAGGAAAACTGAGGCGCGACCGCGGGAAAATTGATAGTTTCTGCCTCCGAGCGTGGCCACCACGTCCCGGGCGCGTTTTGACCGCGGTCGCGCGCCTAGAAACCCTATAAATACCCCAAGACCGGGTATGGAGAGTCTATAAGTCATTTTTTTAGCTAGGGCTTGCTCTATCAAGCAGAATCCGTCCCATACTTCCCTCCTATGATCCAAGGTAATGTTTTTGGAGTATTTTGAGTTGATTACTACTCCTAAACACTTATATTAACAAGGATTGATCTTGAAAATTCATAGATTCCCATTCAAATCCCTAAATTGATCAAGAACACTACAAGTGGGATTCTCAAGATTCTTACTACAAGAGGTATGTCTATCATCTCTAACTACTCTATGGTGATTATTTATGTATGATATATACGTTAGAACTCATGGGATGGTGATTGGAAGCCATAGGTGCCTAACCTAGGTTGTGTTGGTGTTGTAGAGATTGTGAGATGGGTTATTGAGGTATGGTTCTTGGGTGTAATAGTATTATGTATACATGCATGCACAAATTAGGTTTTTGGGAAGATTGTTGGACATAAATAAGTAAAGATTGGGTTGGGGAATGAAGGAAATCTTGTAAAAGAGATTTGAAATCAAGATGCTCAACTAGTATTTGATAAAATGCTCAAATGAGCTGAAACTATGAATACCTTCCTAATTTGTATTCAATTTTGTTATGTCTCAAAGTAGATTGGGATTGCTAGAATTTTCGGAATGTCGTAGTAACATAAGGAAAGCCTAAACAAGGTATATATGGCTAAAAACCCCTCTTCTTAGAAATTGAGCTCCCATGGTGTCCCGGCATATGTTGTAAGTCCGGAATTTGAATTATGTCGTATTTGTTATTTCAAAGGATTTAGTGTTGCAAGAATATATGTGAAAGGTGTGTCTCAATGTATTCAGTGTGCTACTCTTGGTAATTGGGGATATGTGAAGGATGTGAACTATATGCTAAATTACCTAGATTTTAAGTCAAGTTAAATTGTGATTATTATGCCGAATCATGAGAATTCCTCTCTATGCTTATAACTTGAATTGCTCTTGTATGTGCCCATTATCTTAAATTACAATTTTGATGTTGAAAGTGAAAGTGATGTGGAATGAGAGTTATGAAATATGGCCTAGTGCCAAGTATGATATGATAATTGTGGCCCCAAGTGCCGATGAACTAATACATGTGAAACCAAATATTGAAGTGAGATGGATAACGGAAAAAGGGTAACGGCTTAGCCGATCGGGCCGTGATCGAATGCCATGTTATACACAAATGGTGGTAATGCAATGATAATTGAAACTGGAAAGTAAGACTAAAATGTGGGTAATGTCTTGTATGACAGCTTAGCCGATCGGGCCGTGATCGGATGCCATGTTATACACACATGGTGGTAATGCAATGATAATTGAAACTGGAATGTGAGACTGAAATAAGGGTAATGTGTTGTAAGATGGCTTAGCCGATCGGGCCGTGATCGGACTCCTCTCAAGAAAGCGGTGGTATTGTGAATGATGATGAACAGTATTAAAAGTCCCAAACTAAAGCTATGGAAATTAAGTGAAAGCTATGTGATTCCTTTTATTTGATGATGTAGTGATTGTTTAAAGCTTTTGTTGAATCCTTATGATTTCTTTGTCCTTGTATGGTTGTTCTTTCTAATGAGATGATGTTTAGTTATACATACTAGTGCTATTCAATGGCACTAACTTCCCTTTTGCCGGGGGCGCTACGTCTTTAAATGGATGTAGGTGTTTCTATAGCAGGCAGAGTTGGTCGCAACTAGTGCCGCATCATCCTTTCAGCTGACTTGGTGAGCCCCACTTCATTTCGGGTCTTGTTTCATCTATTTATCATGTACTTTGTATTTGAGGTATAGCCGGAGCCTTGTTGCTGGCATTTCCATATTATTCTTCAGTTGTATTTAGAGGCTCCGTAGACAGGTTGTGGGTAGTGTCGGGTATTGGAATTAAGTAGAAATATTGATGTTTGGCAATGATGTATAAAATTTGTAATATCTTCAAAATTGTGAACGAAGTGGTTAATGGAAATGAAATGGACTTGTTAATGACATGTTTATAGAATTTGATTAATGGTGTACATTTCCTCTTTTTTTCAAAGACGAATTTGGGTAGTATGAAATCTAACAGGCTTGCTCAGTCGGCTTTACTCGGTTGAGCACTGGTCGTGCTCCTTGGATTTTGTGGTGTAACATAGATACTTGTAGACATTCAAAGGCTTGTGATCATGAGATTATAGATTTTGGGAAAATGTATTAGTTTTTTGAGAGTTGATATTGTGTATGATGAGCGGCACTTTTAAATGCTGTGTTATTTCTCTATTTCGGTTTCTAATTGTTTCTTCTGCAAATTGGTTTATTTTCCACATTGTTATGCTTACCTAGTCGTAGAGACTAGGTGCCATCACGATGCTTCACGAAGGGCAAATAGGGGTCATGACATGTCGAATGTGACTTGCGTACAACATTTGAAGTCAATCAGACGTGATTTGATAGGTTTTGACATCGAATGTAGAAGTTTGAAGTTCTAAAGTTCATTAAGCTTGAATTGGGTTACGATTCGATATTTTGATGTTATTTGATGTGATTTGAATGCTCGACTAAGTTTGTAAGGTGTTTTGGGACTTGTTGGTAGGTTTGGTTGAGGTCCCGGGTGCCTCGGGATGGTTTCGGATGGTCAACGGATCAATTTGGAGCGTTGTTAAGTTGTTGAAGGGCATGAGTTCTAGTGTAATCGTACCTGCACAAAAAGGGCCGCAAGTGCGGCGCCGCAAAAGAAGCAAGGCAAGCGCATAAGCGAAGGTTGGCCAAAAGGCCTGGGCTGCAGAAGCGGGCACAAATGCGCAGATGCGCGAGCGCAGAAGCACATTAGGACCGCAGAAGCGGAAACGCAGATGTGCTACATGGGGCGCGCAATACGAGAACTGTTGGGTCGAGTTGGAGCCGCACCTGCGATGGAATTTTCGCAGGTGCGGAGCCTCAAAAGCGGCTATTGGACTACATGTACGATAGTTGGGCAAATTATATATTTTTGGATTTTTTACCACAAATTTGGGCATGGAATTTGGAATAAATT
The DNA here is from genome assembly GCF_000715075.1 of Nicotiana tabacum. Lineage (NCBI taxonomy): Eukaryota > Viridiplantae > Streptophyta > Magnoliopsida > Solanales > Solanaceae > Nicotiana > Nicotiana tabacum. The sequence goes on from NC_134080.1 coordinate 187,912,051, forward strand.
ATATATTTGAGTTCGTGGTGTTATTGGTAAAGTTTATCTTCGAAAATTTTCGAAATCTGGGCACGTGGGCTCGAGAGTGATTTTTTTATCGACTTTTCAAACAGAGTTGGAAATTGATGTATATAGGATTATAATGAGTATTAGAGTATATATTTATGGATTTGCTCATTTATTGACTAGTTTTGGAGCATTGGGCATCGATTTAAGTTGTTTGAAAGGTTTAGGAGCTGTCAATGGATCTTCGGAGCTAGGTAAGTCTCCTTTCTAATCTTGTAAGAGGGAATTAATCCCATATGTAAAATAATTCAATATGTGCTTCTATTTGTGGGGGCTGCGTATGCATGAGGTGATGAGAGTCCGTGCGTAGCTACTATTATGCTTAAGTCCGGGTAGCCTAGGACCCAAATCATTTTATACTTACGATGTTTGCAACTTTCTTGTTAATTGAATTGCTTAAATCATATCGGAACTTGGTAAAGGAACTTTAAAAGGTTAAACTTCATTCTTCTTGACCGTTAATGAGAATTTGTGTTTCTTGAATAGTTGCCCTTAATAAATCTTGAATTTGGTTGTTTTAATTATAGTTTACTTTATTGTGGAGCGGGTCGAACGCCTCAGCAGGTTAAATAGATGCATCTATGGTTCATGTTGTTCGACCCTTGGCAATGCACAATTTAAATATTTATGTTGGATCGGGCCGTACGACCTCGGTATGATTTGTGCATGATTGAATTGTTTGCTTTGGAATTTTTAATAATTAATATTGCTTCATTGGCCTGAGATACAGAATGATAAATGATGACAAATAAATTTGGAATTTTTTTATTGATAAAAGACTTACTTCATGCTATTGAGCTTACAGCCGTTCCATGTTATCCATGCTTAATTATATCATCGGTATTTTATTTATAGGCCATAGTAAGTGTCGGAATTGACCCCTCGTCACTACTTCTTCGAGGTTAGACTAGGTACTTACTGGGTATGCGTTGTTTATGTACTCATACTACACTTGCTGCACATTTTGTTGTGCAGGCACATATATATTTAATGGCCTTGTGGGTGCAGCGGCGTGGTTAATGTAGGGACTTAGGCAAGCTGCATTTCGAATTATGACCTGCAGCCAACAGAGTCTCCTTTAGAGTATTTGCATTTTCTTTCATGTCCAAATTTGTATTCCGAACAGATGCTGTATTTCATTTTATTTTCTAGTTGATGCTCATGCACTTGTGACACCGGGTTCTGAGGTCATTACGGGTTATTCAGTATTGTGATTATTGTAAACATTATTATTCAGTCTAAAATTTTAATCTTCTACAATTTAATTGAAGGAAGACTATGATTTCAAAAATATTAAAAGGAGACATAAATTAAGTATTTAGTATTGGCTTGCCTGACAGCAGTGTCCGACGCCATCACAACATTTGATGGATTTTGGGCCGTGAAAACATGGTATTAGAGCGCTGGGTTCACTTAGGTCTCACAAGTCATGAGCAAGTCTAGTAGAGTCTTGCACATCGGTACAGAGACGTCTATGCTTATTTTCGAGAGGCTACAGGGTTGTTAGGAGCACTTCCCTTCTTGATTTCTCATCATGTGATTTAATTCCTTTGAGGCTTATGCCTTCGTCTCGTTCCTATTCAATCTTATGCGACATGAAGTGCTTGTTATAAATCGGGAATTGAGGAATTGTAATGGTACTACAGATGTGGTGCATTATGTTTCTCCCTGCGTATTTGATTGGACTATTGTCATCGCCTTGTGGAAGGCTGTTCTGTCATTTCAGCTCCGTATCAGCATTACCTAAGGTTTTAAGATTTGGTATCGATTGTTATGATAATTCATGCATTGCTATCGCACAGTGTTTGTGTAATAGTAGGATGATTGTCTAAGCGTCGGGGAAATGAATGAATTGAAATGAGGTTTTACTCAGTACATGATTCAGGGATTTAGTATTTTATTCCCGGCGGAGGAAAGGCAATCAGACTACTATTTCTCAGATTTGGGTTGATGGAGTAATGAGACTTGGTATTTTCGAGCATGGTAGAATTTTCATCAGTAATGTGGTGTCATCACCCTTGATTGAATATGTTAAGTTCGCTGGTGTTATGATCTTCGTCAAATCTCCCTTGGGGGCAGGGTAGTGTGAAATAGTGCCGGAGAAACAACTATCAGAGATCGCGGTGTGCGGTAGTTCAAGCTTGATGCTCATGCACTTGTGACACCGGGTTCTGGGGTGATTACGGGTTATTCAATATTGTGATTGTTGAAAACATTATTATTCACTCTGAAATTTTCATCTTCTACTATTTAATTGAAGAAAAACTATGATTTCAAAAATATTAAAATGAGACCTAAATTAAGTATTTAGTGTTAGCTTTCCTGACAGTGGTGTCCGATGCCATCACGACCTTTGATGGATTTTGGGTCGTGACACGACCCAAATTTCGCATAAGCAACTCCGCACTTGCGCAAATACGAAACACCAGAATCAGGCCTGCCCCAAGACATGGAAATGATCCAAAGCTCGTCTGAAACACGTCTGGGGCCCCCGAGACCCTGTCCTAACATACCAACCAATCCCATAACACAACTGTGACCTTCTTGAGGCTGAAAATCTCATCAAACAACATCAAAAACACGAATCGTACATCGATTCAACCCTAATAAACTTTCAACTTCTACAACTCACATTGAATCATATCAAAAAAACCTGGAATGACCTCAAACTTTGCATGCAAGTCCCAAATGACATATTGGAGCTATTCCAACTCTTGGAATTGAAATCTGAGCCCGATATACACAATGTCAACTCATGGTCAAACCTCTCAACCTTCCAAACCTTCAACTTTCCAATATTCACCAAAATGCATCAAATCAACCGACCGAGCTCCAAATTAAAATACGGACACACGCCTAAGTACAAAATTACTATATAAAGCTATTAGAATCATCAAAATGATATTCTGCAGTTGTCTACATAAAAGTCAAACTCCGGTCAACTCTTATCGGTTATGCTTCTAAAACTAGAATCATCCTTCTAAATCAATCCCGAATCATCTAAAAATAGAACTCAACCACTCAAGCAAGTTATAATACATAACACGAAGCTACTCGAGACCTTAAGCCACTGAACGTGATGCTAATTCTCAAAACAACCGGTTGGATCGTTACAGGACTGATCGTGGGCGAAGTAGCAGAACCTTGCAAGATAAGGAACGATCAGAGTCTCCAAATTCAGGATATCCCCTTTTATCGGACTGCAATTTTGATATTATCTTGGTGTAGTTAGTTTCAACTATTAGAAACATCAAGGAAGCAAGGTTCCAAAAACTAATTCGATCTGACCCTAGTCAAAGGGATCCTAATTTGTTTGTGAATTCCATGGTACACATGGTCAAATGACTGGGGGCTGTCAGCACCTTCGTGAAAAGGTAGCAATATTGTTGAAAAGTTATGATCTTAGAGAGTTTTTAAGTGACCGAACTAAGAGCAATTATGGTAGGAGTTGAGATACAATGGAATTGGCAAAGCCAACTACATGATCTCCCCGTCTTATAATAAACATGATTTTTATTTGGGTTGAAGTGAATATGGTGACATTTTCAGCTGCAAAGAAGACGAGCATATGGCGAGAGGATCTGGGAAGTACCAGAAGATGATGAAATCACATTCACTAAAGAAGTACTGATGGCCTATTTTATCGTACAATGATGCTCTGGTAATATTTTAGATTTGAAAATTAAGAGTGTGTTGGTTAATCCAGGTAGCTCAACCAATATTATCCAATTGAGGGTCTTAGAACAAGCAAAACTGAATGGATATATAGTTTTGGTGACAAAGCTTCTGGCTAGGTTCAACCTAACAAGTGTGATGACCCGATGAGAGATCGTGTTGCCTACGACCCGAGAATTGATTCTTGGTAGACCATAGATCCACGAAATAAAGGTTGTGCCATCAACTTACAATCAATTGTTGAAATTTCCTAATACTGGATGGGATTAAGCAGATTAGAGGTGATCAACCTGCTGAAAGGAAGATGAAGTCCATCACTTAGTCTAGCAGTAAAACAAAATAAATTAATAAATAGCAATTACAGGAACTGATGTCAACTTCAGTTCCAGTCCTGGTAGAAGACGATAATGAGGAAGAGACATCAGATATTTACAAGGTGCCCAGATTCTTTCTAGGTACCAAAAGAAATAGATGTGACAAAATCAACTACAAAAGAGCTTGAACAAGTCGCTTTGTTCACGGAGTTCCCCGAAAGAAAGGTTTACTTGAGAACGAGGTTGAGTCCCAAACTCAAGCTTAAAGTTATTGAATTTCTTAAGGCTAACATTGACTATTTTGCATGGTCTCATTGAGATATGACAGGTATCCCACTAGAAGCTTAGACCTTAATTTCCCTCTGGTAAAGTAGAAGAAACAACCAGTCGAAGTCAGAAACAAGTTTGTGAAAGAAGAGGTAACCAGGTTGCTTAATATAGGTTCAATACATGAAGTAAAGTGTCCTGGTTGGTTAGCTATCATAGTAGTAGTACCCAAAAAGAATAATAAATTCAGAATGTGTATAGATTATAAGGATTTAAATAAGGCTTTCCCTAAGGACTTTTTCTCATTGCCGAACATCGATCAAATTATCGATGTCATGTCCGGACATGAGTTGATGAGTTTTTTTAATGCATATTCCGGGTATAATCAAATTAGGATGCACCCAGAGGATCAAGAGAAAACTTTATTTATTACAAATTTTGGTACATATTGTTACAATGTGATGCATTTGGGGCTTAAAGATGCCGAAGAAACTTATCAAAGTTTTGTTAATAAGATGTTTGAATGTTAGATTGGTAAAATAATGGAAGTTTATATTAATCACATTAGCCTCTCAATGGGGACCATTTGACTTATCTTCAAGAAACGTTTGATATCATAAGGAAGTTCAATATGAAGCTTAACCTGGAGAAATGTAACTTTGGAGTTGGGCCCGAAAAATATCTTGATATCTTGGTTCCACAAAGATAAATTGAAGTAAATCCTAATAAGATTAAAGGCACAAAAGATATTCCTCATCGACTGAAAAGTGTAAAGGAAGTGCAAAGATTGACCGATAGGTTCGCGACTCTTAACAAATTCATATCAAGGTCGTCGAAAAAGTGTCATAATTTCTTTTCGCTATTAAAAAAGAAGAACGACTTTTCGTGGGCACTAAAGTGCCAGGAAGCATTGAAACACTTGAAGAATTATTTATTTTGTCCTCATTTAATGTCAAAATCAAAGGATGGAGAGCGGTTGCTAGTCTATTTGGCAGTGTCGGAAGTTGCGACCAAGTGTCGTTTTAGTTCGGGAGGAAGAATGTACGCAATTCCCTATACATAATATTAGTAAAATATTTTCTGGTGCAGAAACACAATATTCACACCTGGAAAAGTTGGCTCTGGCTCTCGTAGTCGCATCTCAAAAGCTTAGACCCTACTTTCAATGTCACCCAATAGTTGTTGTGACGGCTTCCCCCCTAAGAACATCCTTCATAAACCTGAGTTATCTGATCGATTGGCTAAATGGGACGTTAAAATTAGTAAATTTGATAGTGAATAAAAACTTTACAAGTTTTGGCGGACTTTGTGGCCGATTTTAGTCCGGGGATTATGCCTTTAATTGCAAAAGAAGCAGTTCTGGTAGCAGGGACTGTTTTTGGTGTATGGAACTTATTTATGGATGGCGTGTCCAACAAAAAAAATTCTGGTCTTGGGATAGTATTAATCACTCATTCGGGAGAAATCATGAGACAAGACATTCGAATTGTTTCGTTGACTAACAATAAAGTCGAGTATGAGGCTATAGTTGCAGGACTTGAATTAGCGTGAGGACTATGCTCCAAGGTGATCAAAGCGAAGTGCAATTTCCAGTTGGTGGTAAAATAGATATATGGGATTTTTTATGCCAAAGAAGAGCGCATGCAGCAGTACTTGAATAAAGTCCAAATTTTCCTTTCTCGATTCAGGGAGTGGTCAGTGATCCATATTTCGAGAGAGGAGAACATGGAGGCTGATGTGTTAGCCAACTTGAGTTCTTTGACGGATTTAAAAGGCGCTGACTCTGGTAATGTTGTGCAGTTGTTGCACTCATTCCTAGATGTAGATTGTTATTGCAAAGTTAATTCAATAAATGTAGTTTAGGATTGGAGAAATAAATTTATAGAATATTTAAGGCATGGTAAATTGCCTGATGACTCTAAAACCTCCCGGGCATTACGAACAAAAACTTCCCAGTATTGTCTTTTTGATAGGCAATTATATCAGAGGCCTTTTCACGGTCTGTTGGCTATGTTCTTGGACTAACGGTGGTTGATTATGTGATGAGGAAAGTTTATGAAGGAGTTTGTGGCAATCACTCTCGAGCAGATTCATTGGTGCTCAAATTAATGAGAGTCGGTTACTATTGGCCCCCAATAAAGCAAGATGAAAAGGCGTTCGTGCAAAAATGTTATAAATGCCAAAGTTATGCTCAGCTGGTACATCAACTGGTAAAACTTTGGCATTCTATGGTGTCACCATGGCCGTTTATGAAGTGGAAGATGTATATAGTTGGTTCTTTGCATTGAGGACCCGGATAGGTAAAATCTTTTGATTTTGACTAATTAATTTACTAAGTGGGTTGAAGCAGGTGCTTTCAAGAAGGTTGGAGAACGATAGGTGATGGATTTCATTTGGGATCATATCACTTACTGATTTGGAGTACCAAAGGAAATTGCTTGTGATAACGGGCTATAATTCATAGGTTTCAAGGTCACAAAATTCTTAGAGAGGTTGAAGATTAAAATGATGACGTCATCTCCGTATCATCAGAGTACTAATGGTCAAGTAGAGTCGACTAACAAGGTGATAATTCAAAATCTCAAAAAGAAATTAAAGGATATAAAAGGTTGGCCTGATGTGTTAATAAGAGTATTATGGGCGTATCTAATGAAGGCAAAATCAAGCACAAGAAAAGCACCTTTTTTTCTTGTGTACGGTGCATAAGCTTTGATTTTGGTGGAGATAGGCGAACCAACCATGAGGGTTTTCCTATAAAACGAGCAGGTAAATGACGAAGCAATGTTGATTAAGTCGAATTTGCTTGAAACACATTGAAACTTAGCATATGTAAGAATGATGGCATATAAGTAGAGGATGGAAAGGTACTACAATAGTAGAGCGAATCTTCGTTATTTTAAAGTCGGAGACTTGGTCTTACGAAAAGTAACTCATAATACCGGAAAGTGAACGCTAGGAAGTTGTGACCGAATTAGGAAGGGCCTCACCAGATTTAAGCTATAACTGGTAAAGGTTTGTATCAACTAATAAAGATGGAGTAAAATTTTCAAGCAATTGGAACGTGATCATCTCAAAAGGTACTATTGTTGAAGATCATTGATTTTACAAAAAGTATGCGCTGCACTCTTTTTTCCTTTGTTCAATTTTTGTCCCAAATGAAATTTTTGGTAAGGTTTTTAATGAGGTAGCAACGTAAAGCATACTCTGAATAGGAATTGCAAATAGCAGCAGGAATTTTAGTGCTCGAATTCTCATACTTTGCATCCGAACACTAGGGGAGGAGGAAGCTACTCGTATCAGAGTTTTAAAAGTGTCAATGCTAGCCTCAAAAGTCAAATGGAAAATATAGGAGCTGTATACTTTGAACTTAAAAGTTCAGTCATTATGAAAGACCTCAATTCAGAACCAAGGACTGTATATCCAGCTCCACAACAATAAGAAGTAAAAATTAGCCACATGTATTAGCAGTTTTGTTTACGTAAATGAATGTACAAATTTCTTATGTAAATGAAAGTCCTTTTATTTTTGTATCTTATTTCTTGTCCAATAGACATGGTGTTTTATTTATTTGAATGTTGCCTAAACTTCACATGCAAGTTCCGTAATAAATAGGAGATTTACTCTTCAAGAGCATCGTAAACATAAGAGCCCTTTCTTCCAAAACCTTTCTAATTAATGGTTAAAAATTGGAAGTATGAATCCTGATATTAAATTTAACCAGATATAAAAACTTTTGGGACTTTATCAATAGGAAAAAAAGATATCTTTTGCTCGAAACCCTGAGAAGTTAAGTAAAAAAGTATCTTTTATTTCAAAATCCTGGGTCCAAAAGAAACTATGGGATAGTTACAAGGGTTACATATATTAAAAAAAATTAAAAATATATCAGTCTGCATTATTAGTAGAGGTCGAAGGATGGGAAGTTTTTTATGCATCTTTTGAAGATAAAGGTTGCTTAGCATATGGTTCAACATCTTCACCCTTATCTTCACCATAATCTTCAAATTCCTCCTAAAATTCCAAGGACTCAGAGCAAGTGCTCGAAGATCTTGAAGTAGTGGGCCATGCAGGAATAGTCTAGAATGCAATTTTCTCCAAAGCAAGAGCTTCGGCGATTCATTCGTCTATATTTGAAATTTTATCCTTGGCATCCTACAAAGTCTTCCTCCTCATGTGATAAATGATATGATTTTTATCAAGTAAGAAAGAATCTTCTTGATCTTGGAGTTTCGCTTGGAGTCTTTTGATTTTCAATTGCAATCACTCATTATCGACCTTCAGAATGTTGTAGGCCCTGGAAAGATTGGTATTAGTCTTAGAATGTTCGCGGTTCTGTTCCATGACCTTTCGGAGCCTCTCCTCCATTAATTCACTCTTCTCTTTGGCCACAATAGCTTCCTTGGTTTTGGAACGTAAGTTAGCTTCCAAATTGTTGATTCTTTCTATAGAAGCAAACTCGCGCTCGACCACAGAATTTACGGCTTTTTGTAGCTCTGCCCACTTGATCATTAATTTTGCAAGTTCAACATGTAACTGAGTGACCTCTTGACTATGGACTATCTTTTCTTGCTTTGTTATCTCCAACCGGTCTTCGAGTTCCCCTATTTGAGAAAGTCTTGCCTCTCGAATAGGGAGGCACTCAACAAGTTGATCTCGTTTAGATTTAAGCAATTCTTTATCCAGAATCATCTTTTGTAAGCCGTTAGAGGCAAGAAGGTTAGCCTGTAAGATGCATATTGTTGTTGATTAGGCATTCAACAGATAGAGCATTCATTTTCCTCTAATCTTTATTCAAAGCTAGAGGCTTCAAGTAGTTGGCTACCCCAACCATTTTGGAGAGCAAGTGGCATTCATCTGGAATAGAAAAAGTTACACTGTATGTTGCACCCTATTTTACACTAGTCAAGACAAGATTCAACTTATGGTTTCTCTGTTGATGATGAAAGAGAGTCTCCACCTAATATTTAAAGGTATACTAGGGTTCCTATTTAATTACTAAGTCATGTTCTTTATTGGTCCGCTAACCGGTGAGATATTAGGTAAGGGTTCTTGCTCTTCTAAGGGAAAGGTATTAGGCACCCCTTAAAATCTTCCTGAGGTAGCTCCATAGGATTTAGACTAAGTTTGAGATCAATTATTTATAACAAACTTTGACTAATGATAAGGAATATTTCTTACTATATATCTAAGTATGGTATTGATAGAGAGAATGCAGGGTCTCAGAGGGACATGAGTTTACGAAGAGTTTATAAGATATATTGAAAAGGTTTTGAGATTGTTACATAAGTGATCTAGATTTTTATAAGTTTATAAAAGGGATTGAGTTATGAAAATACTTTGATTTGGGGGATGACTATATATATAATACAAAAGAGATGCTTTGTGAGAAAGTGTATCTAGAATTACCTTAGATTCGGAGTTCAAAGAAGGGGGGGGGGGGGAGTATTTACCGAAAATTTCTTAAAGGGGACAATTTCTTGAAATTCTAATTTTTTCTCTTTTGAAAAATTCAGTTGAAATCTGATTTTCCTTTTTGAAATAGAGCTGCTATTCATCAAGTTTTGGATTTAACATATTTGAAGGAAAGAAGAGTGAGAGCAAAATATAATAATTAGCGAGTAGATTGTAGCTAGCGAACTAAGGATCTACTATTAGCTAATTTCCTCTTTTAATACTATATTTTTTAAGGCTTGCCTAAGTTCACATGAACTAAAACATGAAAGAAAAGGCATGTGCTCTAATATATGAGTGTTATATATATGAGAGATAAAACAACAATAAAGACATATCAAATATAACTAACATTAGACTAGTAGAAGCAGTAACCCAAATTAACGAGGTACTAATAAAGATATAGGAGTTGAGGGAAAGAAGACCGGAATCTGTGATTGGGCCTTAAGAAGGTAGGCCCAGCAGTGAAGAGACACAGATACAAGCTGACTTTGGACTCCTCGATGAGGTGCAGTAAAGCTGAAATTAGGCCTGAGTTCATCAATAACTATAAGGCCTAAATATATGTACATGTGAAAAATAAGAAGGTCATTAGATATATATGCAATACATTTAATATATTCTAAATACAAAACATATTTTGATATGTATAACAAATACATATCAAAATTCCTTGAAGGGGACAATTTCTTGAAATTCTGATTTTTTCTCTTTGAAAAATTCAATTGAAATCTGATTTTCCTTTTTGAAATAGAGCTGCTATTCATCAAGTTCTGGATTTAACATATTTGAAGGAAAGAAGAGTGAGAGCAAAACATAATAATTAGCGAGCAGATTGTAGCTAGCGAACTAAGGATCTACTATTAGCTAATTTCCTCTTTTAATACTATATTTTTTAAGGCTTGTCTAAGTTCACATGAACTAAAACATGAAAGAAAAGGCATGTGCTCTAATATATGAGTGTTATATATATGAGAGATAAAATAACAATAAAGACATATCAAATATAACTAACATTAGACTAGTAGAAGCAGTAACCCAAATTAACGAGGTACTAATAAAGATATAGGAGTTGAGGAAAAGAAGACCGGACTCTGTGATTGGGCCTTAAGAAGGTAGGCCCAGCAGTGAAGAGACACAGATACAAGCTGACTTTGGACTCCTCGATGAGGTGCACTAAAGCTGAAATTGGGCCTGAGTTCATCAAGAACTATAAGGCCTAAACATATGTACATGTGAAAAATAAGAAGGTCATTAGATATATATGCAATACATTTAATATATTCTAAATACAAAACATATTTTGATATGCATAACAAATACATAAACATATAATTAAATCAAGAATACGATTAATATGGTAGAGGAAATTATATATTAATGTGGTGGCTTTATTTAGCAAATAATTCACATTGGAAACATTTCATTGTCATTGAGCACTAAACCCTTAATGAACTGAATGTGTCAATGAATTAAGAGCTAAGGAGGGAACCCCACTCAAGGTCGATGCTCTCTTTGAATCCCCTGACACTTCAAAGTTCCCAAGGGACTCAAGGCCAGGGCAGTCTTGTGTTGGGGAGGGCAGCCCAACCTAGAATCGAACTCCGCTCTCAAATATCTTTAACTACTAACGACATTGTTTTCTTACGGGGTTAAGTGAGGCCCTTCCAATGCAAACTAAGTACTAAAGTATTACTTACCCCAAAATATATATTTTCTTATTAATAAGAATAACACAAGAGAATACATACTACTATGATACTAAATAGGAAAACATATCAAGGAAACCTAAAGGGAGAATGACTAAGAATACAAATAGAAAGAGATTTCATAATCACATTATTGAAGGAATAAATCACTAAGGCATAACATATTCAAACATGTATTGATAATATAGCTTGATACTTTGAAGACATCAAAGCAGATTCAAACCAACAGTCATAGTCAGCAATTATTACAGAGACATTATCAAGGTTATGGGACTGAACCCTCATCATGATTACAACTTTATAGATTTAAACATGGGATCCCTAAGGTCTCAACAGGATCATGCTTCTAACAGTGTTATCAAGTCAATATGTTCAGAATAATGTCAACCAAAGAGCTTCATAAGGTTGGAGAGTCAAGTTCGATTTTTAGTTAACAATAAAGAGGAGGGCTAAGCATATTTCAAGGCAGAACATGGTGTTGTAGAGTTAAAGCAGGGACACTAGTAACATTTAATCAACTATACATGGGCAGGATGAATGAAACAATGATCTCACATAAGCAGAGAACTTTGTACATTACAGAACCATACCAACATGTTGATAAAGAAAGGATATGGAAGACATTGTATCAAAACAAGTTCAAACTCAAACATAGATCTAGTTCCGAATGTAGGTATGAAGTGATCATGTTGCAGTTCCTAAAACTATCAATTGGTTATGGCAGTATGTCTAAATCCTATTTTTATGGAGGCTAAGTCAATGATATATACATGCAAACTTCACAGAAACTCAACAGTGGCTCAAAGAGATTAAAGACAAGGATGTATTATACCAGTTTTAGAATTACACGTGTATATGAAAATCTGAACTGACTATGGAACAAACAAGCTTAGTTGTGAACCAATTACTAGTTGACTTCATCCAAACAAAATTATGACTTACACTAAGAATAGTTTAACCTTACAGAATATATATGCAACAAAGATTCATGAAAAGAAAACATCTTGATGCAAATAAGATAGTTTCCTATGCATACAACAGTTGAGCATGGTCATGAAAAAAGTTCTAGTGATAACTTAGATATCACTCTTAGAGTTAACAGGTATAGATACAGAGAAGAAAAGCATTTAGACACTCAGATTCTTTCAACATAGTTAAATGACATGGACATACTGTATATCATGTTAAGATTACCAAATAATGAACTCAACCATAAGGAAAATATAGCAGGATACTCAGTGAAGGAAAAGGCATGAAGTTCAGATGAGCATGATTGGTTCAACAATAATGATGTCTAAAATAAATTAAAAGACTATAGTGATAACTCAGTAATATAGTTGGACAAACACAAGTAAAGACACTTCAAGTTTAGGCTCAAGGTTAAGAGGCAAGGAGATATAAGTCTAGAACAAGTTCAGGCTTCATTTTAGTAATAACTATCAAGTAACTTAGCTTCTAAAACCCACAAAAATTGTAGAAGTGCAATAAAATAGGAATGAGTTCATTGTGAGTCACTGAGAGCTATGGAGTTTACATTGAACATAAACATATAAGAAATTAGGCCTGAAAACTATAAGAAAACTAAGAACAAAGATCAATAATTATTATTTACCTAATCGATTATTATTTTAGAGAATCATAACAGAACAACTTTATCAAAAAAAGGTTGTCAAACTAACAAAAACATAAATATCAAATGTCAAACACATACATCATAATATTAATCTATAGAACTTGACATTGACATATCTAAATATTCAAAGAGATGAACAAAAGAAAGAGGGAGAGAAAGATGATGACCTTCTAAAGGGCAGTAGAACTAATGAATTCCTTTATTTCTAAAACATCACAGAGCTTTCAAACTCGAACAACAAAAGAAACTCGGCAAAAGAGAGAAAAATAGTAAGATACCTAAGACCAGAAACCCAAATTGATTAATGTGTATTTTTCTGTTTCTGTTCATTCGTGTTAGATTGTTCTTGTGTGTTAGGTGAGAGCATTGAAGCCTCCTTTTATAGTGGCATTCAATGCCTCTAGGGTTCAGCAAGATTCAAAATGATAATGGAAGATGACGCATGGTAGATGATGATAGCAAATCGAGTGAAAATAAAATAATAGAGGGAAGAACAAGGTTGATTTTACCTAAGAAGGGGGATTGATCATTGAAGGATTTGGACCAAAGGTTAAAGCCCTAATATCCAGAGGTTACTGAGTTTGACCTCTAGATTTTGAATCCTCATAAATACGACCCCATGCATGCTTCGATTTGACGGAACACGAAGGAATAATGGGTATTTGATGTTGCATTCTTGAGTCTAGGGTTTCAGAATTTGGACGTTTGAATTCATGATTGAAAAAAGGAATTTTTAGCAGGATTCGCTAATTTCAGAAGGCAGAAGGTAACTTCGGGCTCCGATTTTGACTTATAAGAGAAAATCAAATGATTTCTCTTTTGAGCTTTAGGGTGTCAGATTTGGGTGTCTTGGATTTGTGGTTGAAAAAGGGAATATTAAGCAAGAATAATAGTGTATCAGGGACAGGGGAGATGATTTATAGGGGTTTTGAGTGACCTTGCACAAATTTATGCAAGGTCTTTGAAGATTGATGGTTGATAAAGACGAGGGAAAAGAGAGAGGAAAGGGAAAGAATGGTAGTTGGGTGGGTAGGAAATGATTAGGGTTTTGGGTAAGCTAGGACCGTCTTTGAGTTTAAACTGGGGGACAGAACGGGAGCCATTGGATCTATTGATTAACTACTCTGACTGCTTTGATATTTAGGAATTTTAGAAATTATTTAATGAGAAAAATTAATGGTTGTTGGATCTCTTTGATCGGAGGGCTGAGATTAATCATTGGGCGATTGAAATTTAAAGATAAAATAGGCTTAAAACGTGGGCCGTTAATTTAAGAGATGGACGGATCAGATGATTTGTGTTTGTTTTGTGAGTGGGATTAGCGGGTGACGTAGCGGGTTCTCATTAGTTTAATGAGAATGGCATGAATTGTCAAGTTGGAAAGGGATGGGGTGTTTGGACTGGGTTAATTTCGATTTGGGCCTGGTATATGAGCAGGTTTTAATTTAGGGAATAGCCAATTTATTTTTATTGAAGGAATTGCAATTATAGCCGTTCAGTTTTAACTCTTTTAAATTCAATTTAAATAAACTTAAAAATTTCAATAAAATGTCATAAAATTATAATCACCATATATTGCTAAGTATTTTAATTAATTATCTATAAATGACACATATTTCGAATTATAGCACTAATTTTAAAATATTAACATAGTAACCTAATTCATTGGAAATTAAGGAGTAATTTTATCAAATTAAAAAACCTATGTAATGTATATACCAAAGTTATTTTATAACAGTAAATACATTTGTAATTACACAGTATTAGTACTATGTAATTAATTTCGAAACTAATACTTAATTAATTTATAAAATAGATATTTATTAATAAAAAATACTTTTAAAATATTTATTGTAAATTGTTAAGCATGAATAAATTAATTTTAAAAGGGAAGGTCAAAATTGGCCGTCAACTGCTGCCCCTCTTTTAGGAGAGACAATGAAAGAGTTTTCGGGTAAAGAAATTGAACCAATGCCAATTTTGTCCCGACTTTAGGCATGCATTACAAGAATGACATGAAAATTATGAATTGAGGATGAATCTAAAAATATATGGGAATATTGGGCCGAATTCTTGCTTTGAATTGCTTACATACCTGGGGTTTAATGAGGATCAGGCCTCATCTAGTTCTGGAGTAGGGACTTAGGGAAAGCAACACTCGTAGGACTTGACCAAGTATCGTATTGTGACGATACGATGAGGCGGATGATTGGTCACTCATGATGGCTCGCATTTTTCGGCCTGATTTGAATGATTCAAAATTTTGAGCTCGCTGGTCATCTTGAGCTGGGATCTTGAGCTTGCTATTGGGTTGACTGTCCCCAAAGCGTTGTAGTTCGGTCTGCTGCTAAGAAGTAGTTACAAGCTGTGGTGTTTGTTCCTACAAAACAAAATGAAATACACGTATACCAATATATTGTAGTGTAGAATATATTAATTGTAAATGATGCAGGAATAATGATGCTTGGCTGTCGGCAAGCCCTTATTTGAGATTGGGATGATGGGACACTTGATCCTGACTCGATTTATTACCCGGGCTATTTACTATTCCGTATTTGTCGGAGCATTTGAAAATTGTCTCCGCTTTTTGGGAGATTTTGATTGGTAAAGTGCATCTCCGCTTGTTAGGAGAGCTTTGCACTAAAAATATAAAGTAATCTCCTCTCGGGAGTGATTGAAATCATTCCTAAAGCTGGATGAAGAAAACATTAAACATTCAAGGTAATAGCAAAATAAAATATTTGCATGCCCAAGAGATACTCTTGATTGCTAAGCTAAGTTGTGGCCATCGATTGGAGAAACATTGGTGACGAGGTTCGCGATTTTCTATTCTAGCATTCGTGATTGACGGAGTGGCACTGCAGATTGCTGTTTGTTGGCGAAGTTTGCTATATACAAGGTTCCAGTTGGTGAAACCGACGTTTGATTTTTGCAAGGCACTCCGATTGATTGAGCTAATGATTTGCTATTTATAAGGCTTCGATTGGTAAAGATGACGTTGAATTTGTATAGGGTGCCTCGATTGATTGATAAGACAGTTTGCTATTTACAATACGCTCCTGAGCGAAGTCGTCGTGTGATTTGTACAGTTGCTCCGATTGATTGAGCAGACAATTTTCTATTTACAGATTTTTGTATCAGCTATCTGATTCTGAAGCACCTGCAAAGGATTCAATAGTTAACCTTAGCTGTTCTTGAAAATTTAAAATAAAAGGAGGAGAGATAATCTTAAGCAAGTAGTGGGTATGTCATTTGCCCCAGTGTGGTCCCATCGATTCTTTTACTCCCTGTTAATCTTAGACTTAAAGATAATTCTTAGTAGGGGAGGGGGAAAAGTTGGTTTGCGTCGACCATATTGATTTTCCCCAGCCTTCGACATGATTGCGCCACAGAGTTCAGTAGATGGAGCAAATTACTTTATATATATTTTAGAAAATATTCTTACAATGTTTGTTTCTTTTAAAGAAAATGTCGTCATTCCGGATCACGACATGTTACAAAAGGTTTTCTACACGCCAATGTATTTCTCTGAGAACTTCCTCCCATTGATGATGATCTTCCATGGTGTCTCTGGCAACACGAATTCTTGTTGTTGCGAGTGCATCCTAATTAAGGATAATGTATTACAGAGGTTTCCTAAGGTTATGACCGAACCCTTTTAGGTTCCCTATGTATAAAACGGAATCAAGTATGAACGTAATTCATGGGATAATGATGAAATGTGATGAAATGATCGAGCCTGACTCAGAAAGCCTACGTATCCAAAACGGAATGAGGTCTGAACATAGTTTAATTACAACAGATGCAAAATGATGAGATTAAGAAATGAAAATGGCTGAGTCTGACTCAGACAACCTACATATCCAAGTGGAATCAGGCGAGAAAGTAGTTCAATTACAAAAGACACTGAAACCGATGAGGATTGCTTACATATTCCTTTATAAGGAAATCAAGTCGGCACAGTTCCGAACAACATACAAAAATGACAATTGGTTTTTCTATTACAAGAGAAAGGGGGAGAGAAACCGAACCCTATGTTGGTTGCCTACGTATCCCACCATGGGAAGTTAGGTTGAACATAGTTCTATTACATTAATAATCCTATCTCTATCTGTCTTAAGATGTAATATCTCTTGATTGCGTCTGAGTTGATTGGCTTCATACTGAATCTTCCATCAATTTTTGCTAAGATTAGAGCTGCACCAATCAATGCTCTGTGGAACATGTAAGGACCTTGCTAGTTGGTGCGAACTTCCCTTTAGATTCTTCTTGACGAGGAAAGATTTATTCAGAACCAACTGCCCTGGTGTGAATTGGCGAGGCTTCACTCTTTTGTTAAATGCACGAGACATCCTGTTCTGGTATGCATGAGCTATTTTTGCGTGACCCGTATCCATTCTGCATCGTCCAAATTTGCTTCTTGAATGACTCTTAAGGACGATATTTCAATTTCTGTATGTATCACTGCTTCGGTGTCGTATACCAACATGTATGACGTTTCCCTAGTAGATGTTCTCATGGTAGTCTGGTAACCTAATAGAGCGAAGGGTAACTTCTCATGCCATTATCTGTGATTTTCCACTATCCTTCGTAGAATCCTATTGATATTCTTGTTAGCTGCCTCGACTGCCCATTTATTTGTGGTCTGTAAGTTATGAAATTGCGGTGGACAATTCTGAACTTTCCGTAGATTTCCCTCATGAGGTCTCTATTGAGGTTAACAACGTTGTCAGTGATGATAGACTTTGGTATCCCAAATCTGCCAACGATGTTTTTTTGGACAAAATCTGCTACCGCCTTCTTTGTGACTGCCTTGTAAGTAGATGCCTCGACCCATTTGGTGAAATAATCGATGACTACCAAAATGAAACGATGTTCATGTGACATTGTAGGCTCTATGGGTCCTATCACGTCCATGCCCTAGTCTGCGAAAGGCCAGTGTGAACCCATTACATTTAATTCATTTTGGTGGAACCCAGATGAAATCTCCGTGAATCTGGCACTGGTGACACTTTTTCACATAGTGAGCATTGTCGCTTTCCATAGTCATCCAAAAGTATCCTCTTCTTGGCTAACATGAACCAGTTCATATGGGGTTTGCATGCCCCTACATGTATTTCTTCCAACAGTCTGGTTGCTTCGGCGGCATCTATACAACTCAGCAATCCCAGGCTTGGGGTTTTGTACAAGACTTCCCCGTTAAGGAAAAAGTGGTTTTCCAACCTCATAAGGGCTTATTTTTTACCATTAGTAGTATTATTCGGGTATTCCTAGCTCGCAAGGAACTTCTTGATCTCGTGATACCAAGGTTTATCATCTGGTTCTTCATCCGCATGGAAGCAATAGACATGTTGGTCCTTTATTCTACCTCGATAGGATCGATGTAGTTCTTGTTTGGATGCTGAATCATGGATGACAAAGCTGCAAGGGCAACTGTGAAGTCATTCTAAATTCTGAGGACATGCCTGAACTCTATCTTCATGAAATTATTGCACAGCTCTTTCACGTAGTGCAGGTATAGCAATATCTTGACATTCTTGGTTGACCATTCTCCTTGGACTTGATGGATCAACAAATCGGAATCTCCTATGACCAAAGGTTCTTTGATGTTCATGCCGATTACCATTCTGATTCCCCGGATGAGTGCCTCATATTCAGCCATATTAGTAGTATAAGAGAATCATATCTTTGCCGATGCTGGATAGTGTTGTCCAGATTCTGAAATAAGGACTGCCCCAATCCTGACTCCTTTGAAGTTTGCTGCTCCATCGAAAAACATCATCCACCCAGGGTATACTTTTACAATATCTTCCCCGGCAAATAGTACTTCTTCATCGGGGAAATACGTGGTAAGTGACTCGTAATCTCCATCTACTGGATTCTCGATGAGGTGGTCTACTAAAGCTTGTCCTTTGATAGCCTTCTGAGTTATGTACACAATGTTATATTAACAGAGGAGAATTTGCTATTTAGCTAGCTTTCCGGTAGACATTGGCTTCTGAAAAATGTACTTGAGCGGGTCGAGCCGAGATATCAAATGTGTGGTGTATGCTGACATGTAATGCCTTAGCTTCTGAGCAATCCAGATCCGAGAACAACAAGTGTGTTCTATGAAAGTGTACTTGGCCTCGCACAGTGTGAACTTCTTGCTTAAGCAGTAGATGTCCTACTCTTTTCTCCTAGTTTCGTCATATTGCCCTAACACACGGCCAAAGGCATTGTCCAAGAGTGACAAATAGAGCAACAATGGTTTCCCTGGTTCAGGGATAACCAACACTGGCAGGTTTGAAAGATACTCTTTGATTCTATCGAAGGCTTTCTAGCACTCACCCATCCATTTCGTAGCAGCATCCTTCTTTAGCAGCTTAAAAATGGGCTCGCAAGTTACCTTGGAATGGGCTATGAAGAGACTGATGTAATCCTCTCAAGAAACTCATGACATCTTTCTTGCTCTTTAGTGGTGGTAATTCCTGGATGGCTTTGATTTTTGATGGGTCCAGTTCTATCCCTTTCCTGCTTATAATAAAACCCAATAGTTTTCCAATAGGGACTCCGAACGCGCACTTTGTTGGATTCAACTTCAAACTATACCTTGCAGACGTTCGAAAAATTTCCTCAAGTCGTCCAAGTGCTCTGAACTCTTTCAAGATTTTATGATGTCATCATCCACATACACTTCGATCTTCTTATGAATCATGTTGTGAAAGAGGGATGTCATGGCCCTCATATAGGTGGTGTCGGCATTATTGAGACCGAAAGGCATAACCCTATAACAGTATACTCCTAAGCAGTGGTGAAAGCTGTCTTATCTGCATCTTCCTCGTGCATTAGGATTTGGTGATATCCAGCAAAATAACCTACAAACGACTGCAGTTCATGATTCGCACAGTTGTGGATGAGAATGTGGATATTTGGCAAAGGGAAATCGTCCTTTGGACTACTTTTTTGAGATCTCGGTAATCCACACATATTTTGATCTTTCCGTCCTTTTTGGGTGCTAGGACGATGTTGGCCAACCAGCTTGGATAGATTGTGACCCTCACCACATTTGCTTCTATTTGTTTGGTCACATTTTCTTTTATCCCCAGACTTAAATCAAGTTTGAATTTCCTGGGCTTCTGCTTGATCGGAGGTCTGGTAGGGTTAGTGGGTAGTCAATGTGAGACAATATCGGTGCTTATTCCTTGCATGTCATCGTAGGAACATGCGAACACATCGACGTACTGTTAGAGGAGCTCAATCATTTTTTCCTTTTGCTCGGCTTCTAGGATAATGCTGATTCTAGTTTCTTTCACGTCTTCTTTGCTTCCAAGATTGACTACTTCTATTTCATTGAGGTTGGGCTTCTTATAACTCTCCATCTGTTCGATTTCCTGCGGAAGATTGTCTGGCATCATTCTCTCGTCATATTCCTCGTAATCCGAATTGTTGTGCTTAGTGGTTTCGTTACATGTCATAATCGCGGAATGTGGTTTTTAATTGGTTTGATTACTGAAAAGAAAATCTAGGTATAAATAAAGCAGTAAACTAAATTACGATATTTAGGAAAAAGATTCTTTTTATTTCATCAATAGGGGAGTGTCTTAAGCGTTCACAAGAGGTAAATGACAAAAAGGTACAAACATGGTATGAGGCTCAATTGACCGTGCTCTTTTCAAAAGAAAACTTTTACAGTTTCATACTACCAAGACTCCCGCGAGCCAAAGATAGATTGGCTTTCCAATTCTGCAGCTCTTCCCCTGGTTCGGCATCCCTAATAGTCAGTGTCCTGATTTCAATTCCTTCACGATATTCTTCAATCATATTCATTAACATCTTTCCCATCCCGTCGATGATATCATCTTCAGGCGTTGAACTCTGTCCTGGTCCAGAAACATGCTCTGGCATAAAATCCTTTTTCCTGAAGCTAACAGTGCGAGTTTTCCCTTCTGGAGGCTGATATCCTATGCCATCCCTTCCTTTCTACCCATTGTGTTCAATTGGTTCTTTGATCCCATCTGACTTGGCTCCCAACCCTGTTCCTGGCCTATATCCATATTTCATCATTTCCCTCATGGCCATCTTGGATCTGTACGGCAATTGCATTCCCAGGTTCTGTTCAGTCTTCTCCTCTCAGTTGTCTGCATGATTTCTACAGCATGGAAGGCGACTCCGTCTAGTCCCTCAATGAATGGGAAAACATACTCCAAGGAGGAAGAGTGACCCCACTTACCGTGGACCACGATCTCCTGGCATCCCCACTCGAATTTTATGCATTGGTGCAAGGTATACGGTACGACCCCTGTCGTATGTATCCAGGGCCTGCCTAACAGCAAATTGTAAGAAGAGGAGATGTCTATCACTTGAAATAATACTGGAAATTCGACCGACCCAATTTGCAAAGCTAGATAATTTCTCCAAGAACATCCTTCTATGAACTATCAAAGGCCCTCATTCTTACATGGAATTCCTTGGCCTCCCTTAAATGAACCGATCAGGTGTGCTTCTCTTTTCAAACTCCTTACAAACAATTTCATCCTCAGTTTCTCATTTCTTCCCACTCCGACCAACTTGTCACAATAAGCCCTTAGAAGTGCGTGAGGGTCCCCCATCCCATCGAACGTGTCAAACTTTGGGGGTTTGTACCCTGCTGGCATATCCACATATGGGTGAATACATAGGTTATCATAGTCCAGGCTTTCACTTTCTCGGGAAACTTGGAGCCTCTTCATTTGCCTTCTCAACATTTGCAACTGATCAGATATCGACTCTTCTTCCTTATGCTTGGCCTCTCTCTATCTCGGCATATTGATCGATCTCATATGGCACCTTAACCGTAATGGGTGTTGTAAAGGTAGGTTTGGTAATGATATATATAGGGGGATTGTACTGCTCATGAGTAGCGGCATATGCCATATGTATGTGCTGGTTAGTGGTAATAGGCAGGTTTTGTAATGTCTGAGGATATTGTGGTACGTAGGGCGTGTGCATAGGAGGGTTTGGCGGGTTAGCGGGTGCTACTGGAGGTATGATTTGAGTGGTGGGGGTTGAGTTTGGAGTGTTGTTATTTTGGCACGGTGTTGAAGGAAAATGATCTGGAAGTGAATCCAAAGAAGGAAATCTGTGTAGTTGAGGGAGTGTTGTCACGGCCAGGTGCGCCAATTCTCTGATATGTTGTAACTCTTATCTTAAGGATTCCATTTCTTGGGCCATTCTGGCCACATGCTCATCATTCCTAGTGCTGTCCTTTTCCCTAGATCACCTTGGGCTATCGTCTACGACCAGAGCATGTTTAGTTGGGTCTTCTACGACTGGTATCTTTCCCTTAGACCTTAGATTGTATGGTGTCTTTGCTAGTTTTGGTCGACGCAAACCAACTTTCTTTTCTTCTCAGGGGGTAATAATAAAGTAAAAGAAAAATAAGAGGAAAGAAAAGAAAAAGAGCAAGAGTCAGTTTCTTCATTTATGCAGGTAGGAAATCACATAGAGCAAATAATTTGTGCATTACTGCAAACGCATTCCTAAAATTCGTAGGGACCTCTCATTGTCGGAGGTAGGCCAAATTCGTGGATGTTTGGCAGACATTTTTACTTGACATATTTAGATTAGAAGCAATTTTATTTTCATTGATAATTTTGACTGATACAAGCGGGAACAATGGTTACATCACAAAGTTGCATGAGCTTAGACAATTCGCCCTTTTGGAAAGTAAAAGAGAGAACTGGAAATAGGGGTACAAAGTGGGAAAATGAGGGGAAATCAACCAATTCTAATTACCATCACCTGAGTTGCTTCCTGTGCCCTTTTCTTCTTTTGGCTCATTTTCCGGATCCTCCTCTAGGTCTTCCTCATACTCTTCCTCGTCATCGTTGAATTTAGACTCGTCCTCCGGATCTTCTTTTGGTTCTATGCTTGACTCTATCTGGATGCATCTACTACCTCCATCATCCTCTTCATCTGGTGGCAACATATGGTCAATAGATCCCAAAACCACCTGACGATGCATTGATGTGGTCACAAGATAGTATGGCAGGATCTCATGGTAAATCTATAAAGAAACCACCATATCCTCTAACCAAGATATACCTTCTCTGCTCGGGTGAGCTAGTTCTTCTTCTTCATTAATGCAGACATATTACTCGGGGGTGCACCATGAATTTTGACCCATAAGCATAGTTACTAGGTCATTCCACTCCTCTTGTAGTTTCCTTGTCCTAGGAATTAGGATCTGGCCATTGTTGTCATCCTCGTTCAACACTGTCCTTGTCCATAGGGGCCCATCTTAGATCATACCAAATTGTCTGAGGACCCGTAGAGGTGAGTATAGTTGTGATGGGTTTACAATACCTTAGCTTTTTGTTTTGATGATCTAACAAACTTACTATCAAAGAACCAGATAAGGGACTTGACACACTTGGTACGCAAGTCAATCAATAGACTCAAGCTATTATGAGTTGTTATGGCTTCAAAAGATAAAAAATCAACATAGGGACCTGATCCCTTTGGGTTTCCCTGACGGCAGTATGAAGTCAACTATCTACAGCTGGAAAGTGATTGCCTACTGCACTGTCTGCATTGTACATGCAAACAGTGCAACACAGTACAACAGTCACTCCCCATTGACCAACCAAGTGATTACATCATTCAAGCGATGTCATCCAAGTTGTATTAACAAAGAGTATTACAACAAAACATCACTTGAACACTTGAGAATTCATTCAAGCACTCCAACCGTTATTCTATCAAGCATTCAATTCGCAAGTGCATCAAGAACAAAGTACAACACTACTGCAGACCAGTTCATATAACGAGTCTCTTATATGTCCTTAGTTGAGTTGTAACTTTGTAATTGTTTTTCAATGTAATTCCTACTTTGCTTATCTAGAAGCTTTAATTAGGAACCTCTTGTAAACCATAAACCTTCAGTGTTTGTGTCGTGACTAGAGTTAGTCATGAGTTGAAGTCTTTGTAATAGTTGTATTGCAAAGTGGCTTATAATAGGTGTATTAAAAGTTAGTGAGGGATTAAGAGTTTAATTCCTAGATTGCATAGGTTGTAATCTAAAGTTTTCTCATAGTGAAGTTGAAATCCTACCAGTGTAGGTCGTGGTTTTTTATCCCCCTGAGCATGTATTTTTCCACATAAAAGTTCCATGTTCCATTTACTTACTTTTGCATTAGCATTATATGTGGAAACCTATATAGACTTGGTCTCTATATAGTTTGGTGGACTCATATATTCTATCAATTTTTATCAGAGCGGGTTCTTTCTATCAGGTTAACACCTAGAAAGGATCCTTATGGCTGCTCCACCAAATTTCGAAGAGGGTCACTCTACCTACAGACCACCCAGGTTCAATAGGCAATACTATTGGTGGTGGTAGCATGACTTCATCATGGAAGAAGATTTTGAATTGTGGGATGTTATTATGGTCCTTATGTCCCAACAAAGGTCGGAGACCTTCCAAAGACAATGCCAAAAACCAGGAAAGAATACAACGATGCAGATAGGAAAGATATGGAGAAAACCTTTTGTGCCAAGAAAATTTTGGTGTGTGGCATAGGACCTAATGAATACAACATGATCTCAGCCTGTCAATCTGCCAAGGAAATATGGGAAGCTTTACATGGAGCACATGAAGAAACCACTCAAGTAAAACAATCTAAGATTGATATGCTCACCACTGAGTATGAGCTCTTCAGAATGAAGGACGATGAATCCATTCAAGAAATGCACACATGATTCACGTCTATCATAAATGAGCTACACTCCCTTGGTGAAATCATTCATAGAAACAAGCTCATGAGGAAAATTATCAGTTTTTTTCACTCAATTCATGGGAGAGTAAAGTGAATTCCATTACTGAAGCAAAGGATCTGCATGCCCTAACTATAGATGAACTAGTTAGAAATCTGAAAACCTACAAAATGAAAAAGAAGAAGGACAGTGAAAGAAGAGAACCAATGAAGGAAAAGAACCTGGTACTCAAAGCTAAAAATAATGACTCAAGTGAGGAGGATAGTGACATGGCTTACCTAACCAGAAGGTTTCAGAGGATGGTCCGAAGGAATGGAGGCATACCAAAGAGAGGCAATTCCAGCAAACCAAGGAATTATGACTCTATCATAAATGGGGAAAGCCAGGGCATTTCATCAAGTATTGCCCTCTCCTAAAGCAGGAACACTTCAACTACAACTCTGATAAAACATCCAAGAGGAATCCGACTCCTAATAAATTCTTCAAAAGAAAGAACGCCCCTGACAATGTTGTAAAGCAAGCTCTTTCAGCATAGGGAGATTCCTCTAGTGAGTCTGAAAAAGAAAATGATGCAGGTGATAGTTCTATGATGGCCATTGAATGTGAAGCAAAAGAATATGATTCAATATTTGCTTTGATGGCTCAGTCAGACAATGATGAAGATGATGACAATGATAAGGTAAATTTCAGGGATGTTTAGAGAAATCTTAAATCCTACTCTCCTAAGAAACTCATGTCATTAGCAAATGTATTAATTGATGCCTATCATAGTCTTGTAGACGATAAGGATGCCTTAACCATAGAGTTAGGAGATGCTGAACAGACTAGAGATGACCTGGTAGTTTGTGTGGTTGATCTGAAGGAAACCATAGGTAATCTGGAAAATGAAAAGGAGGTTCTAACTGAGAAAGTTGCTAGTGTAGAACATGAAAGAGACTATTTGATGGTAGTAGTTGTTGACTTAAAAGAAACCATTGAAAATTTCAGTAAAGAAAAGAATGACTTATTAGAGAAAGTTGATTCCTTAGAGCAAGAAAGAGATGACATCTTAGTTGTGATTATATTCTTGAAGGAAACAATAGAGGAGCTCAAAGCATAATGTAGGCCTGGAAATTCTGAGAAAGGAAAAGAAGTTGCTAGTGAAGCACATATTAGGCTTGAAAACGAGTTAAATGCTGTAAAAACTAGTTTATGTATCGAACTTGAGAAAACTAGACAACTTCAAATAGAATTAGAAAGAGTAAAAATGATCTTGAGAAGTCTCTTAAGTGGACCTGGTCCTCGGATGCTATTACGGTCATGTACGTTAACAATGGTGGAAACATGCAGGGAATAGGGTTTCAAAGGGAGAGAAATCCTTATAACCCTCATAGCAAGTATGTTATTGTACGTGATAATTGGCTGTATACCCACCATGGGAACAATGGGCATTTCAAAGAAAATTGCCAAGCCAGGGTTCAGTCTCTTAAGAAAAACAAAGTTTATGCAAAGAGAGTAACTACTGAAAGAGGACCAGGTGCCACCCATAAAAAGCGCATGTTACCTGCATTGACTAGAAAAGCACTTATTCATCCTCTTGTTTATTGCAAAGGACCCAAACTTTCTTGGGTTCCTAAATCTAACCCGTGATCTCCTTGTGCAGGGAATAGTGAAAGGAAGCAGTCAACAATGGTTCATGGATAGTGGATGCTCAAAGCACATGACTGGGAATACCATAGACTTTCTTTCACTAAAAGCCCTATAAAGAGGGAGTGTATCCTTTGGTAAAGGGAAAAAGGGGTACATTCTTGGAGTTAGAAAGATTGGGAAATCACTCACTCACTCAATTGAGAATGTGTACTATGTCAATGGTCTTAAGTACAATCTCTTGAGTGTTTCTAAATTATGTGATAAAGGAAACAAGGTGGAGTTCTTGTCAAAGATATGCACAGTTACAAATCTAGTAACTGGCGAAGTGGTACTTGTGGCCAAAAGATACAAGAATATCTACATTGCTGATTTTGAGTCCCTACAAAGTGGTGATCTGAGTTGCTTGAAAGCAGTTGATGATTATGTTAAACTGTGGCACAGAAGACTAGGGCATGCAAGCTTCTCTCTACTGAATAAGCTAGTTCAGAAGGACCTGGTTCGTGGTCTGCCCAAGTCAAAGTTCATGGAGCACAAAGTTTGTGATGCCTGCGCCAGAGGAAAGCATGTGAAATACTCATTCAATCCAAAGAAGGATGTCAGCACCTCAAAACCACTTGATCTCCTTCATATGGATCTATGTAGTCCTATGAGAGTGCAAAGCAGGGGAGGAAAAAGATACATTTTTGTGATAGTGGAACACTATTCCAGTTTCACTTGGATTCTGTTCCTTAGAACAAAATATGAGACTTTTGAAGTTTTTGTAGCTTTTGCGAAGAAAATTCAAGTGAAAATGGAATCAAAAGTAGCATGCATTAGATCAGATCTTCTTAGGATATTCATCTCAAAGTAAAGCTTAAAAGGTATACCATAAGCGAACTTAGTGCGTAGAGGAGAGTGTACATGTAATCTTTGACAAGTCCTACCTCTCATGTGAGAAAAAAAACAAGGATGATCAAGATGGAGAGCCTCTTCTAGTTCCAAGTGAAGTCATTGATATGGCAAATAGAAAGGCAGATATGATGAGCCAAGTAAAAGAGACAAGTGAAAACAATGTTGTCTCTTCCTCATTAGTAGGAGAGGAACTGGGTACTATAGTTACAACCACTGAAGCTGAAGAAAGAGTGGTTGATGCAGTTCAAAGTACTCCACAGGTAGATGAAAGAAGGATACAAGGGAACCAGTCAGGATTACCCAGCTCCTCTACAAATGAAGCTCAAGTGCCTAACTGGAAATACAAAACCCTCAGATCGTACCATCATATGAACCAGGTGGGTATTCAGGAACAAGCTTGATGAACATGGGAACACTACAAGGAACAAGGCAAGGCTAGTTGTCCAAGGTTACAATCAGGAGGAAGGAATTTATTATGATGAGACTTTTGCTCTGATTTCTCGTATGGAAGCTATTAGAATCCTTATTGCCTTTGCATTACATATGGAATTCACTCTGTTCCAAATGTATGTCAAAAGTGAATTTCTGAATGTTTTCCTCAAAGAAGAAGTCTATATAAAGCAACCTCCAGATTTTGAATGTCATGAACACCCTGATCATGTGTTCAAATTGGACAAGGCACTTTATGGGTTGAAGAAGGCTCCTCGAGATTGGTATGAAAGGTTGTCAAAGTTTCTCTTAGAAAATAGTTTTACAAGAGGAAAAATTGACAACACTTTGTTTTTGAAGAAATGAGGGAGGAACCTGCTCATTGTTCAGGTATACATTGATGATATCATTTTTGGGGCAACAACTGATTCAATATGTGAGCAATTTGCAAAACTCTTGGGAAGTGTGTTTGAGATGAGCATGATGGGTGAGTTGAATCTCTTTTTGGGTCTTCAAGTGTAGCAGTCCACAAAGGGAACATTCATCAATCAACAGAAATATATTAAGGAGCTTCTGAAGAGGTTTGATTGGAAGCATCAAAAGTGATTGACACTCCCATTGCCACTGCTACTCGACTGGATATGGATGAATCTGGCTCTCATGTAAATCAAACCATGTATAGAGGCATTATTGGGTCTCTTCTCTATCTCACTGCTCGTAGGCCAGATATTATCTTTAGTGTGGGACTATGTGCAAGGTTTTAGTCAAATCCCAAGGAATCGCATCTAAAGGTTGCCAAGAGAATTCTGAGATATCTTAAGGGAAAATACTCATGGCTCCAATACTACCCTTGAGGTGACAATTTTAATATTATTGGGTATGATGATATTGATTATAAAGGTTATCTTGTGGACAGGAAAAACACATCTGGAATGGCTCACTTTCTAGGATCGTGTCTCATTTTATAGGACACAAGGAAGCAGGATTCAGTTGCTCTTTCAACAGCTGAAGTAGAATATATCGATGCAGCTTCCTATTGTGCTCAACTCCTATGGATCAAATATCAATTGGAAGATTTTGGTGTGTACACTAACTGTATGCCTCTTCTACGTGACAACACAAGTGCACTCAACATGGCCAAGAACTCGGTCCAGCATAAAAGAACCAAGCACAATGTGAGACATCATTTTCTGAGAGACAATGTAGAGAAGGGGCTTATCTGCATGATGTTCTGTAATACGGAAGACCAAATTGCAGATATCTTCACCAAAGCACTGAGTAGAGAACATTTCGAGAAAAACAGGCTGGAAGTGGGGCTAATAAAGCCTAATTGGGAACCTGATTCCTACCATATGGCTATGAAAGTCACATTCAGGTAATATTAGCTAAAGTGTTTTCCGGCCAAGTCTAACTCACTTCAATACCATTGCAGGTAAATATGCATGATGACTATAGAAGCTGCAAAAGCATTGCATAAGCGGTAAAAAAGGGTGGAGAATTTTTAAAAGACCGGTCAAGAACCTGGTCCTTGTACCACAAGTTAGTAGTTTTGTGCTTTTCTCATACATATCTCAAAAGAAACAAAAATTGAGTGCCACATCATCAACCTTTTCAGACCCTGTATGTCACATCTTTTCGTTCAAATCCCTTCACTTCCCTCTAAAACGTTGCATCTTCCCAAAAATCTACCACCATTTCAGAACCCATTTCTCTCTCCCTCATAATTGCCCTCTTCTTCATTAAAACCCTCTCATCTCCAAACCTTGAACGATCATCTCTTTATTTCTCAGCCTCTCCAGAACTTTCAAACTGATCATCT
The DNA here is from genome assembly GCF_000715075.1 of Nicotiana tabacum. Lineage (NCBI taxonomy): Eukaryota > Viridiplantae > Streptophyta > Magnoliopsida > Solanales > Solanaceae > Nicotiana > Nicotiana tabacum. Next base: position 187,941,661 of record NC_134080.1, read on the forward strand.
GCCATGGCTGAAAATCAAACAACCTTCCCACATCTTCTGAGAAAACCCTCGACTCTTCCGTTCCTAGTGAAACACCTCTCAACATTCTCCTTTCCACCACTGTTGAAATTGAAGCACCTAAACCTGATTCTTTTTCACCCTCTATCTCTCTCACCACTCCCTCAGACCCTTCTCTCCCTCTAAGTGTTGAGAACTCAGAAACCCCTAAACTCGATAGTATCTCATCTCTGGCACATGAGATTCTCACAGAACAAAGAAAAGATGGAGAACATAGTGAGACTCTATAAGCAAAAAAGGTTTCTGAGGTTAGTGTTGATCAGTCTACAGGTACTCCCATCTTGGAGTTTGTTGCACCCATGGAATCTCAAGAGAGAGAGGCCATAGAAAACATATTGGCCAGATCTGCTGAAGGAATAGTGTACGGGGTAACCTCTACTATGCATGTGTCTTAGGGGGAAGAGACTCAGTTGTTGGTGGGAGAAGGAACGATGGTGCTCTTTGAACAACTTATACCAGAATAAACTACGAGGACCCCTCTTGAAGGACCTGACCCCTCTCCTGAGGAAACAGGTTAGGGATCTTCTTTCCAGGTCAGTTTAGACCCTGCTCCTTCTCCTCTCTTTGATGTTGAGCCTTTAGAAGTAGTGGCTCCTACTATAAGGTCCAGTTATGAAGAAGATCAGGATAATATTGCTCTAGATGCGTTCATTGTCAGAAGGAGGCAGTAGTCACTCCTTAGCCCTCTCCTAAACGAACTATTATAAGGTTGCAGACAAAGGAGGATCTTGAGTCCGCCCTGCAGAAGAGTAAAAGGAGTAGCAAGAAGAAGAAAAAGAGGCTAGTGAAGGATGGAGAGATTGTTTGTGAAAAGAACATTCCTGTAGTGGAAGTGGATGAGGAAGCTGAAGAGGAACCAAGTTCCTTAGTCAAAAGATCTCAGAAAAAGAAATAATCTATTGAAAGTGCTTCAGAGGAGGCAGTTGGAACGCCTAGTAAAAATTCAGTGAAAAGTAGTGACAAGTTGAAGCAAGTGGTGGCTGAAAAGTCACTGTCTGATGATGATATACTAGTGAAATCAAGTGTAAATAGTAAGTCTAGTGTGAAGTCTGGAAAAAGAAAATTGGAGAATGTAAAGGAACCCGGTTCTGTGAAGAAAGTGAAACATGAAAGTGTGTCTGGTATAGAAAGGTTGAGGTACCAGAAGGTCTTATGGGGTCGCATATTTGACCCAGAGATATCTGAGATGATTGACATGAGGAAAATCCTTGAAATGGTCGAAATTCAATGGTGGGGACATTTGTTCAAAGTGGATGTGCCCAAGGTTTATGAGGATGAGGTCCAAAGTTTTTATGTTGACCTCTTCACTGTTGAATCTGACCATATCTGTGCACTGGTAAATGGAGTTGACATTGTTATGGACTCTGCTCTGCTAGGAGACATACTTACGGTTCCTACTGACGGTATGTCTTCTGTTAAGAATGTCTGTGGCTCAAACTTTAGGCATGCTATAGTTAAGGAGGGAGCATTGTAGCGGGGGGAACGGGTGCGTAAGAAATCTTTGCTTCATGTTTATCAGCTCCTGTTTGAGTTGGTGAACAAGGTCCTTCTACCCCGTGCTGAGAGGAGGTCCATCAAATCCAAGTCTGATCTGTATTTGATGGAAGCACTGGATGAGTTCCGATTTGTTAATCTGCTAGCCATAATGATTGAGCACATGCAAAAGGTGGCAGCTTTAAAAGATGGAAATGATGGTCTCCCCTATAGATTTCTTCTCACGCATGTCTTCAAATTCTTATATGTGCCTTTGGGATATCCCAAGATGGGGACCAAGAAGCAGACCTTTTTGCAAACTACTCTAGAGGAATGTGAATGTGTTGCAAAAAGTGGAGGGGTAGAAAAAACTTCAACAATCTCACAGCTTGTCAATGCTCAAAATAGTGCTACTAAGGAGATTAGGAAGTTGAAGGCAAGGAATGCCATTCTAGAGACTCAGCTAAGTCAGGCTCAAGAGGCACCAGGGTCCTCCAGTTCATCAAGTGTAGAGGTTGCTCGTCTGACCAAAGAAAATGCTGATCTCAGGTAACAGGTTGAGAACCTAAAGGAGAAACTACTCGCAGAGCAAATGTCTGCAAATGCTAGGATGGATCTCGTTCTCAACACTCTTGCTGCCGCTTCCAAGCCCTTTCCCTATAATGTCCCCTAGGCTAATCCTCTAACCAGTTTCCAGTTTCCAGTTTATCTTTTCTATTGTGATGACTTTGTGGTAGTTGTTTTTTTTTGGTATGCATGGAAGTCACTTGTACTGCTCCCGCTGTTAACAGCCCAAATCTGCCTTTGTTATAATGTCAAAGGCTTATGTTTTATAAAATTAATGAAAACTCTTTTTTTTGCTGTAAATGCTTATGTTTATCTGCTTCTCTTTTCTATCATGTTGTATGCACATATGTGTTATGAGTTAGCTAGGTTAGACTTTTTTATGTTGATTGCTCACTTATGTATTTTCAATGATTCCAAAAGGGGAAAAAAGAATATGATAAAATTGAAGTAGGGGGTCTGATTAAAGGGGAAGCATAAAGTTAGGGGGAACTTGTGAAGTTCCTTGTACTTTATCTGTCTTTTGTTATTCTAAACATGATTGTTAATTTCTAAGTTTGACATCATTAAAAAGGGGGAAATTGATGGGTTTACAGTACCTTAGCTTTATTTTTTGATGATCTAACAAACTTACTGTCAAAGAACCAGATAAGAGACCTGACATACTTGGTACACATGTCAATCAATGGACTCAAGCTAATGTGAGTTGATATGGCTTCAGAAGATAAAGAATCAACACAGGGACTTGATCCCTTTGGGTTTCACTGATAGCAGTACAAAGTCAACTATCTACAGCTGGAAAGTGACTGCCTGCTGCACTGTCTACACTGTACACACAAACAGTGCAGCACAGTACATCAGTCACTCCTCATTGACCAACCAAGTGATTACATCATTCAAGTGATGTCATCCAAGTTGTATTAACAAAGAGTATTACAACAAAACATCACTTGAACACTTGAGAATTCATTCAAGCACTCCAACCGTTATTCTATCAAGCATTCAAATCGCAAGTGCATTAATAACAAAGTACAACACTACTACAGACCAGTTCCTACAATGAGTCTCTTATATGTCCTTAGTTGAATTGTAACTTTGTAGTTGTTCTTCATTGTAATTCCTACTTTGCTTATCTAGAAGCTTTAATTAGGAACCTCTTGTAAACCATAAACCTTGAGTGTTTGTGTCGTGACTAGAGTTAGTCATGAGTTGTAGTTTTGTAATAGGTGTATTGCAAAGTGGCTTATAATAGGTGTATTACAAGTTAGTGAGGGATTAAGAGTTTAATTCCTAGATTGCATAGGTTGTAATCTAAAGTTTGCTCATAGTGAAGTTGAAATCCTACCAGTGTAGGTCATGGTGCCTTGAGCAGGGATATTTCAACTTAAAAGTTCCCTGTTCCATTTAGTTACTGTTGCATTAGCATTATCTATGGAAACCTAGGACCTTGTCTCTATATAGTTTGGTGGACTCATATATTCTATCAGGTTGAATGCCTTCTAATCCGATCAGCTCGATGAAGTACTTTTGGGGAGTCCTCAAGATTGCTCTTCCTCCTAACTAAGAGAGTTTCCATTTAATCTATTCTCCTATCAGATTGGTTAGTGTTTCCCTCCATTCATCTTGACCATGTGGGGAGATCCAACGCCTCATTCTTTCATGTGGTTGCAGATCATATTACTGACACCTATGAGTAGTCGATAGTAGCCTCCATTGGAAAAAGTGTTCAACAGCCCAGATTTGCAGTAGCAAGTTGCATCCTTTGAAGAAATTGTATCCTCGTGCACAAGCGGATTCTCGGCTAACACTATCGGCACCAAGGTGGCATGAAGATTGTTGTAGAAGGTTGCTAGGACTACTGGTAATAGGTTGATGTTGAAATGACCCTTTTGTTGTGGGAATACCAATAATCCCAATAGTGCCATTGCGAAAGTGATAGGCCTGAGGCTCTCCCAGGTTTCCTGGTCACATTGGAACTCCCCTGAATACCATTCGTAGCTTTCACGATGCCCAAACCTGTCAAACATATGGTCGAGGCTCATCCACCCGTCCTCGATACTTCTAAGACTTCTGCTATTGGTAAGACCCAGAGCATCCAAGAACGGATACCTTGGCATAGTAACTAGCAACACTGGCTTTCTTTCGTTGAATGGAAAGTTTGTAAAACTCGTAAATTCCTCCTATGTCAGTACCAACTCACAGCCGGCAAATTTGAACACCACTTTAGCTGGGTCCCAAAATTCATCAACAGGTGTGTGAGTACTTTGTCTGTTCAGATGTTCATCACTGCAGTCAATGTACCTAGGTGTGTTCAAACTTCGTATATGTGTTCTCAACGAATATTCTTCCACCACTATTTCAGCTTATGTGGTGCTTCCATTACCATGCTAATTTCAAGGATGCTCTGGTTGATTGCCATTTTCTGAAGTGGGTAGAAGAAAATATTTGGGTAAGTGTTTGCTTTGGATCTGTAAGTGTCTTTTCATGTTTGTTTGCCTTTGCACATAAAAATTATGCCGTTGGGTTCATGACCCGTTGACATCAGGGTGGCTTTCCTAATTGTGTGTTGGTGTCTAGGACAAACTCACCTAGGGTTTATGCAGTATGACATATTTTACTAGAGTAGAGTGTTTCTTACTTCTGAATTTGACTGAGAATTATGAGAAGTTATGTCAATCGATCTGATAAAGTCATTCTCTAAAACTAGATAGTTTTGAAAAAAGGTTCGGAGGGGTGTAAAAGACAACCCTCGTGTGTCATTGTGTAAGATAGTGTGCGACTAAGACTCAATTGAATGAGATGTGATGACACTATATATAAAGCAATAATAAGCAAGGGTGTAGCAACAATATAGCAAAGTGAACATAGAGAGCAGATAACATAAAAGAGCAAATAGGGCATGTAAGCATGTAATTGCAATTTCGATCATAATCAAAGCAAAGTAGAAATAAATCTAGAATCCAAATTAGTCTAAATCTGCTAAGGCCAGAACCTAAGTGTGGTATCCCCAATAGAGTCTTCATGTTGTTTCACCCTATTTTGCACTAGTCAAGACAAGATTCAACTTGTGGTTTCTCTTTTGTTGATGAAAGAGAGTCGCCACCTAATATTTAAAGGTATACTAGGGTACCTATTATACTAAATCTTGTTCTTTATTGATCCGCTAATCGGTGAGATTATGGGTAAGGGTTCTTGTTCTTCTAATGTAAAGGTGTTAGGCACCCCTTAAAATCTACCTGAGGTAGCTCCATAGGATTTAGACTAAGTTTAGGATCAATTATTTATAACAGGCTTTGACTAATGATAAGGAATGTTGCTTACTATATATCTAAGTATGGTATTGATAGAGAGAATGTGGGGTCTTAGAGGGACATGTTGAAATCAAATTTTCCTTTTTGAAGTAGAGCTATTGTTCACCAAGTTCTGGATTTCAAAATCTTTGAAGGAAAGAAGGGTGAGCGCAAAACATAATAATTAGTGAGCAGATTGTAACTAGCGAACTAAGGATCTACTATTAGCTAATTTCCTCTTTTAATCCTATATTGTTTAAGGCTTGCCTAAGTTCACATGATACTAAAACATGAAATAAAAAGCACGTGTTCTAATATATGAGTGTTATATACATGAGATAAAATAACAATAAAGACATATCACATACAACTAACATTAGACTGGTTGAAGAAATAATCTAAATTAACGAGGTAGTAATAAAGATAAAGGAGTTTAGAGAAAAAGGATTGCACTCTGTGATTGGGCCTTAAGAAGGAAGGCCCAACAGTGAAGAGACACGGATACAAGCTGACTTTGGACTCCTCGACGAGGTGCAATAAAGCTAGAATTGGGCGTGAGTTCATAAAGAACTTAGAGGTCCAAACAGATGTACATGTGAAAAATAAAAATGTCATTAGATATATATCCAATACATTTAACATATTCTAACTACAGAACAAATTTTGATATGCATAACAAATACATAAACAGATAATTGAAGCAAGAATAAGATTAATAAGGTAGAGGAAATTATATATTCGTTGGGTGGCCTTACTGAGCAAATAATTCACATTGGAAACCTTTTGTTGTTATTGAGCACTAAACCCTTAAAGAACTGAATGTGCCAATAAATTAACAGCTAAGGAAGGTACCCCACTCAAGGTCGATGCTCCCTTTGGATCCCCAATACTTCAAAGTTCTTAAGGGAGTCAAGGCCTAGGGCTATGCTTGTGCCGGGGAGGGCAGCCCGACCTAGAGTCGAACTTCGCTCCCAAATACCCTTAATTACTAATGACATGGTTTCCTTACAGGTTTAATGGCCAATGAGGCCTATCCAATGCAAACTAAGTACTAAAGTATTACTTACTCCAAAATATATGTACTTTCTTCTTAATAAGAATAACACAAGAGAATACATACTATTTGTACGCGGCGAAATCAGAAGACTTAATTTCTCGCTATCAAGTCATTTCGGAAGAATGCCTTGAGACCCCGAGGACGGGGAGCCACGACCGAGTCCCCTCCCTCGGGGCTCGTTGATGCCCGACTCAAAGAAGACGGAGGTCAAGGCCAGAACAGAAGGGGAAGCTTCCAAGGCACGTGACTAAGTCTGACAAAGACGGCCTATCCGGAGCCTATGCTGAAGCATCGGATCTAGCCGTCCCATCTCCATGCTTTGTAATTAATGCATGTTGTACTATAGCCGAGTTCCCCTCCTATATAAAGGGAACCCTCGCTACTTTGTGATGGGCTGATATTGCTCCAACTATTTCTCCACAAGATCAATAATATCTCTCTCCCCCCTTTCTCTCTAACTCGCTTGTTCTTATTAGCTCGAGGCCACTTTAGCATCTGCCATCCCTCCATTTGTTCTTAATTTATTTCTTGGTATTGGCCATAAAGAGCCTTGTTTAATCATATCTTAACTGTTATCCCATCATTGACTACCCCCAATAGCTCGAGATTGAGCCCCATCAGGTCAAAATATCTGGCTCGGTGAACAGAATCGAGAACGACAACCTTGAAAACCACGGGGAAAATGGCGTGGCTACTCAAAGTGCCAGAGCGCAACCACAAAATCCTAATGACACACCCAGACCAGTTCCAGTGGACGCGGATTCACAGGGCGCACAACAGGTCAACGAAACCTCACACACCGACAAGAGCGTGCGGCATAGCGACCGATAGGAAGCCCAAATAACCCTACCCCGAGAAGAACAGGAAGTTAGTCTACATGTTATTCTTGAAATGTTGCAGGCACAGCAGTTGGCCATCGCTCAGTTACAAAGCCACCCGGAGACTCCCAACACAGCAGTGCCTGAAATGGCTCCCCCCACCGAGAAAATGCCCTAGAGGTCAAGCAATAACGGATCGGTAGCCGACCTTGCCATAGCAAAGAGGTTTGGGGATCTCTCCAAAAGGGTTGAATCGGGTTCGCGAAAGTTCATGCAACGGCCGTTCCCCGAGGAAGTGGCCTCAGAACCCATTTCAAAGAAGTCCAAAATGCCAGAACTCCCTAAGAACAACGGGACCTTAGATCCCAACAAACACATAACCGCCTATACGTGCACAGGAAAAGGCAACGACCTAAAAGATGATAAGATCGAGCCCTTCTTATTGAAGAGGCTCGGGGAAACATTCTCGAAAGGGACCATGATGTGGAGTCACAACCTAATGCCCGATCCCATAAACTCACCTACTGTACCATCAGACTTCTTCATGAAGGCATACGCCAGCGTTATCGAAACTACGACGAGAAGGCCCGATGCATCCAGGGCCGAGCAAAGGGAGAATGAAATGCTATGGGGATTTGTACCTCATTTCCCGATGGAACGAACGGGATTACCCCCGGTCTTGGATGACTGGGCAATACAGGCCTTCACTCAAAGCCTAAACAAACCAAGCCCGACGATTCCAGGGCAGTTCAAACAAAGCTTGATCAGGTACCCAGTCAAGACCTGGTCGGATGCCCGTACCCGGCATTGGTCGCAAATCAGGGTCATGGATGCCCGTCCGGGAGCCTCCTTGGGCTCAATTAACCCAAACAAGTTCCTGGCAAAGAAACCAATGCCAAACAGAGTAAGGTACCACCCATGCATCACAGACAAGAGGAACGCCCGGAGATACAATATACCTCACGACGATCGAGGAATGGTCTGAGGGCAATATCCACAAGGAATTGTTACCAAAAGCGGATTCAACGAGGACACATGGTTGTCAAGGGTACCTCGCCCACCAGAGTACAATTTCCACATTGCTATACCAAACATCATACTCTCCATAGGCGAAACCGGGGACGTCAAATTACTCGGATAAATTTGGTCGAATTCCCCCAAAGAAATCGTAGCCTGGCGCAGGAACTACATAGCAAGTGCGGCGGTAGGGCCTAAGGTAGCCACCAGCTCCGAAGGAAAGACACTAAGCCTCTCCGTAAAAATTGCCACCGAGAATTGACGAGTGACCGAATTCAAGTTCGGCCCCCAGTACGAAAGGCAGCCAGGAGGAACGAAACAAGCGGGCCACAGCGCATCACCATGGTGATGGAGGAATGACGACCCTTTCCAAGGAATTGTAAAAAGGAGAGCAAAATTTCTCGGCACCGGAGAAAGGCAGGCTTGGGGGTATACCCCTAGGGATGCCCCTACAGTCAGCAAAGAGGATACAGAGACCTCGTCTCGATCTTGCAATGATGTACTGGTAACCTTCTTCTTTACTCGATCCATTTTTGATAAAACATGTGTTCATGAGTTCAGGTGACTCGATCAACACTGTCGGACCATCGAGGTCGAAACATAACCACCTCCCGAATTCTTGACAGACTCCAAATGGCGATCACCAAAATAAGGGGGCAAGACCATTCCCCACCGAGGCAACTCTGAGCTCACGAATAATGGCCTTCGAGCCTAAGCAAACTCGATGACTCAGAGACTATCATCGATCGCCATGAACTAGAAAACTCAAAACTGTAAGACCCAAAGCGGGCAGACTCGGCATAACCAGATCTATTCTATATAGCAACAAAAACTGTAAGACCTCAACAGGCATGACAAACTGTAAGACTTCAACGGGCATGAAAATTTTGTAAGACCTTACTACAGGCGTAAAAACTCAATCCCGAAGTTTATCCTATACGTCGCATTTGTAAGAATCCCGAAAGGGCATACCCTCGGTGTAGATGCCTAAACTGTCATTTAGGATCAAAAATAGCTCCGGCCAAACACATATGACTACGGTCAAAATGGATTCTCCAGCCAAATTAACACGACTCGAGGATGCCCGACTGTCGCTAACAAAATCGCAGACCATTACTTCAAATATACTTCAGAAAAAACCGATTAAAAGAGGCTTCCCTCAAAAGGCAAAACGAGCTTCGACCATGTCAGCTCCAAATCACAAGGCTTCAAGCTAACAAATTTCCGAGGTGCTCGAACATTGCCACTAACGATTTGAAATCGAGGTTCTTCCAGAACCGACGACTGGTCAGGCAAAATCATTTCAAAAAGACCTTAATGAGAGGAAAACAAAGCCTACAAAAAAGCCCACGGGAAGAGGTGTAAGAGCCATTATCGCCAGCCAAACGAGCCTCCGGGCCGCACACTAAAAAGGCCTCAACAACCAAACAGCGTAAGAGCCAATATCGCTAGCTCAAAAATTGAGAACATGAGGATTAAAATGAGCTCGAGTCGTAACCCGATTCGGAGACCGAATCCAAAATAGTTAATAGCAATATGACTAAAGGCACAACATAAATGCCATTGTCGCCAGCCAAATGAGCCTCCGGGCCACGCACTTGTAAGGTCACCTCGACCCGAAACACAAAAAGCTATCATCATCCGCCCATGCGAGCAGGAAAGAACTTGAGGGTCAATTAAAGCTCGAGTCACAATGCAACTCGGAGACTGGACCCAAAATAGTCGAAACGGCAAATTCCCTTGGGCAAGAAACAAGAACAATTACTATCCGCCCACACAAGCATAGAAGATTGAAGGTCAGGCAAGCTCGAGTCAAGGCTTGACTTGGAGACTAAGCCTAAGCATCTAGGCAAATCGCGGAGACCCTAACGCCTGTTCATGTCAAAATTCGCGCTTAAAAGCCTTCGGTCCTACCTGATTAGTTCCGAACCCACGAGGATCCCGCCAAATATCGAAACTAAACAGCCTGGTCAAAAGCAATACAGAAAGAGATGCAGAAGAAATAAAACTTCAAGTTTTCTCTTATCTTACATACGCAAAAGGTGCACTCTCTATCTGCAAACATGATCTGCATGTATTAAATACAAAAAGAAAAAAAACAGCGAAATCTACACTCCGCTCCAAAGGGCTACAGCCGGCCAGCCCCGGATTCACTCTCTCTGACGTCAGCAAGAAGTAACCGAGCGTCAAGCTCGTCTGCCCTTGCTTGAGCCAATTCCTCCGAGAGAACAAAGCTCTTTGCGCCGATCTCCTCGAGTACCTCTCTTCGGGATCTGCAACGAAAATATTCCTCGATCCTCTTCTTACAGTCGAGGGCCTCGCTTCAACTCAGCCTGGGCATTAGCAGCATCTTTCATACGAATCGCCATCTCTTGATCAGCCTTGGTTCAGCTTAGTGCTGCTTCATCCTAGGCATCAATTATCTCAGCTCTGGTATCAGCATCCTCGAGCGCCGCCCCCTCGAGCACGCATCCTCGAGGGTGATTCCTTCGACCGCCACCTCTTCTAGGTTCCTAGCTCAATCCCCCGGGGGGTTCCCACCTAGGAAAAAGATGAAGAAGAGGAAAAGGAGGGGATGCAGAGGAGGCAAAGAAAATAGACATTGCCCGCCAAAGCCAAAGGTTAAAGATTCGGCGGGCCCCAGCCTCAATGGCCGGTAGTGCCATTTTATCTCTTGGGAAAGGAAAAACCCAAGGGATGAAGTGCCACACCAGGCCTAGGTGGGAGAGTGAGCAGCGGTACATAGTCCGAACGACTGTCTACATAGGGGGAAAACCGACTCCCCATCCGTCATCATCTCGGGCCAATAGCAAAAACAACGATAAACATATCAACAACCACATCAGCAACATGACAACATGATTATGCTCGACAAAGGGAAGCCTCGGAAAGATTCCACAACACAATCTACGGGAGCTCCGCTAAACGGCCTTGAGGCCATGAGCCCCAAGCATGATGTTCAAGGATAGAAGAAGATGATAAGAAGAAATGGACAAATGAGCCAACGAAGGTACTGGGATGGGGAAAAAAACGCCAAGGCACCCCCATTTATAGGGGGTAACAACACGGTCATCGAGGCTTTAGAAGATTGACCGGCGGACGCAGTTATTGCATTCTTGAAAAACCGAATCAACAGTGGTACATTCACCTTGGAGAACGGGAATCGGTAGTACATTGAATGAAGTCGAAATGCACAAGTCCATGGGACACCCTAATAGCCACAAAAGCTCGCACCACAGGTTGCATCATTGGTATGATGTCACCGTAAGAATCTCGAGGAGTCAAATGTCCAAATCATTTCCCATCACTTCGTTCTGAAAAACGTGGAGACTATCTGTACGCAGTGAAATCAGAAGACTTAATTTCTTTCTATCAAGTCATTTCGGAAGAATGCCTTGAGACCCGGAGGACGGGGAGCCACAACCGAGTCCCCTCCCTCGGGGCTCGTCGATGCCCGACTCAAAGAAGACAGAGATCTAGGCTAGAACAGAAGGAGAAGCTTCCAAGGCACGCGTCTAAGTCTTACAAAGCCGGCCTATCCAGAGCCTATGTCGAAGCATCGCATCTAGCCGTCCCATCTCCATGCTTTGTAATTAATACATGTTGTACTATAGCCGAGTTCCCCTCCTATATAAAGGGAACCCTCGCTACTTTGTGATGGGCTGATCTTGCTCCAACTATTTCTCCATAAGATCAATAATATCTCTCTCTCTCTCCCTTTTCTCTCTAACTCGCTTGTTCTTATTGGCTCGAGGCCACTTTAGCATTTGCCATTCCCCTATTTGTTCTTCATTTATTTCTTGGTATTGGCCATAAAGAGCCTTGTTTAATCATATCTTAACTGTTATCCCGTCCCTGACTACCCCCGATAGCTCGAGACCGAGCCCAGTATCGACCCCGAGGTCCTCCGTCAACCAGTCCGACGCTAGGGCAGTAAGCCCCTCGGTTTGATTACTACCTCATTTTAGCTTGCACTTCATCGTTAAACTTCATATTCCTAGAATCATCTTCTCTAACAACTAGCATAAAAATAGATAACATATTTTTAGAATCCCATTTACAAATTTAATTGTTGCTACCATTTTCACGGTAAACACTACTATGATACTAAATAGGGAAACATATCAAGGAAACCTAAAGGGAGATGGGCTATGTTTAGAATACACAGATAGAAAGAGGTTTCATAATCACACCATTGCAGGAATGAATCACTAAGGCATAATATATTCAAACAACTATTGATAATATTACTTAGTACCTTGAAGACATCAAAGCAAATTCAAACCATCAGTCTCAATCAACAATTATTACAGAGATATTATCAAGGTTATGGGACTGAACCCTCATCATGATTACAACTTTACAGATTTAAACAAGGGATCCCTAAGGTCTCAACAAGATCATGCTTCTAATAGTGTTAGAAAGTCAATGGGTTCAAATAATATCAACCAAGGAGCTTCATAAGTTTTGAAAGTCAAGTTCAGTTTTTAATTAACAATAAAGAAGAGGGCTAAGCATAACTCAATGTAGGACATGGTGTTGCAGAGTTAAAGCAGGGACACTAGTAATTTTAATAAGCTATACGTGGGCAGGATGAATGAAACAGTGATCTTACATAAGTATGGGAACTTTGCACATTACAGAACCATACCAACATGTTGATAAAAGAAAAGATGTGGAAGACATTGTATCAAAACAAGTTCAAACTAAATATAGATCTAGTTCAGCATATAGGTATGAAGTGATCATGTTTCAGTTCCTAAACCTATCCATTGGTTATGGAAGTATGTCTAAATCCTATTTTTATGGAGGCTAAGTCAATGGTAGATGCATGCAAACATCATAGAAACTCAATAGTGACTCAAAGAGATTAAGGACATGGATGTATTGTACTAGTTTTGAAATTACACATGTATATGAAGATTCGAACTAAGTATGGAATAAACAAGCTCAGTTGTGCAATAATTACTAGTTGACTTTATCCAAAAAAAATTGACTTACACTAAGAATAGTTTAACCTTACAGAATATATATGCAGCAAAGATTCATGACAAGAAAGTAGCTTGGTGCAAATAAGATAGTTTCCTATGCATACAACAAATGAGCATGATCATGAGAAAAGTTATAGCGATAACTTAGATATCACTCTCAGAGTTAACGGGTACAGATACAGAGAAGAAAAGCATCTAGACACTCATATCTTTCAACTTAGTTAAATGACATGGACATACCATATATCATGTTAAGATTACATAATAATGAACCCAACCATAAGGCAAATAAGGTGCAGGGCAACAAGATGAAATCTCAGCAGGATCATTAGTGAAGGGAAAGGCATGAAGTTCAGATGAGCATGATTAGTTCAACAATAATGATGTCTAAAATAAAGTAAAAGACTATAGTGATAACTTAGTAAGATAGTTGGACAAACACAAGCAGAGACACTTCAAGTTTAGGCTCAAGGTTAAGAGGCAAGGAGAAATAAGTCTTGAACAAATTCAGGCTTCATTTTAGCAATAACTATCAAGTAGCAAACTTAGCTTCTAAAATCCACAAAATTACAGAAGTGCAATAAAACAGGAATGAGTTCATTGTAATTCACTGAGAGCTACGAAGTTTACGTAAAACATGAACATATAAGAAATTAGGCATGGAGACTGTAAGAAAACTCAGATCAAAGATCAATAATTATCATTTACCTAATCGATTATTATTTTGGAGAATCATAAACAGAACAAGCTGATCAAAAAAGGTTGTCAAACTAACAAAAATATAAATATCTAATGTCAAACACATACAACATAATATTCCTTTATAGAAATCAACATCGACATATCTAAATCATTTAGAGAGATGAATGAAAGAAAGATTGAGAGAAAGATGTTGACCTTCTGATGACATCCAAATCCACTACTAAAAAGTAAATGGACATGGTCGCATGCAATATAATATACCCAACTATTAGTCGGGGTCGAATCCCACTGAGAACCATATGTAGGCGATTAGGAATGTAAGAGAATTATCACTTATTATGCAATGCCAAACACTTAGAATTGTTTTTAGAAAATATTTATACCTAATTGCGGAAATGTAAAACTAACCTAGAAAGCAAGTAAAATGATCAATGGCCACAAGTATGGATGCATCGGAAATTACACTCAAGTAACGATCCAATGTATTTCATGATTTCACAAGTATGAGCGAGTTTATGTTAATTAGCCATGGGTAATAATTCTATATTAGCTTCTTCCAAAGACTAATAAGACTTCCTAATTGAATTATCCCTAAAACAATTAAGAGATTAAGCACACCCGGATATGGCTACAAGTAGTTCAATCCTATCCCTAGGTAGAATATATAAAATGAGGGTTAAAGCCTCAAGTTCTTGTTAATTAATCTTTTCCAACCCCAAATAATCTTTAACAAAATTAATTCGGAGTTAATGGGCGAATCCTAGGGTTAGCTAATCCCTTTGGAAACATTAAAGAACAAGAATAATTAAAGAAACAATAACTCACTTCATAAAAAGATAAAAATCATTCAATACACAAGCACAACAAGATATTTAATCCACACTTTAAACATGAATATTTCCATAAACAAAATTCAAGTGTTGGAATAAATACTACTGTCACGATCCTAAACCCAGACCTGGTCATAATAGCGCCTCTCGTGAAGACAATGCCAGCCGACACAACACCCAATTCTTTTTAACAATTAAAATACACAATTTAAGTCTTTAACATGATTAAATCTCAAATAAGCAGTGAAACAGTACAATTTGCGAAAATAAAACCAACACAGCCCGACATCGGGGTGTCACCAGTTATGAGCATCTAACATAAGTCTAGGAATATGGAAAAGGGTCTACATAGTCTATTACAAAATCCAGTACAGAGAAGGAAATAATGATAAGAGGGAGAACACTAGGCTGCGAACACCGAGAAACTACCTAGTGGACTCCGAAATCTGGTGGAAGCTATCAACCCTCGCTAGCAGGACTTGAAGCACCTAAATCTGCATGCAGGGTGCAGGGAGTAAAGTGAGTACTCCAACTCAGTGAGTAATAATAATAAATGAAGACTGAGCGATAAGAATCACATAAAAACATAACAACATGCTATAAAGAGGCAGAGTAAAACTAGTAAAGTGCAAATAAACAGTGAAATCTCATTAAACACATTAGTTAAGTATAAGCTTCTTTAAAATACCTTTTTAACAGTTAAACAAGTAAATGACAGGCCCTCAGCCTCATAATCATAATAAGTGTATCACTGCTGCGGTGTGCAGCCCGACCCCAAGTATCCTCACAACACAGGCCCTTGGCCTTACTCAGTCAGAATCTCATAATCCACTCGGGCAACAGTAAAACATAATGCTCAGCCCAAAATATCATTTAAAGTGTTAAAAAGAGAGTAAACATTGTTGACTTATGAAAATAATATAATATAGCATGACTGAGTACAGATATAAAATCAAAACAGTGAGGAAATATCAGTAAAAATCCCCTAAGGGTCCAAATAGTTGGCACGAGGCCCAAATATGGCATTCAACCCAAAACATGATGATAGCAAACCGTTTTCAATCAAATACGCGGTAAAATAGTCATTTGGGATCGACTAAATCACAATCTGCAAAAGTGCACGATTCCACGCTCGTCATCTAGCGTGTGCATCACCTCAACATAGCACAAAGATGTGTAATCCGGGGTTTCATACCCTCAGGACAACATTTAAAATCATTACTCAACTCAATCTGGTCCAAACTCTAGCCCGCGACGCCTTTGCCCCTTGAATCGGCCTCAACTAGCGTTGAATCTATCCAAAATCAGAATTATGACATCAAAAATATGCTAAGGGAACGAAGCCCATGCAAAATAATCAACTTACAACATAAATCTCAAAATTAACCAAAACCCGACCCCCGGGCCCACGTCTCGAAATTCGATAAAATTTACTTCAATAGATTCCTTATCTCCCCACGAGTTCATACATATCAAAAGTCCCAAAATTCGACCACAAATGGACCCTCAAATCCTCAAGTCAAGGTCTCCAATACCATCCCTAGTTTTTCAAATTTTAACCCTTAATTTCCATAATTACAAGCCTAATCCGTGAAATACTGCCATAGGATCGATTATTAGCTTCAAAAATCTTACCTCCAGACATTATCCCTTGAATCCCTCTTCAAAATGGCTTCCCCAAGCTCAAACCTGAATAAAAATGGTGAAGAAATAGCTCAAAATCGCAAAGGAATGCATTTATACCTTCTGGCCCAGGCTTTTCGCACCTGCGGCCAATTCCCCGCTTTTGCGCAACCGCTTCTGCGGTCTGAGCACCGCTTCTACGGTCATCACTTAAATCCTAGAAACCGCATCTACGAAGCATATCCCGCACATGCGCTATTGCAAGTGCGCCACCTCAACCGCTTCTGCGGCTCCAACTCTCCTTGGCCCTTTCCACTTCTGTGACTCCTTTCCACATCTGCGGGGGTCGCACCTGCCACCTCCCAATCATAGATGCGGTTATGACAGCAGCCCCAATACTTGGGCTGCCATTTCCAAATTTCTTTCTTTCCGTCAACCATCTGAAATCACCCCGAGGCCCCCAAGACCTCAACCAAAAGAAAAAACAAGTCACATACTACCATCCAAACTTATACCAATCTTCAAAACATCTCAAACAACATCAAATCAACCAAAACACATCGAATTCAAGCCTAAGGTTCCAAAATCTTCCGAATTACGCTTTTGATCAAAAAGTCTACCAAACCACGTCCGAATGACCTAAAATTTTGCACACACGTCCAAAATGATACAACGGACCTACTGTAACTCCCAGAATTCCATTCTGACCCCTATATCATAATCTCACCTATCAACCGGAAAACACCAAAATTCCAATTACGCCAATTCAAGCCTAAATCTACTCCAGACCTCCAAAACATATTCCAATCACGCTCATAAGTCCCAAATCACCTCCCGAAGCTATCCAAACCATTGGAACTCACATCCGAACCCTTTAACACATAAGTCAACATCCAGTTGACTTTTCCAACTTAAGCTTCCTCAAAAGAGACTAAGTGTCTCAAACCTTACCAAAACCTTCCGAACCCGAGCCAACCAACCCGATAACACAAAATACAGTTGAACAAGGCAATAAGAAGTAAAAATGGGGGAAACGGAGCAGTAACTCATGAAACGACCGGCCGGGTCGTTACATCCTCCCCATCTTAAACAAATGTTTGTCCTCGAACGAGTTAAGAAACATACCTGAAGCCTCAAACATGTGAGGATATTTGCTCCGGATCTCATGCTCGGTCTCCCATGTAGCCTCCTCCACGGGCCGACCTCTCCATTACACTTTTATTGAAGCTATATCCTTTGACCTCAACTTTCGAACCTAACACTCCAAAATAGCTACTGGCTCCATATCATAAGTCAAATCACCATCTAACTGAACCGTGCTGACATCTAGAACATGAGAAGGATCCCCAATATACTTCCGGAGCATAGAAATGTGAAATACTGGATGCACACTCGACAAGTTGGGTGGCAAGGCAAGCTCATAAGCCATCTCCCCAATCCTCTGAAGCACCTCAAAAGGCCTAATGAACCGAAGACTCAATTTACCCTTCTTCCAAAATCTCATAACACCCTTCATGGGTGAAACCTTCAACAGAACCTTCTCACCAACCATGTAGGACACATCCCCAACCTTTCTGTCAGCATAACTCTTTTGTCTCGACTGCGCTGTACAAAGCCTCTCCTGAATTACCTTCACCTTTTCTAAAGCATCCTACACCAAGTCTGTCCCCAATAGCCTAGCCTCACCCGGCTCAAACTAACCACTTGGAGATCTACACTGCCTCCCATACAAAGCCTCATATGGAGCCATATGAATACTTGACTGCTAGCTGTTGTTATAAGCAAACTCTGCAAGCAGTAGAAACTAATCCCATGACCCTCCGAAATCAATGACACAAGCACGCAACATGTCCTCCAATATCTGAATAGTGCGCTTGGACTGTCCGTCCATCTGAGGGTGAAAAGTTATGCCCAACTCAACCTAAGTACCCAACTTTCGCTACACATACCTCCAAAACTTCAAAGTTAACTGAGTGCCCCTATCTGAAATGATGGAAACTAAAACACCATGCAAACGAACAATCTCCCGGATATAGATCTCTGCCAACTGCTCTGAAGAATAGGTAGTACACACAGCAATGAAGTGCGCGAACTTTGTCAGTCGATCCACAATCACCCAAATAGCATTGAACTTCTTCAAAGTCTGTGGGAGCCCAACTACAAAGTCCATGGTGATCCGCTCCCACTTCCACTCTGGAATATCCATCCGTTGAAGCAAGCCACCCGGTCTCTGATGCTCATATTTTACCTGCTAACAATTGAGACACCGAGCTACAAATCCCACAATGTCCTTCTTCATTCTCCTCCACCAATAGTGTTGTCTCGGATACTGATATATTTTCGCGGAACCCGGATGAATGAAACACCGCGAGCTATGGGCCTCCTCCAGAATCAACTCCCGAATCCCATCTACATTGGGCACACATATTCGGCCCTGCATCCTCAACACCCCATCATCACCAATAGTCACATCTTTAGCATCATCGTGCTGAACTCTGTCCTTAAGGACAAGCAAATGAGGATAATCATACTGGCGCTCTCTAATGTGATCATATAAAGAAGATCGAGAAATCACACAAGCTAATACCCGACTGGGCTCCGAAATATCTAACCTCACAAACTGATTGACCAAGGCCTGAACATCAACTGCAAGAGGTCTCTCCCCAACGAGAATATATACCAAACTCCCCATACTCACCGCCTTCCTACTCAAGGCATCGGCCACCACATTGGCCTTCCCCGGATGGTACAAGATAGCAATATCATAATCCTTTAGCAACAAACCATCTCTGCTGCCTCAAATTGAGATCCTTCTGCTTGAACAAGTGCCGGAGGCTATGATGATCAGTAAACACCTCACAAGACATACTATACAAATAATGCCTCCAAATCTTCAATGCGTGAACAATGGCAACCAACTCCAAATCATGAATAGGGTAGTTCTTCTCACGGGGCTTCAACTGGAGAGAAACATAAGAAATAACTCTACCCTCCTTCAATACGCACATAATACCAACTCTCGAAGCATCACAATACACGGTATATGAACCTGAAGCTGATGGCAAAACTAACACTGGAGTTGTGGTCAAGGCAGTCTTGAGCTTCTGAAAGCTCTCCTCACACTCATCCGACCACCTGAATATAGCACCCTTTTGAGTCAACTTGGTTAAGGGAGATGTGGTAGATGAGAACCCTTGAACAAATCGGTGGTAATAACCCGCCAAACCAAGAAAGCTGCGAATCTCTATGGCTAAGGATGGTTTGGTCCAACTCTAAACTGCCTCTATCTTCTTCGGATCAACCTGAATAACCTCCTGGACACCACGTGCCCCAATAAAGCCATTGAACTAAGCCAAAACTTACACTTGGAGAATTTTGCATAAAGCTTCTCCTCCCTCAATCTCTGCAACACAACTCTCAAATGCTCCACGTGCTCCTCCTAACTAAGCGAATACACCAGAATATCATTAATGAAAACTATGACGAACGAGTCGAGATAAGGCCGAAACACGCTGTTAATCAAATGCATGAACGCTACTGGGGCATTGGTCAGCCCAAAAGACATCACCAATAACTCATAATGACCATATCGGGTCCTAAAAGTTGTCTTTAGAATACCTAAGTCCCTGATCTTCAACTGGTGATAACCTGAACGGAGATCAATCTTGGAGAACACTCTCGCTCCTTGAAGCTGGTCGAATAAATCATCAATGTGAGGCAAAGGATACTTGTTCTTAATTGTTACTTTGTTCAACTGCCAATAATCAATGCACATCATACTATCATCCTTCTTCTTCACAAATAGAACTGGCGTACCCCAAGGTGACACACTAGACCGAATGAACCCCTTATAAAAGTGTTCTTGAAACTGCTCCTTTACTTCCTTCAACTCCGTTGGTGCCATACAATACGGCGGAATAGAACTGGGTTGAGTGCCCGGCACTAGATCAATACCAAAATCAATATCCCTATCCGGCAGCATGCCTAGCAGGTCTGCAGGAAACACATCAGGAAAATCCCTCACAACTGGAACTGAATCAATATTGGAAGTCTCTGCACCGACATCCCTCACAAGATCTAGATACGAAAGACAACCCTTCCCAATCATACGCTAGGCATTCAAGAATGAAATTACCCTACTGGGAACCTAATCAGTCGAACTTCGCCACTCAATCTGTGGCACACCTGGTATAGCCAATGTCACTGTCTTAGCATGATAGTCTAGAATAGCATGACACGGAGATAGCCAATCCATTCCAAAAATAACATTGAAGTCTACCATACATAACAAAAACAGATCCACAATGTTCTCCAGACCCCCAATAGTCACCACACATGACCGGTACACACGGTCTACAATAATAGTATCGCCTACTAGAGTAGATACATGAACAGGTAAAACAAGAGACTCATGGGGCGTATCCAAATAACGAGCAAAGTATGATGACACAGAAGAATAAGCGGAACCGGGATCAAATAATACAGAGGCATCTCTATGGCAGACTGAGACAATACATGTAATAACAACATCTAAAGCAATAGCATCAGGTCTAGCTAGAAGTGCATAGAAACGGGCTTGACCGCCACCTGATCGACCTCCCCCTCTAGGGCAACCCCTAGTTGACTAACCTCCACCCTAGCTGGTTGGGTGGGTGGTGGTAAAGTAATCGGCGCTGAAGCCGATGGCTAACTCCTCTGTTGAGACAAACCTGCAAGATGACGAGGACATTGCCTCCACACATGACCCGTCTCTCAACACTCATAGCAACTCCCTAGCACTGGACACGGGGACTCAAGGGAACTCCTAGCACCGGAATGACTAGCAGATGCACCTGGCATAGAAGAGCCCTGAACTGACGGAGCACGAGACAAACTATGAGCTGGAAGGGCACTAAGTGATGACTGGCCCTGATGAGAACTGTGAGAACCATGACCCGATGATGCCCCACAATAACCTGGGCGAGTTGGCTGAACCTGCCTGAACGGACAACCTCTACCATGTTGAAACTGACCTCTCAAAGGAGAACCACCATAACTACCAGATCCTCAAGGCCTCTTGGCCTCCCTCTCATCTCGCTCTTGGCGACGAACTGACTCAATCTCACGAGCAATATCTACAACCTCCTCAAAAGTAGCACCAGTCACCCTCTCTCTGGTCATGAGAATACGGAGCTCATAAGTGGGGCCATCAACAAACCTCCCAATCCTCTCTCTATTTGTTGGAACCAACCAAATCACATGACGAGCTAACTCAGAGAACCTCTTCTCATACTACGGCACAGTCATCTCTCCCTAACGCAACCACTCCAACTGCCTGCGTATCTCCTCTCTGCGAGCCTGTGGCACATACTTCTCCAAAAAGAGAACGGCGAACTACTGCTAGGTAAGGGTGCTGCACCAACAGGCCTACGCCTCTCAAAAGCCTCCCACCAAGTGAAGGCAGCTCCAAAAAACTAAAAAGTAGTGAAAGCAACCCCGCTGGTCTCCAGAATACCCACTGTATGAATAATCCTATGATACTTATCCAAGAAACCCTGGGCATCCTCGCCCTCTGCACCACTGAAAGTCGGAGGCTGAAGTCTACCAAACCTCTCCAATCTACGCTGCTCGTCATCTAGCATGGCAGGAGCTATATAGTCCTAAGTAGATGCAACGGGCTGGGCTGGATGTTCCCCCTTTGTTTGAAGTCCCTACACGACCTGCTCAGGTGTGCGAGTGGCGGGAGTCTGGTTGCCTCCTCCGGCTTGAGAAGTAGCTGCAGCTATAGTAACTGAAACTGCCTGAGCTAGGCCAGTGTATACTGATAGAATCAGAGCCAAGGCCTCCTGAAGACCCGGAATCATAATGGGCACAACTGGTGCTTGAGCTGGTGCTGCTGGAGCGTCCAGAACTGGGACCTGATCCTGAACTAGGACAACTAGTGGATCTGCATGTGCTGCCCTAGCTGCTGTGCGGGCCACATCCCTGCCCCTGCCCCTACCGCGACCACAACCGCATCCTCGACCTCTAGTAGCCACAATTGGTGGTACTGGTGGTCGTCCATCCTGACAGGTAGCGCATGTCCTCACCATCAGTGAGAGAATAGAATAACAGAAGTTTAGTACTCGGATCAATAGATTCGCACGACAAGAATTTCAAGAATATGATGTTTTTCCTAAAGGTTTTGCAGTCTCTCGAGGATAAATACAAACTTTTCCGTACCGATCCGCGAGACTCTACTAAACCTGCTCATGACTCATGAGACCTATGTAACCTAGGCTCTGATACAAAGTTGTCACGACCCTAAACCTGGACCCGGTCGTGATGGAGCCTCTCGTGAAGACAAGGCCAGCCGACATAACACCCAATTCTTTTTAACAATTAAATTGCATAATTTAAGTCTTTAACACGATTAAATCTCAAATAAGTAGTAAAACAGTACAATTTGCAGAAATAAAACCAACACAGCCCGACATCGGGGTGTCACTAGTCATGAGCATCTAACATAAGTCTAGGAATATGGAAAATGGTCTACACAGTCTATTACAAAATCCAGTACAATGGAAGGAAATAATGATAAGAGGGAGAACACTGGGATGCGAACGCTGAGCAACTACCTAGTGGACTCCAGAAATCTGCTGGAAGCTATCAACCCTCGCTAGCAGGACCTGAAGCACCTGAATCTGCACGCAGGGTACAGGGAGTAAAGTGAGTACTCCAACTCAGTAAGTAATAATAATAAATGAAGACTAAGCGATAAGAATCACGTAAAAACACAACAACATGCTATAAAGAGACAGAGCAAAACTAGTAAAGTGCAAATAAATAGTGAAATCTCATTAAACACATTAGTTCAGTATAAGCTTCTTTAAAATACCTTTTTAACAGTTAAACAAGTAAATGACAGGCAACTAGAAGAGATAAACACATAAATACTGCCCCTCGGGCAACAACATGGAATAACACCAGCCCCTCGGGCTATATCTCATATCATAATGGGTACCCGCTCTCACTGGGGGTGTGCAGACTCCGGGTGGTGCCCCTTACGGCCCAAGTGCAATATCAAGTCATCTCGTGGCATAATCAATAGGCTCTCGGCCTCATATCAAGCCACCTCGTGGCGTAAAACGCAGGCCCTCGGCCTCATAATCATAATCAGTGTATCACTACTGTGGCGTGCAGCCCGACCTAAAATATCCTCACAACATAGGCCCTCAACCTTACTCAGTCAGAATCTCATAAGCCACTCGAACAATAGTAAAAGATGATGCCCTGCCCAAAATATCATTTAAAGTGTTAAAAAGAGAGTAAACATGGCTGAGTTATGAAAACAGTATAATATAGCATGACTGAGTTTAGATATAAAATCAAAACAGTGAGGAAATATCAGTAAAAATCCCATAGGGTCGAAATAGTTGCCACAAGGCCCAAATATGGCATTCAGCCCAAAACATGATAATAGCAAACAGTTTTCAATCAAATACGTGGTAAAATAGTCATTTGTGATGGACTAAGTCACAATCCCCAAAGGTGCACGACCCCACGCTCGTCATCTAGCGTGTGTGTCACCTCAACATAGCACAACGATTTGTAATCCGGGATTTCATACCCTCAGAAAACCATTTAAAATCATTACTTACCTCAATCCAGTCCAAACTCTAGCCCGCGACGCCTTTGCCCCTCGAATCGGCCTCAACTCGCATCAAATCTGTCCAAAATCAGAATCACGACGTCAAAATATGCTAAGGGAACGAAGCCCATGCGAAAATAATCAACATACAACATAAATCCCGAAATTAACCAAAACCCGACTCCGAGGCCCATGTCTCGGAATTCGATAAAGTTTACATCAATAGATTCCTTATCTCCCCACAAGTTCATACATATCAAAAGTCCTAAAATTCGACCACAAATGACCCCTCAAATCCTCAAGTCGAGATCTCCAATACCTAGCCCTAGTTTTCCAAATTTTAACCCTTAATTTCCACAATTACAATCCTAATACATGAAATACTGCCATAGGACGATTACTAGGTTCAAAAATCTTATCTTTAGACATATCCCTTGAATCCCTTTTCAAAATGGCTTCCCCAAGCTCAAACCCGAATAAAAATGGTGAAGAAATAGCTCAAAATCACGAAGGAATGATTTTATACCTTCTGGCCCAGGATTTTCGCACATGTGGTCAATCCCCGCTCCTGCGCAACCGTTTCTACGGTTCGAGCACCGCTTCTGCGGTCATCACTTAAATACTAGACGCCGCATCTGCGAAGCATATCCTGCACTTGCGCTATCACAGGTGCGCCACCTCAACCGCTTCTACGACTCCAGCTCTTCTTGGCCCTTTCCGCTTCTGTGACTCCTTTCCATATCTTCGGGGGTCGTACCTACGGCCTCCCAACCGCAGATGCGGTTATGACAGCAGCCCCAACACTTCAGCTGCCATTTCCAAATTCCTATCTTTCTGCCAACCATCCAAAATCACCCCGAGGCCCCTAGGACCTCAACCAAAAGCACAAACAAGTCACATACCACCATCCAAACTTATACCAATCTTCAAAACACCGCAAACAACATTGAATCAACCAAAACACATCGAATTCAAGCCTAAAGTTCCAAAGTCTTCTGAATTACGCTTTTGATCAAAAAGTCTATCAAACCACATCCGAATGACCTGAAATTTTGCACACACGTCCCAAATGATACAACGGACCTACTGGAACTCCCGAAATTCCATTCCGACCCCTATATCAAAATCTCACCTATCAACTGGAAAACACCAAAATTCCAATTTCGCCAATTTAAGCCTAAATCTACTCCGGACCTCCAAAACACATTCCGATCACACCCCTAAGTCCCAAATCACCTCCCAAAGCTATTTGAACAGTCGAAACTCACATTCGAGCCCTTTAACCCATATGTCAACATCCGGTTGACTTTTCTAACTTAAGTTTCCTCAAAAGAGACTAAGTGTCTCAATCCTTACCGAAACCTTCCGAACCCGAGCCAACCAATCCGGTAACACAAAATACAACTAAACAAGGCAATAAGAAGCAGAAAAAGGGGAAATGAAGTGATAACTCATGAAACGACCAGCCGGGTCGTTACAACTACACACTTAGATATACAATACAAAGAAAGAAAATGAAGAAATAAACATAAATGGGTAAGAAATTCTAAACCAAAAGCTTCAAATCTTCAAGACCAAAGTGTGTGTGCAAAACCCTAGCTTCCAACCTTGTTCTCTCTAGTGTTTGAGACTGAAAATAAGCCAAAGATCTTTACAAATGAGCTGCTTTGGGTATTAAATTGTTTGGGGTGAAACTTTTAATTTCCAGAACTACCCAATTTTTTCGCCCGTTTTCTTCTTCGCGTTCGCGAATACACCTTCGCATTCGCGATGGTTTGCTTTCCTTGAGCTTCGCGTTCGCATTTTATCCTTCGCGTTCGCGAAGGTTTGAGTTCTGATGCTTCGCGTTCGCGAAGGTCTGGCTTCCTACTTCTTCGCGTTTGCGATTGACCTTCGCGTTTGCGAAGAGTAAATCACTGGGCAGGTTCTCATTGTCTATTTTTGCTCCTTTTTGACTTGTTTTCACTTGGTTTCTTCACTATTACTTCTAAATCACATACAACCAGTAAAATAAAAGTAAATGACATTAAACACACGATTTTATCACTCAAACATGGAAAAATTATAGGTTTAAAGACAAGATAAGTTGGTGAAATACCAACTTATCAAACCCCCAAACTTAAACTATTGCTTGTCCTCAAGCAATGAAAGCGACAAAATCTCCTTCCAAGTATTTAACTCAATAGTGCATCCATATCATGCCAAGCCAAAAAGGTCTACTATAAGCACAAACACATGACTTCGATTGGTACCAACAATTTCTCCAAAGCATATGAATTACCAAACACTTCTCATGAACTTTATTACCTTTCAAGTGCTCAAACACTATGCAAATCAAAGTAGCAATCAAGTCATGACACTAGAGATTCACAATTTGCCTCTTTGTCACAATTAACTTTCTTTGGTCATTCCTTCCAATTGAAAACGGGATTAAATTCATAACTCAAATCTCATGTGCCCTCACATTCAAAAGAGAATCCCAACTTATAAATTGCAATTTAAACACACATGGGATATCAAATGGAAAGAATTAACTCTCACTCTCTCAAAGATGTTCAAATGCACAAAAGTAGTAACCATAGGCTTGCCCTTCATGTATTTCTCCAGAAATGTAAACACACTTGGTTCAAAATCAAGTATGACTTAAAGGGTTGTAGTTTAGGCTTTTGGTTAAGGTAGGGCACAATTTGGTTAGGGTGACTCAAAATCCCCCCAAGCACTACAAAATTTACAATAAAGTCCACTTCCTTCAAAAACATTTTCCTTCTTTTCTTCACTTTTCATTCCACATCTAATCTTCCCTTTATTCACAACTTCTTATTATTTATTTATTTTTATTTTTTCTTCCTTCCTTTTAAAAATCAAGGAAGGTTTCACTTTTTATCATTTTTTTCTACCTTCCACCTTTTAAACAACTTGCATATCACAACTTTTCCAACCTCCCCCCCCCCCCTTAAACTTAGGATTTTTGCCTATGTTTACTTTTTCAAAGTACTTAGGGAGGTAGGGTGCCAAAAGCTAGATCAATAAAGAACAAAGGATTAAAGCTTGTAACATGGTTTCCAAATAACAAGGTTAAAGGATCAAAATGGGTTGACTAGGGAAAATATTTAAGGGTAGGAAATTTAAGGTACAATGGCGGTCCAAGGAAGGCCTAATATCATTTTTCAAACCAAGTTAGTTTATGATTTCGCCTTGAAACACATTCCGGGCAAGTTATAGACTACAAGTAATGCAAAAGAACTCACAATAAATCCCACCACATATGGCACATGAACACTCAAATGAAATACAAATCCAAAATCTAATTGAAACCAATGACTCAAAGAGGTTACATATAACATATGAAGCTATTTAGTGAATCAAAGAGCCAAATTTGAGTCTAAAAATCATGACAATGATCTTTACTTCAATTATTTTTCTTTTTCAATGACCAAAAATTCATATGCCGAGGTTTAAATTATGTTGGTACCAATCAAGCCACAACTTGGTCAATGGGCACAAACCCCAATGCAAACCATTTATTCTTCCTAAATTAACATAAGCTATATCTAAACTACAAAACTAATTCCCTTAATAAAGTCGTCTATCTATCCATCATCGGAAAAAGTTGACAAAAATTTACTAACAATTACCCGGTTAAAAAAGAAAATTGGCATCCTTGAAAAAAAACCGTGGTACAAAGCAAACCAAGGATATCGCCACCAAAATAAAGCATACTATATAAATAAAAATTTAAGAAGCTAGTAAACCTCAAGTCACTAAAATATACTATATATAAAAACAAAAACTCAATAAGCGAGTAAACATACTAATATAACACATCACATGAAAGTACAATAACAATTAATAAACTAAAACAATGACCAATATACGCAAGTTATCACACACAAAAAAATAATCTTCATGCTCTGCATACATTCATCATATCTAAATGAGTCACCCCCAACCTAAAGTGTTGCACTGTCCTCAATGCAACTAATCAAAACAAGATAAAATGAAGGAGGTGCTCCCTGAAACCGCATCAGTCGGAGCTGGAGGTGGTGGAAAATTTGAGCTCCAAGTCCGCATCATCATCATCCTCCGATTCATGTGAACCACAAAATGTACTCAGCTTTTGCATCATCTTGGACATAAGTTTTCTCTTCTCCTTCTCATGCTCCTTGAACCTTCTCTTCCTCTTCTCAGTCTTTCCTTACCGGTGACTTATGTTCTCCAACCTGGTGTTAATGGCCTCCACCTTGCCCGTGATTGGTTTCTGCTCTTTGACCACATCTTCCATGGATGGTGGGGCAGCAGCCCCAGTAGATGTGCTAGCCCCAGGTGGGCCAACAGGAAGGCCAGCTATAAGCTGCCTAATATACACATCTACTCCATGTATCTGATTGGATAAGTGGCACATAGTGTGAGGGCCAGACTGGAGTGGTCCCATGGGGTCAAAGGACCCTGATGCAGGTGCAAAAGATCTGACAGGATCAGTGGTGGCCTCAGAGAACTACCCAAATGAAGAGGATGTAACATCAATTCTCCTCTTTTTCTGTTTGTCACTAGGTCCCCTTTTCAGCAAAGGATGGATCATTGGTTTTCTAGGACATCTCTCAACATCATTGGGGCATTTAGGAACCCCAGGATCATATAAAAGTCTAGTGATCAAGAATGGGAAGAAAAGGCTCTTGGACCTCCCATGAGTGGCTTCCTCAATTTCTCGGACAATGTGCTCCCCCACGTTCACAGGTAGTCCATCCATGATAGCAGCAATTATTAGTGCCCTATCTAGCGTCATATCAGTGTCATTTGTAGAAGGCGACACTCTTGAACAAATAATAGAGATCCATGTCTTTGCCTCAACCGTGAAATCATGAGAATCAACTCCCTTATGCACTGTCACCCACTTCGGGGTAACCCCATCATGTAACTTATCCACTAGCCACAGGTTTCCTCCTACATTAGCTCTGTCTCTGTAGACCTCATTATCAGCATTGGGAAGGCCATAAATACCATTGATTATCTCATGGCTGAAATGGACTTGCACGCCCCGCACAGTAGTAACAAAGGCACCTTGGAAGTCGGTCCTCAAGGCATTTGCATAGAATTCCAAAACTATTGTGTGGTTGCCATTATTTGGTTGCTCAGCAAAACAAATCCACCTGCTTTATATCAACCGCGTATAGAAGCCTGGCATTTTAGCTTCGACCTTTTCCAATTTTATGCCTTTTTCCCGAACGATGGTCTTGAACAAGAGTTCATCATATTTTTGCTCACATGCTGCAGATAGAAACAGTTCATGATCAAAAGGTTCCTCTTGTTCAGCTCCAAAGACATATTCTTGCTCAATTTCATTGTGTTCCGGATCCATTTTATACCCAAAGTACCTACAAAATAGACCAACAATGTTAAAAGCTCATATAAACACTTAAAACAATGTATTAGGAAGTTTTTAGGCCAAAGAAATGGGCGAAAAAATCCTGGGCAAAGCTGTGGGAAGCTACTGTTTTTTGCCAATTTTGGGACTGCCAGCGGTTTCTCATCGCATTCACGAGCAAACCATCACGTTCGCGAAGAGCAATTTTTTTTCCAAAATTAGACCTTCGCGTTCGCGAAGGGCAAAAAGTTCTGCCCCACTATTTTGCCTTCGCGTTCGAGAAGGTCATCTTCCTCGCCCAGACCTAGTTTTCTTTCAGGCATTTCTTCAAACAGTTGGGGTGCCCTCTTTTCTTGGTTCATTTTATAGACCTTTTAAGCATAGATCTTTCCCAAAATTTTCTTCAACAACAAACCATCACACTCAACCAACCTCACCCAGCGACCACAACAAATTTCACACACGAATTTGACATTTAAGATTACAAATTTTGAATCCTAAGCACCAATTAACCATGGTTGTTCTTCCATTGTTTCACCAAGAAAGAGAGGAAAGATTCAAGAGGGAAGAGAAGAAATCATATACATTGAGAATGGAGATGGAAAACTGCAAAAGACTTGATGATTATGGATGATTTGATTTTTTTGGGGGGCTTAAGAAGTAGAGGGAGCTGTTGTTTGAGCAAAGGGGGGGTGAGTTTTTCATTTCGAGTAAGTTTTTGTCTTTTAAACTACCTGTCCCTATGCGTTCGCGAGGGCTCTGTCGCTTACGCGAAGGTAGAAACTATGAACGGGTCGCGAACGCGAGTGAGACAACGCGAACACGAAGGTTTAAAATTTGATAAACCTACGCGAACGCGAGAGGTCCTCGTGAACGCAGAGAGTAGTTTTGATGCAGTTCTACAGTTCTGACAGCTGCTGGTTTTGGCTCTCCGGACCACTCCGACCGGCTCAAATCAACTCCAAAAAATCTAAAACTTGGCATATTAGTTACAAATAATATTCTAAGCTATTCTAAAATAAAATAAAAAATGACTAAAAATTTTGAAAAACGGTGGGCTGCCTCCCACCAAATGTCGCATTTAACGTCATGGCTCGACGCAACTCAACTTTACCACTTTTCTCGCCACTTGGACGATATGAATTAGGCACCCAACTTGGAATCAATCTTATGACCAGGAGCGGTGGAGGGGGTTGGTAAGTTGATGATCAAGCCAAACCTCAATTTGTTCATTTTGCATTTCTTGGCTTTCATATGGGCAACATCATTTTGCCTTCTTGTTCCCTCAAATTGTAAAATGTATGGCCTTTGTCTTTCCTCCTCGCAATCCCTCATTGACTCGTGTAGTTCAATTTCCATTTCACCACACAATTACAATGTTGAAAAATGCTTGGAATGTGACATCAACCCTCCAAATTGCAATTCTTTCCGTATCTTGATATCCTCTTTTTCCCCCGGACTAGAGCCGATTTCTACCAAATTTTTATTTACGCCGGTTAACTCTAATTTCATATTTTTGTTGGCATCATTAACACTCATGGAGTCTATTGGCGGATGTTCAATTCTTGATTCCTCAAAGTAGAGCTCACTTTCTTCCTCGAAATCGGACGCTTCTTGACTTCCTTCCACACTCTCAAGTTGGTGGGCATAGTGAGTCTCAACCAATATTTTTTTTTTTGATCTTCCAAAGTGAGGATATGTTCATCATTGTGAGTCATGTTTTGTTTCAAGTCCTCGAGTGCAAAGTTATGCTTCTCCTCATTTACAAAAAAATGGTCTCCAACATGAGCATCATCTTCTCATTTTGAGCATTTGAGAGTTCTTCTTGGTTTTGATTAAGCGCCAAGGAAGAATTTTTGGCTTCCACATCTAAGAAAAATTCTTGGCTATCATTAACCTCCGAGGCTTTTTTGACCTCTAAAGCTTCAAGCATTTCTCCCATTTGTGTGTGCAACCTTTCAAGTGCCAAGTCATTTTGGAGACTATTTTCCAAAAGCTCCTCCAAGGCATTTTGCTCTTTGTTTTCTCCTTCAAGTAGGCATTCTAATATGAGCTTGAACTCTCCATTTTTGCCATGCTCAACTTCTTCCACTTCCATAGCCCTATCATTTTTATCAAAAAAAGTAGAATCATCATAGCAGGGGGCTTGGGGAAGGGAAGGACATATAATCACAATCATCCCAATGACCATTTTGACGACAACTCTTATTACAAATACTCCACTCATGGATTTGAGATTGTGCGCACAATCCTCCCCCGGGAGAATTTAAATAATTTTGCCACGAGTGTGGTCCTCCACAATAAGGACATGGGTCATCAAAGTATGAACAACTACCATCCGACAAATTTTCATTATATGATGTCATTTTTCAAAACTATCAAAATAAACAAGAAACAAAAAAGAAAAATAGACCAAGGTAAGAAAATTTAATTACACAAATATTCACAAGTTTGGACCAAAGCACTTACGCTTATTTCTCAAATAACCTAAATTACGCCAAATTATTCCCCAACAACGGCGCCAATTTTGATGATGTCCAAATACACTACTAAAAAGTCAATGTACACGTTAGCATGCAATATAATATACTCAACTATGAGTCGGGGTCAAATCCCACAGAGAACAATATGTAGGTGATAAGGAATGTAAGAGAACTATCACTTGTTAAGCAATGCCAAACACTTAGAATTATTTTTAAAAAATATTTATAACTAATTGCGGAAATGTAAACTAACCTAGAAAGCAAGTAAAATGATCAATGGCTACAAGTATGGATGCATCGAGAATTACACTCAAGTAACGATCCAATGTATTTCATGATTTTACAAATATGAGTGAGTTTATGTTAATTAGCCATGGGTAATAATTCAATATTAGCTTCTTTTAAAGACTAATAAGACTTCCTAATTGAATTATCCCTAAAACAATTAAGAGATTAAGCACACCTGGATAAGGTTACAAGTAGTTTAATCCTATCCCTAGGTAGAATCTATAAAATGAGGGTTAAAGCATCAAGTTCTTGTTAATTAATATTTCCCAACCTCAAATAATATTTTTCAAAATTAATTTGGAGTTAATGGGCGAGTCCTATGGTTAGCTAATCCCTTTGGGAACATTAAAGAACAAGAATAATTAAAGAAACAATAACTCACTTCATAAAAAGATAAAATCATTCAATACACAAGCACAACAAGATATTTAATCCACACTTTAAACATGAATATTTCCATAAACAAGATTCAAGTGTTGGAATAAATAATAAACACTTAGATATACAATAAAAATCAAGGAAATGAAGAAATAAACATAAATGGGTAAGAAATTCTCAACCAAAAGCTTCAAATCTTCAAGACCAAAGTGTGTGTGCAAAACCCTAGCTTCCAACCTTGTTATCTCTAGTGTTTGAGACTGAAAATAAGCCAAAGATCTTTACAAATGAGCTGGTTTGGGTATTAAATGGTTTGGGGTGAAAAATGTGAATTTTCAGAACTGCCAGTTTTTTCGCCCATTTTCTTCTTCGCATTCGCGAATATACCTTCGCATTGGCGAAGATTTGCTTTCCTTGAGTTTCGTGTTCGCGTTGATCCTTCATGTTCATGAAGGTTTGAGTTCTGTTGCTTCACGTTCACGGTAGGTACTTCGCGTTCGCGAAGGTCTGCCTTCCTGCTTCTTCGCATTTGTGATTGACCTTCACGTTCGCGAAGAGTAAATCACTGGGCAGGGTTCTCATTGTCCATTTTAGCTCCTTTTTGACTTGTTTTCACTTGGTTTCTTCACCATTACTTCTAAATCACATACAACCTATAAAATAGAAGTAAATGACATTAAACACACGATCTTATCAGTCAAACATGACAAAAATATAGGTTTAAAGACAAGATAAGTTGGTGAAATACCAACTTATCACCTTCTTAAGGGCAGCAGACCAATGAATTCCTTTGTTACTCAAAGATCCCAGAGCATACAAACTTGAACCAGCAAAAGAAACTCGGCAAATGAGAGAAAAATAGTAAGACCACTAAGACCAGAAACCCTAATTGCTGAGTGTGTGTTTTTCTATGTATGTTCGTTCATGCTAGATTATTCTTGGGTGTTAAGTGAGAGAATTAAAGCCTCCTTTATAGTGACATTCAATTACTCTAGGGTTCAACAAGATTCAAATGATAATGGAGATGACGCATGGTAGATCATGATAGTAAATCGAGTGAAAATCAGAAAATAAATAGACGGAAGAACAAGGATGGTTTTACCTGAGAAGGGGGATTGATCGTTGAAGGCTTTGGACCAGTGGTTAAAGACCTCACATCCAGAGATCACTGAGTTTGGCCTCTGGATTTCGAATCCTCATAATCAACTCTGAGACGACCCCATGCATGCTCC
The DNA here is from genome assembly GCF_000715075.1 of Nicotiana tabacum. Taxonomy (NCBI): domain Eukaryota; kingdom Viridiplantae; phylum Streptophyta; class Magnoliopsida; order Solanales; family Solanaceae; genus Nicotiana; species Nicotiana tabacum. The sequence goes on from NC_134080.1 coordinate 187,975,435, forward strand.
GATTTGACGGAACACGAAAGAAAAGCAGGTATTTTATGTTGCATTCAAAAGTCTAGGGTTTCAAAATTTTGACGTTGATTGAAAAAAGGAATTTGCAGTAGGATTCACGAATTTCAGAAGGCAGGAGGTAACTTCAGGCTCCGATTTTGACTTATGAGAGGAAATCAAATGATTTCTCTTTTGCTCTTTAGGGTTTTAGATTTGGCTGTCTTGGATATGTGGATGAAAAAGGAAATATTAAGCAAGAATCATAGTGTAGTAGGAACATGGGAGATGATTTACAGGGGTTTTAAGTGACCTTGCATAAATTTGTGCAAGTTCTTTGAAGATTGATGGTTGATGGAGACGAGGGAAAAGAGAGAGGAAAGGGAAAGAAGAGCGGATGGGCAGGTAGGAAATGATTAGGGTTTTGGTAGGTTAGTACTATCTCTGAGTTTAAACTGGAATATAGAACAGGAGCCGTTGGAGGGCTGAGATTACTCTTTGGGCTATTGAAATTTAAAGAAGAAATAGGCTTAAAATGTGGGCCATTGATTTAATAGATGGACAGCCTAGATGCATTGTTTTTGTTTTGTGAGTGGGATTAGCGGGTGTCATGGTGGGTTCTCATTCGTTCAATGAGAATTGCATGGATTGCCAAGTTGGAAAGGGATGCAGTGTTTGGACTGGGTTAATTCTGATTTGGGTATGGTAATTGGGCTGGTTTTAATTTAGGGAATAGCAATTTCATATTTAGTGAAGGAATTGCAATTGTAACCTTTAAGTTTTAGCCCTTTTAAATCAATTTAAATAAACTTTACAATTTCAATAAAATATGGTAAAATTATAATTACCATATATTGCTAATTATTTTGATTAATTATCTATAAATGACATATATTTTGACTTGTAGCACTAACTTTAAAATATTAACATAGTAACCTAATTCACTGAAAATTAAGGAGTAATTTTGTCAAATTATAAAACTTATGTAATGTATTTACCAAAGTTATTTTATAATTGTAAATACATTTGTAATTACACAATATTAGTACTATGTAACTAATTTCGAAACTAATACTTAATTAATTTATAAAATAAAAATTCATTAATAATAAATACTTTTAAATTATTTATTGTAAATTGTTACGCGTGAATAAATTAATTTTAGAAGGGAGGGTCAAAATTGAACGTTAGGGTTTCGGATGGAGGCCGAAATGGAATTTTCTATGTTCCCTTGGTCGGGTGATCGGGGAAAACACATATATTGCTCTTGTTTGGTGGGAACCGGTGGCGAGGCAGGAGCTGGTGATGTATCAGAAGTCGGGGTAAAGTAAAACCCTTTTGACCGGAGGCAACAAATGGAGCCCGAAAATAGGATTCGGCCATTTCAACCACTTCAAACTCTCAAAAGAGTCTCTCTACGTCTCCCGGTTGGGCTGTGTATGTTTTTCTTCTTCTTCTTCTTCTATGAAGAGAAACCATTTCGGTGTCGTCCTCGGTCTAATCCTCATCAAGAACCATAATTGTCGGCTCTTTTGGGATCTCTTCCGTGACCGGGGGCTTCTCCTTAGCATCAGTCTTAGAGGTATGTTTTTTTTTTGTTTTTTTTCATTTGGGTTGGGGACTGAGGGAATATGCACCTTCACCAGAAGCAAGAACTCCATCACGAGCCCTCTTCTGGTCAAGGACCTTTTGAAGCCATTTTTATGCCACCTTCGAGTCATGTGAAAACTCGATGGTGGGGAAAACAGAAGACCCCTTTGGAAGGCTTGAAATATTTAATTGAAAGGTCAGTAATTAATTATGATATGGAGATAAAATTCAAGAAAGAAAATGGGAACTTTTCCTCACCGTGATCCTGGATCTCTAATTCTTCTTGATTGATATTTCCTTCCACATATGATTATCCGGTGTAGATTTATACAAAAAAAAAAAAATTGGACTCATTGGGTTAGGTCCTCAACTGCTAGGGGAACCTAGATGGTGGCAAAACTAAAATAAACAAAAGTTTAGCAGCGAGTGAAAATACTTTAAAAATAATACAGGAAGGGATACTTGAGAAAACTTATGATTGTAGTTCCAATATTCAGGAATAGGAGATGTTGATACCGGTAAAATGTCTCTGGAAGAGACAACAACAAATCTCTCTATTCAGCCACAGTTATTGTCATCATCCACACCGGTGATGATAGCATTATAACCAATTTTGCTAAGTTTGATCACGCCTCCGCAGAAGATCTTGGGAGCATAAAGACGGATCAGATGAGCAAGGGTGAGGTTTTCTTGTATTTGAGCACAGAGATACAGAAGGCAGGCTACTGTGCACCATATCGCTGGTCCCATATGATCCAAACATATTGGTAGTTCCGACAAAATACCAGTATGATTGGGTTTATTTCCTTACCAATTTTTTAGAGTAAAAGGGAATGTATAAATAAAAATATACCCGTGTTTGCTGAAAGTAACCCTCTCCACTTTGCGAGAGGCTAAAACTTTAATATTTTTCCAATCACAATCCTTCTTCATAATGGGAATACTAGCCGGACGAATAGAAGAAGGATATTCGTCGACTGCTTTATTTTTGTCATTGACAAGATCAGAAGATTCCTTTTGAACCTGGAGATCCTTTTTGAAAGACCATTATGAAGGGCTGATTATATTTGTTGCAGAAGGTCAGCGTCAGGTTTCTTGAACTTACTTTTCTTGGATGGATCTTCGTCATTACAAGCCTTGGCTCCACTGGACGAAGAAGTCAAAATAAAGTTGTGTTCTTTATATAGTTGTAGAACATGTGTAGCCAAAGGCAGAAATAGCAGAAGACATGGTGATTAAGGAATTGTGGTATCCGAATTTGAAGGTTTTAGCTGAGGAGAAGAAATTTGCAGAGAAGTTTATAAGTCTCGATGAAGAAATACGTAAAAGTGAAAGATGAAATTGGAGAAAATAGAAGAAGATTATGGGCGGCTCAATATAAAGACATCATTACCTAGATAACTAGCGAAAATATTCATTGAATCACGAGACTGTACGTGCTCGGCTTATTAAATGCAAAGAGACGTGCGTCCTTTCAAGTGTTAGAAACCGTTCAAGAACTTACCCTCTAAGAAAAGAGAAGGTCTTATCTACTTCTCAGTCATATCAAGTTGAGTCATCTAAAAGTAGAGGGCGTATCTGTATTGGATAAATCTGCAAATTACAGGTGAGTGCTTCTCGAATAAACACGTGGAAATGAAGACAAGTACAAGATAAGTCAGAAAATGGCTAACACCGGCTACAAGCACGTGACCGGTATTATATAAGTTCTGAAGGCATCAAGGCCGTGGAAGAGAATTTGAAAGTAAGGTGCCAGTTGGAGAGGTCAGTATTAAAGGAGCATCCGTTGTAGATATAGCATTTATTCTCAACCGTTATTGTAATGACCCGACCGGTCATTTTGAGCACTTGCACTTCGCTCGCCAGTTCTCGGGCATGACTTCCCCGTGTGATGTATTATGACTTATGTAAATCGTCGATTTGGTTATCGGAATAGATTTGGAAGAACAATTCCCAATTTGAAGCTTTGAATTTTAAAGGTTTGACCAAAGTTTTGACTTTTTAGTATTCGATATCGGATTTGGATTTTTATGATTTGGTTAGCTCCGTTAGGTTATTTTGGACTTGGGAGAATGTCCGGAATATGATTTGGAGGTCCGTGGTAGATTGGGGCTTGAATTGGCGAAATTGAAAATTTTTGATTTCCGGTCGGCAGTGAAAATCTTGATATTGGGGTCGGAATGCAATTCAAGAAGTTGGAGTAGGTTCGTAGTGTAACTTTTTATGTGTGTGCACAATTTTAGGTCATTCGGACGAAGTTTGATAGGTTTCGGCACCGTTTCTAGAATATGGAAATTTGGAAGTTCTTAGGCTTGAATCCGAGTGTATTTTGGTATTTTGATGTTGTTTTGAGAGTTTAGAAGGCTTGACTAAGTTTGAATGATGTTATGGGATGTGTTGGTATGTTTGGTTAAGGTCCCGAGGGCCTCGGGTGAGTTTCGGGTGGTTATTGGAGTATGTTTCGCTTTAAAGAGACTGTTGTTAATGTTGTATTTTTCTTCTGCTGGTTTCCTTATACACCCATCACAAGAGTGTGGCCGCGATCGCGTAGGTCTATTGAGGGCAGCGAGGAAATTGTTCGCGAAGAAGGATTTGGAGCAGTCGTGACATGAAGGAAATCGCTCTACGCGATCGCGTAGTGAGGTTCGCATTATTGTGTGAGCTTGTTATCCACGATCGTATGTGTGCTTCTGCGATCGTGTAAGGTTATATGAGGGGCATTCCATTTTGTGCTTCACGATCGAAAGGCAATTTCCGCGATCACGATGAAGGAAACACCTGGGGAGAAACTTTAAGTTCAAAATCTAGGGCTTGAGTTCATAATTTCAAAATTTATTAGAGAGCTCGGGAGAAGGCGATATTGGAGGGGATTTTCAGAGGATTGATTGGGGTAAATATTCTTTACTCAAATTTGGCTAAATTCCATGATTAAGTCTTGATTTTTATCATTTACTTTGGGAATTTGGGGTGAAAATTGGGGGAAATGGAAGAAATTTGGAGAGTTGATTTTGAGGATTTGGATGGTCATTTGAAGTCGGATTTTGGTGAATTAGATATGGGTAGACTCGTGAACGAATGGGCTTTCTAGTTTTATGATTTTTATTGGATTCAAAGAAGCAGTCCCGGGGGCCGTGTTCGAGCCAATTTTGGAATTTTTAAGTCAATATGACTATTTTCGCTTAGGCTTTGTTCCTTTAGCGTATATTGATGAATATATACTTATTTTGGTTAGATTTGATGTATTTGGAGGCCAAGTCAAGAGGCAAAGGCATCGCGGGATAGAACTTGGACCAGTTTGAGGTAAGTAATGATTGTAAATATTGTCCTGAGGGTATCAAACCCTGGATTTCACATCGGTTTGAGGTGACACACACGCTAGATGACGAGCGTGGGGTCGTGCACCATTGGGTATTGTGACTTGGTCCGTCCCCTACGACTATTATGTCGCGTATTTGATTGAAAACTATTTGATACTATTGTGTTTTGGAAAGTATTATTATGTTTTGGGTTGGATGCCATATTTGGGCCTCGTGCCAATTGTTTGGACCCTTAGAGTCTATCTTTACTGAAATTTCCTCACTGTTTTGATTTAACAAATGTACTTAGTCATGCTATATTTTACTGATTTCATAACACAGTCTTATTTACTCCGTTTGATACTTTAAATGATATTTCGACTAAGCATTTTGTTTTACTGTAGCCCGAGTGGCTTGAGAGATTTCTGACTGAGTGAGGCCGAGGGCCTGTATTGTGAGGATATCATGGGATCGGGTTGTGCGCTGCAGCATATTGTACTGATTTGTGATAAATGAGAGGTCGGGGGCCTGATTTATTATGCCACGAGGTGGCTTATTATGTGAGGCCGAGGTCCTGATTGATTATGCTACGAGATGGCTTGTTATAGCGCTTGGGCAGTTGGAGCCCCTTCGGAGTCTGAACACCCTCAGTGAGCGCGGGTACCTAGTGCGAGTGATGTGATGTTGCCCGAGGGGCTGTTATTGATTTATGTTGTGCCTGAGGGCCTGATTACGAGTGATTGTAAGGTAGCCCGAGGGGCTGGTTCTATTTATATTTTGCCCGAGGGGCGGTTTATGATTCATTGTGCTTGAGAGGCTATATACGAGTGAGTTTTTGCCCGAGGGGCCGACTATGTTTTCATCATTTTTACTCACCGTTTCATCACTTGTTTGAAAACTACTGAAAGATGCTTTAAATGGATTTTTACACATCTTCAAACAATTTCTGCCGATAACTGAATTTTTAATGAAATGATTTGATTTATATATTGTTTTGGAAACACACTGTACTTACTGTGGTGTTATGACGTGGACTATGTATTTTCTTACTGCTCAGTCTTTATTTACTCTTATTACTTACTGATTTGGCGTACTCACATTATTCCCTGCACCTTGTGTGCAGATTCAGGTATTTCTAAACCCGGTAGCGGGTGTTGATTACTCAGTGGCAGGTTCATCGGAGTTGACAAGGTAGCTGCATGGTGTTCGCAACCCTATTCTTCTCCATCATATCTTTCCCTAGATTTATTTAGTATGGTCTTCCAGTCTTGTTTAGACTTTAGTGTATTGAGACAGAGTTGTAGTTGCTCGTGACTTGTGACACCCCGATGTCGGGCTTGTGTATTTATTCCGCACTGGTTATTTAGACTTATATTATGATATTTCTTGTTAATTAATGGCTTATAATGACTTTTATAGAATAATGGTTTGAATCGAGAATTGTGTCGGCTGGCCTAGTTTCACGGTAGGCACCATCACGACCGGGTCGATTTCACGGTCGTGACAAGTTGGTATCAGAGCCTAGGTTACATAGGTCTTATGAGTCATGATCAAGTTTAGTAGAGTCTCGCGGATCGGTACGGAGACGTATATACTTATCCTCGGGAGGATGTAGAACCTTTAGGAAATCTCATATTCTTGAATTCTTATGGTACGTCCTTGATTCAGCTTGTAATGTAACTCTTTGAATTCCTTCCACGCGTGCGTATGCGCGTAGGAGCGCTCGGTATCATCTGTGCATCGAGGGCTTGTGATTCCCTGATCGAAGGACGAGATGTGATTTCTGCGTATTGATGTTGGGCCAGTCTGGAGGACTTGAGGTCGGGTTTTGCCTATAGCTTGAGCACTGAGGCATTAATTGTGTGAGCACGTGCTTCTGGTTTTATATGTTCGGTAGTGTCCCTATTAGCGAAAGTGGTGACTGGATGGCTATGTAATGAGTATTCTGTGATTTCGAAATGTGTTCATATGTTTTGAATGTGACATACGGGGTTTGCTTGATGGTAGAAAGAACTATTTAGTGCTTGATTTCCATCTTGATGTGTAGCCCTGAGTTATGGGTGTATTGAGGGATCTTTTCATGTTGTCTAGTTGGGAAGTGAAGTAGATTTCATGTTGCGATATGAGTTTAGACTCATGAAGGTTAAGTGATTGCGTGATGTTTATGATGATGGAAGGGTATGAAGAGATGTTATCTTGAGGCGAAGCAGGTGGGTTATCTCTTGTGAAGTGTTCTGATGTTTGTGTGATCCTTATGTTGTTTGTTGGGAGACCTCCTTCGCCAGTGAATTATATGTGCTGCAGATTGAGTTTGGATCGCGTATGAGAGTTGGTTTGACTATTACGAGGGTGAATGCAAGAGTTGTAGATGATTTAAAGTACTAGCTGGTTTGCGTTGCACGAGCTTATGAAGGATTTAGTTTAATCTCAGTATGGCAGTAATAGAGTATGGGTATCGTGAGTTATAGTGTGTTTTCATCTGTGGCTTTGAGCTAAGTGGGGGAGACTGGTATTGATAAGTTGATTGTACGGCTACGTGTCGTATCAGTTTCAGTTTGAGGTATATTGACGAATCAATTGTGCCTTACAGGGGTTGAGATCGAGGATGATTCGAGTAAAGGAAATTTTTGATAGGGTTTGTGTTATGCCTTATGGGTGTATAAGAATCATGGAATAACTTGAGTTGTTATTGGTGAATGATGTAATGTGCATTGAGCAGGAATTTATTTGGGTGCATTAAGGTGGGGCTACTTTCTGGGGTGTTACAGTGCTAATGGAGCCCAAGTCGTTCGATTCATTTTATTAGTCTAATTGAAACCTGAGTAGAGTGGATGACTCCCGAGAATGGTTTTGAAGGATTCAAGATTTACATGTAGTAATTAGGAATCTTCAGGATGTGTGTTGACTAGAAACTGAGATTTATATGGGAGGATGTCAGGACTTGTGGCATTTCTGTAGCATTATGAATTCTACATACCAGTATTAGGAAGGCGAAGGTAATGGCTTTAGGTTCGCAGAAGGTCTCTTCAGAGAGGGTATCTCGGTTGTGGTACTTTTGGGGTGCTTCAGAATAATACAATGGTTTATGAGCCTTAGGGCGGTGTGGTTTTATGCTAAAGTTTGTGGGGTAAGTTTTAGTTAAGGATAGTGGTGTACTAGCAAGGAAACGTAACAATTTGAAGGTAAGTCGGAAGGAACTCAGAGAATTAAGATAGCTTAGTAGTAGGTTGGATCGGCGGGGTGATGTATATGATCGGTTCTTGGGTGCTTATGATGCGGTGGGTTTCTACAAGTGTTTCGAGGCAATGCTCTTAGATTTTGATGGCCTGCATAGCATGGTGGAGTTAGATGAATTCTGTCCTGACAGTTTGGTTTAGTGCAAATAGGATTCGGAGAGCACTTGATGGTTTCTACCACTGTTTGAGGTGTACATTTCTACTGGCGTAAGGAGCATGTGATGTATAGTGATTTTCTTCTAGATGGGATCAAATGGAAAGTTCTTAGTTAGTTGAGTATGTAGCTGCTTGTGGCTCAGAATAGATACGAAGTTCTCATGTATATCCTAGGATGGTACGGTATATGTGGTATGTTGTGTAGGATTGATATTTGCATGTGTAAGGCCACGGTTTAGTTCTGAAAGGAAGGTCATAAATTCTTAGACAACATGGGTAGTTTCATAAGACTAGGTAAATAATAGCACTAATTGGTGCGGCTTGATAAGGGAATATATTTCAGAAATAGCAATGTGCTTGAGTTAAGGGTACTTCATTGGTATTACGGCGCTCTCTAGTTGGATAGACTGCTGACATTCAAGTTTGCTTGGTGGCACGGAAGAATTATAAGAGTATCCCTTGTGGAATGATTAAGTATTAGAGGCGTGTTATGTATTCGAGCGGTGGAGTTGAGATCGGATATGGTGATTCATGTGCTTTATGAATTTAGAGACCAAGAGTTCTCATAGATAGGTTATGTCGTGGTTGTGGGCAGCGTATATCGGTCTTGTGTGGTGACTATTGGAGGTTGGGAGGCCCGAGTGGATCTGTTGTTGCTTAGCATGGTGGATTTTGATTTGATATTAGGTATGGATTGGTTATCTCCGTGTCGTGCTATTGTGGACTGTTATGCTAGGACGACAGTGTTGGCTATGCCAATGATACCACAGATTGAGTGGCGAGGTTCGACGGGTTATGTTCCGAGTAGAGTGATTTCATTTTTGGAGGACCAGCTAATGGTTGGAAATGAGTTGTATTTCTTATTTGGACTTCGTAAGGGATGTCATTGCAGAGACTCCTACTATTGATTTAGTTCCGATGGTGAGGGATTTTCCTGGTGTGTTTTTTGCTGTAGGGTATGCCGCCGGACAGGGTTGTCGATTTCAGTATTGATTTGGCATCGGGCACCGTATCATATGGCACCGGCAGAGTTAAAGGAGTTGAAGGAGTAGCTTCAAGAACTCCTTGATAAGGGGTTCATTTGTAGGCCTATATGGATGTATGTTTTGCATCGAGTCGACTTTATTGACTCTAAGTTGCTATTGTTAAAGGATGTGTTGATTCGATTGTTGTTGAGCTTATTAGTATTCTGGGGTGATCTATGAGTTACCTTTCCGTGTTGCGAAGCGTTATGATTTATTAGTTATAGGCACATATGGTGCGGTTCTATTGGGGTCTCATTGTGGGAATCGAGCGGGAAGAGTATTGGGTATTGCTAGGTGGATGGCATATCAGTTGTGTCCTTTCGGGTTTGTATGGTGTTATGTCATTGCTTCGCTGTGGTTATGATGATTTTCTCTTGGTACTAGACATTAATTGTGCGTGGTTGTTGATTTTGAGCATAGTGACTTGAGATATTTCATGTGGACCAGTGTTTGGATAGGGTCGCGCATTGCAGCGAAGTTATGTAGAGGTATGATCCTTCGGGTTAAATTCATGTGCTCTGGTTCTATGATGTGTGATGGGTTCTCAGTATTGTGTGGTGGTGGTACTGGTGAGCTTGCGGTACGGTCTCTCATTTGAGTTATTTTTCCATGATTTGAGTATATTTGGGTTGTTGCTTATTGGTGTGCGGGTCACATTGTTTGTGGATCTAGATTGTATCGATGTGTCATGTCACTAGAGTAGTCGTGTTGGATGAGATAAGGTCATTGAGATCTAGAATGAATACTATCGCATTCGATTTCAACATGTTGGAGGGATGATATCGGGATTCGGCTTAGAAATTTAGTATGGTCCTTGCCAAAGGAGAGGGAGTTTCATGAATGGTTGATCTGATGAATGGTTAGGACTTCTTGTGTGTTTCTTTCATCATTGGCAGTATACGAAAGTGTTGGAATGAGGTTTTGTTTAATAAGAGGTTTATTAGCAGTATTGTGTTGCTGTGAGCAGCTGTTGTGATTAGAAGTTATCATTATGAGAGTTGGAGTTATGTGGTATATCATGTGATTTCATCTTGAATTGCAGTTATGGCTCGATACAGCCTGTTCAGACTTATTCAGTATATAGATGTAAGGTTCTGATCTTATGGATAATTTCGGAAGTGGAAATTTGGTTCTAAAGTTCATGGTGTTTGGTTGGGTTGCGAAATTTCCGTCATGTTGCGTTATCAGATCTATATGGGATAGGGTGATGTGGGATCACCCCCGGGTATGTGTATAGTAAGGTTACACAACGATTTGGTGGTTTTTTGAACAACTGTGGGCACGTTCGAGACGAACGTATATTTAAGTGGGGGAGAATGTAACGACCCGACCGGTCGTTTTGAGCACTCGCCAGTTCTCGGGCATGACTAGCCCCGTGTGATGTATTATGACTTATGTAAATCGTCGGTTTTGGTTTTCCGGATAATTCGAATAGATTTGGAAGAACAATTCCCAGTTTGAAGCTTTAAATTTGAAATGTTTGACCAAGTTTTGACTTTTTAGTAATGTTTGACCAAGTTTTGACTTTTTAGTATTCGATCTCGTATTTGAATTTTTATAATTTGGTTAGCTCTGTTAGGTGATTTTGGACTTGGGAGAACGTCCGGAATGTGATTTGGAGGTCCGTGGTAGATTGAGGCTTGAATTGGTGAAATTGGAAATTTGGAGTTTCCGGTCGGTAGTGGAAATCTTGATATCGGGGTCGGAATGAAATTTTGGAAGTTGGCGTAGGTCCGTAGTGTCATTTGTGATGTGTGTGCAAAATTTCAGGTCATTCGGACGAGGTTTGATAGGTTTCGGCACCGTTTCTGGAATATGGAAATTTGGAAGTTCTTAGGCTTGAATCCGAGTGTGTTTTGGTGTTTTAATGTTGTTTTGAGCGTTTCGAAGGAGTCGACTAAGTTTGAATGATGTTATGGGATGTGTTGGTATGTTTGGTTGAGGTCCCAAGGGCCTCGCGTGAGTTTCGGGTGGTTATCGGAGTATGTTTGGCTTTAAAGAGACTGTTGTTGCTGTTGTATTTTTCTTCTGCTAGTTTCCTTATACGCGATCGCAAGAGTGGGGCCGCGATCGCGTAGGTCTGTTGAGGGTAGCGGGGAAATTGTTCTATGTGATCGCCAACTTGGGTCTGCGATCGTGAAGGTCTGTAGAGTTGGCTATCGCGAACGCGTGGCTGAGGTCGCATTCATGAAGAAGGATTTGGAGCAGTCGTGACGTGAAGGAAATCGCTTTACGCGATCGTGTAGTGAGGGTCGCGTTCACGTTGTTGTATGAGCTTTTTATCCGCGATCACGTGTGTGCTTCTGCTATTGCTTAAGGTTATATGAGGGACAGTCCATTTTGTGCTTCGCGATCGCGAGGCAATTTCCGCGATCGCGATGAAGGAAACACTTGGGCAGAAACTTTAAGTTCAAAATCGAGGGCTTTAGTTCATAATTCCAAAGTTTATTAGAGAGCTCGGGAGAAATCGATTTTGGAGGGAATTTTCAGAGGATTGATTGGGGTAAGTGTTCTTCACTCAAATTTGGTTAAATGCCATGATTAAGTCTTGATTTTTATCATTTAATTTGGAAATTTGGGTGAAAATTAGGGGAAATGGAAGAAAATTTGGAGAGTTAATTTTGAGGATTTGGATGGTCATTTGATGTCGGATTTTGGTGAATTAGATATGGGTAGACTCCTGAACAAATGGGCTTTTTAAATTTGTGATTTTTATCGGATTCCGAGACGCGGGCCCGGGGGCCGGGTTCGAGCCAATTTCGGGATTTTTAAGTCAATGAGACTATTTACGCTTGGGCTTTGTTCCTTTGGCGTATATTGATGAATATATACTGATTTTGTTAGATTTGGCGCATTTGGAGGCTGAGTCGAGAGGCAAAGGCATCGCGGGATAGAGCTTGGACCAGTTTGAGGTAAGTAATGATTGTAAATATTGTCCTGAGGGTATGAAATCCCGGATTTCACATCGGTTTCACTACTTTGAGGTGACGCACACACTAGATGACGAGTGTGGGGTCGTGCACCATTGGGAATTGTGACTTGGTCCATCCCATACGACTATTATGTTGTGTATTTGATTGAAAACTATTTGATACTATTGTGTTTTGGAAAGTATTACTATGTTTTGGGCTGGATACCATATTTGGGCCTCGTTCCAACTGTTTGGATCTTAGGGGCTTTCTTTACTGAAATTTCCTCACTGTTTTGATTTAATAATTGTACTCAGTCATGCTATGTTTTACTGATTTCATAACTCAGTTTTATTTACTTCGTTTGATACTTTAAATGATATTTCGAAGGAGCATCCTGTTTTACTGTAGCCTGAGTGGCTTGAGAGGTTTATGACTGAGTGAGGCCGATGGCCTGTATTGTGATGATATCATGGGATTGTGCTGCGCGCCGCAACATGTTGTTCTGATTTGTGATATATGAGAGGTCGAGGGCCTGATTTATTACGCCACGAGGTGACTTGTTATGTGAGGCCGAGGGCCTAATTGATTATGCCACGAGATGGCTTGTTATAGCACTTGGGCAGTTGGAGCCCCTTCGGAGTGTGAACACCCCTAGTGAGCGTGGGTACCATGTGTGAGTGATGTGATGTTGCCCGAGGGGCTGTTATTGATTTATGTTGTGCCCAAGGGGATGATTACGAGTGATTGTAAGGTAGCCCGATGGGCTGGTTCTGTTGATATTTTGCCCGAGGGGCGGTTTATGATTCATTGTGCCCGAGGGGCTGTATACGAGTGGAATTTTGCCTGAGGGGACGACTATGTTTTTATCATTTCTACTCACTGTTGCATCACTTGTTTGAAAACTACTGAAAGATGTTTTAAATGGATTTTTACACATCTTCAAACGATTTCTACCGAAAACTGGATTTTTAATGAAATGATTTGATTTATATATACTGTTTTGGAAACACACTATACTTACTATGGTGTTATGATGTGGACTATGTGTCTTTTTACTGCTCAGTCTTTATTTACTCTTATTAATTACTTAGTTGGCATACTCACATTACTCTCTGCACCTTGTGTGCAGATTCAGGTATTTCTGAACTCGGTAGCGGGTGTTGATTACTCAGTGGCAGGTTCATCGGAGTCGACAAGGTAGCTGCATGGTGTTCGCAACCCTATTCTTCTCCATCATATCTTTCCCTAGATTTATTTAGTATGGTCTTCCAGTCTTGTTTAGACTTTAGTGTATTGAGACAAAGTTGTAGTTGCTCGTGACTTGTGACGCCCCGATGTCGGGCTTGTGTATTTATTCCGCACAGGTTATTTAGACTTCTATTATGATATTGCTTGTTTATTAATGGCTTAAAATGACTTTTATAGAATAATGGTTTGAATCGGGAATTGTGTCGGCTAGCCTAGTTTTACGATAGGCGACATCACGACCGGGTCGGTTTTAGGGTCGTGACTGTTACGCAGCTATCACGAAGGATTTTTACTCATATTAAAGTGGAGCATGATTTGAGGATCTTGTCTTCTCTAATTTAGCTATAAATAGTCAAATTTATACTCATTGAAGGACACGAAATACTTGCATAAGAAAAGGCTGATACTATTCTCTCATTGATAAAGCTTTACTGTTATCAAGATTTTTGCATTGTTCTTGACTCCGTAGAGATCAATTTGAAGCACAGGCTTGTCTTTCTTTCAATTATCCTTATTTTACTCATTTTTCTCTTTGTTATTTTATTTTATCAGATTAATTTAATCCACGTATATGTAAACGACATTATAAATTCAACTGTACATATTTGCGTGTAAACACATAAAAAGATAATTTTTGTAAAAGATAGAAATTCTAATAAAAACTCTTATTCAACTTGTAAATCGAACTGTCACGTAGGGGTGTACATTGATAGGGCTAGTTCGGATGTTTTAATGACCAAACTAAATCAATTTTTCGGGTTATTAAATCTAAATACCAAACCAAACCAACAAAAGTCGAACATTTGAATCTCGGATTTTCTTGGGATTTCGGGTTTTTTCGAATTTTTTACAATATATATAACTTGTGCTCCAATTTTTTTTTAATCCAAGTAAGATATAACCATATAATGTGTTTCCTAAAATAATATAAAATATGAAATGTATCATGCATTGTCCTGAAATAATCAACAAAGATAATGAAATCACATCAAATAAATACTGCTAATTAATAAGCCATAATAAAAATGAACATAATATCAAAGTACTAAGTCATGTTAAAATAACTACGACTAATCAATACTATTAATTACATGATTAAATACTAAAGAAAAATAAAAATAGGTTATACAGTTTATCTAAATCATTGCAAAACTAGAAAATAGATATTCAATAATCGTCATTCCTAGTATTTGATTTAATGTCTTTTGTTAGCATTAGTATTGATTTGAATTGGCTTTATTTGCGTTACTAATATTTTTGGGCTATAAAATTTGTTGGAGCATTCAAAAGGTCTAAGTCCAAGCTTGAAATAATACGATAAAAGATAAAACTATGAAAAAGTTTGAGAAATATTTAAATTACATTACAATAAATATTTTTATGTATCAATATATTAAAATTTTCTATACATATAATGTCGGGTTGATTTGGTTTCGATTTGATTTTTTAATTAAAACCAAATCAAAATAATTATGGTCGATTTTTTTTCCAACACCAAACCAAATCAAACCGAACCATAGTCGAATTCTTATTTTTTTTTTTTTACTTGAATTATATTCTTACTGTGATTTGTCGATTTTTTCTGGTACACTCCTATTACCACATAAAGAAATCGGTCTCAAAAAAATTATGAAACCAAACGGGTAACTTCTTGGGACAGCGGCGAATGTAGCGTGATATCAATGGGTTCAATTGATCCCATAATTTTCGACGTGGAGTAAAAAATTATATGTAAAAATTTATTAAAATTGAAAAAATAGTATATGAATTCATAACTTTAAGAATATAATGAGTTCAATGCTAAACTATTAAAAGTTGAAACCATGAAATTTAAATACTGGATCCGCCTCTGATTAGGGACTGTGTTGAAAATAATGTCTACCAAGATGAAAAAATGAAGATGAAAAAAAGGAAAAGAGGAATCAGGAAGGAAGAAAGAAGAAAGGCGCCCACGGTCTATGATAGCCATGAGGCAGTAGAAGTATGCAGAGTAGAGCTATCAATATGGGTCGGGCCAGGCTAGCCCAAACTAGCCCATGTGGACTTTAGCAATTGATAGGTTGGGCTGGGCTAGCCCACCATTTTGATGAACCTAATAATGGTCAACCCACCCCAGTCCTATGTGGGTCACGGGTCCTCACAGGCCGGCCCATCATTTTTAAAAATATAATTTTATATTTTTTCTTTAAGTTCTGACCTAAAAAAGATTATTATTTAAAAGTTAAAAAATAATTTATTGGAAAAAATTCGCAAAATTTAATAACTTTTTATATTGTTCCAATATATCACAATAAATACTAAAAAACGTAAAAGACATGACTATATTTCATTCACTAAAAGTCAAAACTTAAAACAAACTATTCAAGAGAACGTTCATAATGCTTATGAGATATCCAACACATCATCTTCATCAAACACATTTGAATCTGCTTGTGATAAGGTTGTCTTAACATCTTCACTTTCATCTACAATTCATATGCAATATTAATTAGTTAAATATTAAAAATAATTAAATTTTAAAAATTAATAATATTTAAATTCACATAAAAAAATTTACCAGTTTTAGTTCGGGAAAAAACCTGTGCAGCCAATTTCGAGTAGTAACAAGCGTTTGGACATTTTCATAATAAATGCAACTTTTGTACTTTGTAAGAACACGCTACCAATGTTAAATGTTGATTCCGATGGTACAATAGTAATAAGAATGCTAACTATATCACACACCATCATTGAAAGATCGGAATATTTTCTAGAATGGTCCTTCCAATACATGACAACATCATCTCTTGAAACTTCTCAAGATCAAGTTTTGGTTCCTCTTAGTAAAGATCTAAATTTGACTTTCCATCTCTGAAGGCAGTATACTTTTTATTTTTTATATATTTTAATTAAATATTTTATTAGGCCCACAGGTCGGGCCGGCCCAGCCTCAGTCAAGTCTCACGGGCCATGGGCTTACTTGGGCCGGGCTTAAAAGCCTCATTTTTAAATGAGCTCCAAAAATTCTAGCCTGATGTCACAACCCCAACCCCGGTCATGATGGCGCCCAACACACTGCTAGGCAAGCCTGACCAACTAACAACCCTTTCTGTTTTTTTTTTATAAAAATCATTATCAACTAACACAGTTAAATTGCTAAATTACTCCAATAAGAGTTTAAGACAATGATTTAAATATGCGGAAATTCAGATGATAATACCACTACATAGCCCATACAGATCTGGTGTCACAAGTCTCGAGCCTCTAGTACAAGTTTAACAACCTAATACATGTCCATCTAGGGAATACTAATTAATAACAAGGATAGAAGGGAGAGATCAGGGCTGCGGACGCCATGCAACTGCCTCGATGCTCCCGGATATGCGCTGCTCAACTGAAATAATCCTCACTCAGCCTCAGATGCACCTGGATCTGCATGCAAGGTGCAGGGAGTAATGTGAGTACTCCGACCCAGTGAGTAATAAGCATAAATAATGACTGAGAATAAGAAATTACGGAAAACACAGAGTAATCTATAATGCGGCAGTTTAAAAACAAGTAATATGAGAGTAATAAACCAATGGAAGCGAAATGTAGAAATACTACAACAAATAAGCAGTTAAGTGACAGACATATAAAGAGGAATCAACACATAGAACGGTACCCTATAGTACCCGCTGCGGCGTGCAGCCCGCTCCATTTATTTATCGTCGACGACGCTCACTGGGGGTGTGCAGACTCCGGGAGGGGCCCCTTGCGGCCCAAGCGCAATATCAAGTCATCTCGTGGCATCAAATCTAGGCCCTCGGCCTCATATCAATATCAGTATAACGTTGTTGCGGCACGCAGCCCGATCCCATAGTATCCTCACATCTGGCCCTTGGCCGTACTCAGTCTAGAAATTATATAAGCCCCTCGGGCAATAGTAAAATAGTAGTTCTCAGCCCAAAACATCATTTAATATATCTTTTAGTTTCAAAAATCGAGTAAAAGTGACTGAGTTGTAAGACAGTAGAAAACGGTACGACTGAGTTCAAGTAGTAAGTCAAACAGTGAGGAAATAGTAAATAAACTCCCCGGAAGGTTCAAAGAATTGGCAAGAAGCCCAAATATGACAATCAATCCAAATAATGATGATAACAAATAAGCTTTAATCAAATACGCAGTAGAAGTATCACTCGGGACAGACCAAGTCACAATCCCCAATAGTAAATGACCCGCGCTCATCATCAAGCACGTGTCTCACCTCAATATAGCACTACAATGTGCAAATCCGGGGTTTCAAACCCTCAGGACATCATTTACATTCATTACTCACCTCGGACCGGCGAAATCTCTAGCTCGCGACGCCTTTGCCCCTCAAATCGGCCTCCACGTGCGTCGAATCTATCAAAAATCAGAACGAATACGTCACAATATGCTAAGGGAACAAAGCCCAAATGAAAACAATCAACAAAGGGCACTATTCCCGAAATTACCAAAACCCGAGCCCTGGGCCCACGTCTCGAAATTTGACCAAATTCACAAAACTAGAATCCTTATACTCTCACGAGTCTAACCATACCAAAATTATCCAATTCTGATACCATTTGGTCCCTCAAACCATCGTTTTACATTTTTGAAAGGTTTCACAATTTTCTTCCCAAATTCCATCCCAAATCACGAATTAAATGATGAATTCAGTGATAGATTCATGTACTCTAGCCAAATCTGAGTTAAAATCACTTACCCCGATGAATTTCTTGAAAAACCTTCGAAAAATCGTCAAAATCCGAGCTCTCTAGGTCAAAATATTAAATAAAATCCAAAAACTCGTATTTATAGAGTACCCCTCAGATTTCAGCCACCGCGGGCCGCATCAAATCGACCACGGTCCGCGCTAGCCAGTGCGGTCCGCGCAAAAACAACCGCGGCCGCACAGGCCTTCCTCTGCAGTGACAGACTTTAGTATTTTGGCCATAACTTTTGCTACATATGTCCAAATTGCAATATCTTTACCTTTCTGGAAACTAGACAAGAAGGGCTACAACTATAATTTATAAATCATCTCAAAATTCCTTGTAGATCAAAAGATATGAGCTTCCTAAGTAGGACCAGCGGAACGTTTCTTCACCGAGGCCGCGACCACTTTTGTGCGGTCCGCGTGACGCCTACCGCAGCCGCGCCCGCTTTTGTGCGGTCCGCACTGCTCTCACCACGGGCGCACTTATTTTTTTGCGGACCGCGTGGGTGAGTTCTGGGGCCTGTAACCCTCCTGGACCTGCTGCAACTATGATTTTCGGCCTAAAACATCCTGGAACCTATCCGGGACCCCCGAAACTTCAAACTAATTGTACCAACACATCCCATGACATCGTTCAAACTTGTTCAACACTTCGGAATGCTTACCACAACATCAAATCATCAATTTAACATAGGATTCAAGCCTAAGAACTCCAAGAACTCTTAAATTATGCTTTCGATCAAAAAGTCTATCAAATCGCGTCCGAATGACTTGAAATTTTTCACACACATCCCAAATGACACAACGAAGCTATTGAAACTCTCGGAATTCCATTCCGACCCCTATATCAAAATCTCGCCTATCAACCGAAAATTGCCAAATATCAATTTCGTCAATTCAAGCCTAAATCTTCTCTACAACTCCAAAACCCATTCCGATCGCGCTCCTAAGTTACAAATCACCTTCCGAAGCTAACCGAACCATCAAAATTCACATCCGATCCCTCTAACACATAATTTAACATCCGGTTGACCTTTTCAACTTAAGCCTTCTTAAAAGAGACTAAGTGTCTCATTTCTTACCAAAATCCTCTCCGAACTCAAACTAATCAACCCGATCACATAAAGCACGGATACAAAGCATAAAGAAGCTGAAATGGGGAAAAAAAGGAGCGGTAACTCGTGAGACAACTGGGCGGGTCGTCACACCTGGCCCTGCTATGTCACGGGTTGGGCTGGCCCAATGGGCCAAGCCCATATTAACGGCTCTAATGCAGAGATCCCACTTGGCTCCAAACTTCGAAGTCACCTGGAATATTGAATATTAATAATATATAAATAAAATATTATATAATCCATATTAAAGAAACTAATTACTAGGTGTTAAAGATCAAATAATGATATGTTAGCACTAGCATTGTGTAAATTTCACATCCAATCCTAGAATTACATGGCATCTACATTGTAATCGACTTTTTTGTTTCACTTATTTCTTTTTCTTTAATTGTCTTTTGTTTAAATCAGTGCGTCAAAATATTTTATGATAAGATCGTTTTTATTTTGATTACAATTTAAAACTAAAGAAGTTCAAATTAATTGAATACTTATGTCGAAACTCGAAAGCATCTTTTACGGAGTAACAAAGTGCTCTCATTATGTTTTCTGGGCGACTCATTCATGATTTAATTATTGTAATGTGATAAAAATGTTATAAAACAATAAAAGAAGAAGAAAAGAATTGCAAAGAAAAGTAGAGAGGGAGAATTCTTATTGATTTTGGGATAAATTACAATAAAATATGTCACGACCCAAGTTCTCTCTTCGTGAACCGTCGTGATGACACCTAGTGTCTACGACTAGGTAAGCCTTACATTTGCAGAAAAAGAAACGAAAACATAAAGGCTATCAACTAACAAGTCAATATAAACAAGGAACTGAGATGCCGCTCGGCATATACAATAATCACTCTCGAAAAGTACATAAACTCTCTCAAAACCCGGAATGTCGTAAGTCAGAAGCGATAGAAAGAAAACAGTATTTCTATACTCCAGAGTCTAACAAAAGAAAATACAAGAGTGTTTGACATGGGGAAGAGTAGATAGGGACTCCGAGGTCTACGGATGTGGCAGATATACCTTGAAGTCTCTACAGCTATCTCGTCTCACTGGTAATGCAGTTGATAAGCGGTACCTGGATCTGCACAGGAAAATATGTGCAAGGAAGGGCATGAGTACACCACAATGGTACCCAGTAAGTGCCCAGCCTAATTCGGTCGAGTAGTGACGAGATCAGGCTAGGGCCTACCGGTATAAACATAATGAAATAAGACAGAATGAAATATCACAGTAAAAAATAAATGCGAAAATCTAACTGGAATAGAATCATAGAAATACAACAACTCAGAACACAGAGATAACAACAGGGGATCTCCCGAGATACCATCTCTTAGTCTCAAACGTAAATGTGCATGGGGGATCTCCCGAAATACCGTTCTGCAGTCCCAAAATAAATATGCAGTACAGGGGGGATCTCCCGGAATACCGTTCCGTAATCCCAATATAAATATGCATTACAGAGGGATCTCCCAGAATACCGTTTTGTAGTCCCAAAGTAAATATGCAACTCAACCAGTAGAAATAACAGTTACAGCAAGAAAACCTACAGTTTAGACTAAGTTCAAGTCAAGGGAAGCAGGTAATTTCACTAAGCATGCTGCACAGAGTTCAGATTGGCAGTAAAGCACGTAGGCATGCTATTCATAATTAAACAGGATAATTACATATGCTAGTGTAGTTCAAATAAGGAGAAACAAGTTATGACTTGGTGAAAAACGGAGCTTTTAATAAATAGCCCATGTACGTACTCGTCACCTCATGTATAAGACGCTTACATATCAAAACAGTACCAAATCCTAAGGGAAGTTCCTCCCACACATAGTTAGGCAAGCCGCTTACCTCGAACAAAACTCAATCAATCCATAACAATGCTCTTTCTATGAATTTCCGGCTTCGGATGGCCCAAATCTAGCCAAATCAATTACATAACGTAAATATAACCACAAGAAACTAATCTAGCTAATGAAATCAAGGCTAAAGCAAGAAATTAAAAAATCTCCCTAAAAAGTCTCCCCCGGGCCCACGTCTCGGAATGGGGTAAAAGTCACAAGATACGAACACCCATTTACTCATGAGTTCACTCGCACCAAAATTACTCAAATCTGATACCAAAACCTTGATCAAAACCCCATAATTCAGCCTAAGAACTTCTCTCAAATTTTCCCAATTTTGTACCGCAAATCCGAAATTAAATGATAAAATTAATAATAGATTGGTGAGATATAACCAAAATCAAGTGTATAATCATTACTCAATTGATATCTCTGAAAATCCCTCAAAATCATGTCCAAATCCGAGCTCCCAAACTTAAGTTTTGATAAAAATAGTCAAACCCTCAGTTTTAAAATGTTTAATACTGCCCAGTAGTTCCTTCTTCGTGAACGCAGAAATCCCCTCGTGTTCGCGAAGCACTACTCGCCTTGGCCCAAAAATTCTTCATCGCGAGCGTGATGACCTTGATGTGAACGTGAAGGCCACTCAGCTCAACCTCACACAAACGCAGAACCAAACTCGCGAACGCGTAGGCAAAAGGACTGGGGACCCAGCAACAAAACTAATTTACACAACGCGGGACACTCTTCGCGAACGCGTAGGCATATGACCTTGGAGCTTCGCGAACGCGGGACCAACATCGCGAATACGAAGCATTAAATTTTCACCTGCCCTAGATTCCTTACGCAAACGCGAGACTCCTCTCGCGAACGCGATGAAGGAAATCTCTGCAACAAAATACCAGAAAATCTGCTACTTTCCTAAGTCTAAAAATGACCCGTTGAGCATCCGAAACACACTTGAGTCCCCCGGAACCTCAACCAAACATACCAACCAATTCTAAAACACCATACAAACTTATTCGGTCTCTCAAATCACATCAAACAACGTTAAATTCATGAATCACCCTTTAATTCAAACTTAAAGAACTTGAAACTTTAAATTTCTACAAGCGATGCCGAAACCTATCAAACCACGTCCGAATAACCCCAAATTTTGCACAAACGTTATGTTCAACATTGTGGACCTACCTCAACTTTCAAAATTAGATTTCGACTCCGATATAAAAAATTCCACTACCGGTTCAAAACTCCAAAAATTCGACTTTCGCCATTTTAAGCCTAATTAAGTTATAGACCTCCAAAACACAATCCGGACACGTCCCTAAGCCTGAAATCACCCAACGGTGCTAATAGAATCAACAAAACTCTATTCTGGAGTCATCTTCACACAGTTCCAACTACGATTTAAATTTTAAGACTTAAGCCTCCGTTTAGGGACTAAGTGTCCCAAAACACTCCAAAAAATAAAATGAAACCTCTCGGCAAGTCATAATAGCAGGAAACGATAGGGGGAAGCACTCAATAAGGGATAGGGGCTATAAATCTCAAAATGACCGTCTGGGTCGTTACAAAATAGAACCCTCTATTTATAGGAGAAACGTAACTTAGCCACCAAGTAACAAACCTTAAAATTTCTCTAAAATATAAACATTCACATTAAATACAATTCTATTTATAACACCCCCTCCTCCCGTGAATGTCTATTCAACAGATAATGTGTCTCGTTAAAATCTTAATTAAAATAAAACCTAGTGGAAAAAATTCTAGAGAAGGAAAAAGCGTACATATGTTTAGAAATACGCCTTTTGGTTGCCTCGTTAAAAACCTTACAAGGAAAATGCAGTTGGACAAAACCTTGTAAGAAAAAAAGAGTACAACATGTATTAACTCCCCTTAATGAGAGCATTAATTCACATCTTTAAGCCTTCGCATTTCACTCTTATGCACCATCTTCAAAATATCGTTGGTAGATATTTGATAAACAAATCAACCATATTAACTTGAATGAACATGTTGTACCTTTAAATCATCATTCTTGATAAATATGTAATGTCTTCATAATATGTCGTGGAATGCCTTTTCAATATCTCCTTAGAAGTAAAAATTCTCGCTATCACATTATCATGCTTATAGTTATAACAACATACATATGTGTACAAATTGCACTTAGGATGTGTCACTTCATGACCAAGAATTGTATATGCTTTAAATGATTTAAATCCTTCAGGAATTGTCATACAAGTATAATCAAATAAGCCATACAAATAGACTTTAGGTGCATGTCAAATTTTCATGTCATGCTAGATATATAGGATAGATAAAAATGATTGCACACTCTGTTGACTTTATACTTTTAAGCATTTGAACTGCAAGTCCAAAACGACATGTCTTTCATATGAAACCAATTCTACTTGAATTGTTTCTCTAGACTTAAGATCCTCATATATATTTGATGTAATCATAGATTTAGTCGACGAACATTTTATATCAGTTCCAACATCTTTTATTCATAAAAACATAACATAGAGATCTCTTCATTCATATTTTCATGTACCTGAACATCTCCTGAGATTTTATGAAATTGTCACGACCTAATTTCTCCTTACGTGAATTGTCGTGATGGCACCTACTCTCTACGACTAGGTAAGCCAAATATTGTGGAAATGAAATGTAACAGAAGGATAGCAGCTAAAGGATATAATTAATAAGCAAAAATAGTGTCACTCGACATATACAATAATCATCTTTCCCAAAACCCGAAATGTCGCAATGTCGCAATGTCACAAGCTTCTAAGAAGTCCTAACTGTTCTATACATCATTTCTACGGAAAAGTAGAAAGTGAACATAAGGGATAGAAGGAGACTCCGAGGTCTACGGACGCGGGCAGATGTACCTTTAATTCTCCTGAAGCAGCAGCTACACAGCTAGACTCGAGGCTGATAGCTAGTATCTGGATATGCACACGAAAAATATGTGTAGAAAAGGGCATGAGTACACCACAACCGTACCCAGTAAGTACCAAGCCTAACCTCGGTCGAGTAGTGACGAGATCATGTCCAGGCCCTACTGGCATAAATATAATGAAATAAGACAGAAAGAATATTACAGTAAAAACTAAATACATAAATCTAGTAGGAATAGAATTCAATGAAAACCAACAGCTCAGAACGCTGTAATAGCAACAGGGGATCTCCTCGGATACCGTCCTGTAGTCCCAAATATAAATGTGTCGGGGGATCTCCCGGAATACTGTTCCGTAGTCCCAAAGTCAATATGCAGTGCTGGGGGATCTCTCGGAATACCATTCCATAGTCCCAAAGTAAATATGCAGCTCAAACAATAGAGATAACCATTACAGCAAGAAAACCACATTTTAGGTTAGGTCCGAGCCAAGGAAGAACAAGAAATTTTACTAAAACATGTTGTATAGAGTTCAGATAGGTAGTTAATGCACGTAGGTGTCGTGACCCTTTTTCTTGCAAAATCAGGGTTCGACACGTGACAACTGATGATAGGCTATAATTGCGTATTTTAATCGCTTATTACACTCTAATTTACTGCACTTTAATTGAGTTTGAGCATTAATCGCTAGTGTTTTGCACTAATGCTATGTTTTATGCCTTGTAGGAGTGATTCCGAGCTATATAGATGTTATGGAATGAATTCTAGTGATTTGGAGCTTTGAAGTCTGAGTAAAAGCCCAAGAAATTAAGCCGGGATCGTGTTCGGGGGTCAAATTTGATAGTTAAGAACAAACGAAGAGTCGAGTAGGCATATTGCGCACTGTCTAGTAAATAGACATAACTCTTTGCTCCAAACTCCATTTCAGCTATATAATATATGGTTGGAAAGCTATCTCAACGGGCTACAACTTTTATGTTTTACATGTTTCCAAATTCCAAAAGGAACAGGGCAAACAATGCGGTTGAAACCGCGACCGCGGACTTAGATGCGGACTGAGGCAGTGCACTGCGCCCGGACCCCACCCGGACCGCGACTGCGAGCATCTAGACCTAAACAATTGTTCTTTTTCGTGTAGGAGAAGATATAATTATTTGGACCCGACCCTACATGGTATATTACATGAAAAAACGGTATTTTGAGGAGGTTGGACATACTTTTGACATAATTTAGACCTAAGGAGGCCAAGGAGACCGGTGATTCGACCTAAGGAGGCAAGAACACACTAGGAGTAAGGCGGAGAATTCTTATACGAGTTTTTCACTTCCTTCTTCCTATTTTCATTATTGGTTATGACTTTTAATGTAACGACCCAACTGATTGTTTTGAGCAATTGCGTCCGGTTCGGCAGTTTGAGGTCACGAGTAGCTTCATATTATGTGTATCGACTTGCGTGTGCAGTTCGGTCATAAAACCGGAAAGCTTTTATGTGAAAATACAAAAAATATAGTAATTTCTAGTGTTAAAATTTGGTTTTTTATTGACTTTGGTCAACATGTTTGTTAAACGGACCCCAATCTGTGTTCTGATGATCCCGGGAGGTCTGTGGTAAAATATGGGACTTAGACGTATGCCCGGAATTGAATTCTGAGGTCCCTAAACTTAGAAAACAATTATAGAAGAAAATTATTGTACTTGTTTTTAAATGAAATAAATAAATAAATTAATGTTTGAACCCATTGGTATCAGGCCCGTATTTTGGTTCTAGAGCCTGGTACAAGTTTTATATGATATTTAAGTCCTATCTGTGAAATTTGGTGAGAATCGAAATTGATTTGACGTGATTTGGACGTCCAGTTGGAAAGTTAGAAAATCATGAGTTTTGCGGTTAAATTCATAGTTTTTGATGTTATTTTGATGATTTGATCGCATGAGTAAGTCCTTATGATATTTTTAGACTTGTGTGCATATTTGGTTTGGAGCCTCGAGGTTTTGGGTGAGTTTCAGATAGGTTTAGGCTATGTTGCGCTTGTTTTTGGATGCTTCATCATCGTTTCTTCAAGCAAAAATGATATCACATTGAGCAAATGAGATCCAAATTCAGTTTTGTTTGAACCGTTAGATCCGTATCGAAACTATGGAGCCATAGGAAAAGGAATCATCAAATTTGGACATCGTATGAGGAAGTTATGCTCATTTTCGTGTCGGAAAAATTGCTGGTTGCTGGTGTTTCGCAAATGCGAACTTTTTCATCGCATTTGCGATGCCCAGTTCGAAAATGCAAATTCTATCAGCGCTGATTTGTTCACAATTTTCAAGGGGTTCGCAATTGGTCGCAAATGCGACATCTGAGGCCTGTTAAGTGAGCTTTTGACCGATTTTCACCCATATTTTCAATTTTCTCAAACCCTAAACCTCCATAGGAGATTTTTCAAAGTCCCAAACTTCTCCAAATCGTTGGTTAAGTGTCTCTAATCAACTTGCAACTATATTTTGTGATTATATCTTAGATTTAACATCAAATTCATGAGAATCTAAAGGAAAATTTGGGGGAAATTGTGAGATCTTTCAAAAATGTAAAATGATGATTTGAATGACCAAATGGTATCGAAATTAGATAATTTTTGTATGGGTGAACTCGTATCGGAATGGGTATTCGGTTTTTGTAAATTTTGTCGGGATCCGAGGTGCGGGCCCGAGGAGTTGACTTTTGTTGACTTTTTGCAAATTGTATAGGAATCATAGTTTTATTTATTGGAATTATTTTCTCTTGCATTGTTAGATGTATTCAAGTCGTTTTTGGTTAGATATGAGCCGTCCGGAGGTCTTTTCACCCGAGAAGTGCATTTTAGAGTATTGGTTTGTCATCTTCGTGGTAAGTATCTTGCCTAACCTTGTGTGGGGAATTTCTCCTTAGGAATGAGTCTTCTATGCTAATTGTAGTCCATGCATGCGAGGTGATGAGTTTGTGCTCGAACTTATTTGTGGGAAATTTGCCTCTAGAGTTCTTAGGTCCTTAAGTAGAAAGTATCCCGTTATAATTGGGTTTCCTAATTGTTTAAATTGCCTCTATATGCTTCATATGATGTTGCTAGATTTCCTTTAATTCTTACGTGTTACCTTGATACTTAATTAAAGTGATTGGCTTCCTTATTGTTTTGATACTTCTTGATTGTGAGTTCCTCTATGACTTCGTGCAAATATGTTACATGTCCAACTTTAGTGGTTACCGGTATAGTTATCACGTGTTTATTATGATTTGTTGTTTTGTTGAGGTTATTATTCTTCTTGGTCTTTTCGTGACCCTTATTATGTACTTGATGATTCCCTTGTCGGGACGTTATTGCTTATGATATTGTTTCCCTTGCCAAGATATTGTGGTTATACTATTGTTCCCTTGCTGGGATGTTATTGCTTATGATATTGTTTCCCTTGCTGGGATATTGTTGTTATACTATTGTTCCCTTGCCGGGATGTTGTTGTTTACGATCTTGTCTCCCTTGCCTAGATGTTGTTGTGATACTCTTGTTCCCTTGCCGAGATTCTTTTATTATTGAGGGCGGGTTGCATGCCTGCAATAAGATATATGAAATAGTTGCACGCCTTCAACAAGATATATGAAATGGGAGCGGGTTGCACGCCTGCAACAAGATATATGAAATGGGATCGGGTTGAACGCCTGCAACAAGATATATGAAATGGGATCGGGTGGTACACTGCCACAGTAATATATGAAATGGGATCAGGTGGCATGCTGCCACAGTAATATTTGAAATGGGATCGGGTTGCACGCCTGCAACAAGAAAGAGTAAAAGTGAATATTGATTCTTATGGTGAGAACGAGAGTAAAAGCACGAAGGGTGATGCCGTGCAATTTCTATTTGCTATGCTTATATGTTGTTACCAATTTAAGTGTTTTAACTGTTCAGATTCCTTTACCGCTGTGATCCATTGTGAAGGAACCCATCGTGTTTTCAATACTTCGCCGTATTTATATACATATTTTTCAATACTTTAAAATTTCAATAATTGTTTCATCTTCAATTCATTTAATTACTCAATTAAATTTTCTTAAACCATCTGAGGTTGTATTTTACTTTTAAAGGGAATTTCTACTAAGCTAATTTATTAAATTCCTTGTTAAAGGTAATAATTCATTCGATGTTGTACTTTAATTTAAAATGGTAGTTTCTCTATTCAAATGATTTCTAAAAATAACTTCATCTTTTCTTGCTGAGTTTCTAATTGGTTTAGAAGTTGTACTCTGCTTTATGTTATGTAAATCAGACTCCTTGAACATCTTAATTGCATTAGTTATGGACCCTGTGAACTGAGTAACATGAGAACGTTGCTGTGTAAAGTGAGATAGAAATATGTGGGCACAAGGTGGCGGGTTGTGCTAAAAGATTGGTAATTGAGGTTATGATATGAGACATCGAGTTTGAAATGGCTGGAACTTGTGCATCAGAAACGATATGATTTATTGAGCTGACATCGCCTTCCTTGTTGAGTACATTTTTACTTGTCTGTTTTCCAGTTATGTTGGTGTTAATTTATTTGGTTATCTTTCGTTTCCACCCGTGTTTCTCTTTATTGTTTCTATTGAATGTAGTTTGTTCTTTCCTTGCTGTTGATATTACTATGTCATTTCGAGGTTGATAGTTTATTATCAAATCCTGTTCAATTTAATTGACTAGTAGGTGTCTGGACTGTTCCTCATCACTACCCCACCGAGGTTAGTCTTGATACTTACTGGGCACCGCTGTGGTGTGCTCATACTACTCTTCTATACATATTTTGTGTATAGATCTAGGTATTTGATCAGTAGTAGCTGTGCGGGTCGTTGCGGTGGAGACTCAGAGTGTTCGCAGGCCTCAGAGTTACCTTCATTTGTACTTATTTCCATGTATTCCTTTTGTTTCAGAGCAGTGATGTATTTATTTTGTATAATTACTCTTAGAAAGGCTTGTGACTTGTACCACCATTTTTGGAAATTGTAAATTGTTAAGAGTTAATTAAATTAAAGTTAGCAAATATAAATGTTATCTTAGTTAATGTTAGGCTTACCTAGTTTAGAGACTAGGTGCCACTCTTTCGGAGGGATTTTTGGGTTGTGACTAGTTGGTATCAGAGCTCTAGGTTCATAGGTGCTACGAGTCATAAGCCGGTTTTGTATAATCTTGCAGATCGATACGAAGACGTCTGTACTTATCTTCGAGAGGCTTCAGAACTGTTAGGAAATTCCACTTCCTTCATTTCTTATCGTGCGATATTGATTCAGCTCAAATGTATAACTTATGTTCGTTTACATTCACTCTTGTATAATATTACGCTCTTAATGACTGCTATGCGCCAGTGGTTTGTAATGCTACAAATAGACTACGAAGGAGTCAGGGATGCTCAGACATTGTCTCAATATGTTGTCCATACTGAAGATATAGAGGTATTGAAAAGCTATTCAATTGTTCATATGGAGGCGTAGTGGTTTTCGGCATCTGGTTGGTGAGTGCGAGCTTGGGAAGGTTTAATTGTTTGGCTAGTCGTCGAGATCGTGGCAAGGTCGCGAGCTGGAGGTTAATTGAGGATAGCTGGTGGTATTGGAGTACCTTGTGATTTGTGTTGTGCAAGCCGTGAAGGTTAGCTTTGCAGATCATCAGACGGTGTTTTCTATGGCTTCGCGCTAAGTGGAGGAGTCCACTAGCGGTGTTCAGATCGTAGAGTCAGATTTACATTAGTTTTGGCCTGAGGTATGTATATAAGTGGTATTGGAAGGTTTCCAAAATTTTGTATATAACCAAAGACTGAGATCTTGCAAGGGATGATATTGGGGCTTTGAGGGGGATATTACTTATCGACTATCCGAAGAAATGGGTCAGTTCAGTAGTTATGGGGTCAACATGGCAATGGAAGTAATTGGTCCTTTTGAATGAGAATTCTCTACTGGCATTTGTGGCAGCACTCTTGGATTGGACGATTTGTGTGACTCGCTTGAGTTGAGAAGGTGTGGTCTTGATGGCCTAGTTGTGTGCGGGCAGATCTCGGAGGGTTCTTGATGGTTTGGCAACGGCTTGAGTTGGCTGTCTACTATGGGCATAAGGAATATGTGGTACATTATGGGTTTCTCCTGAATCGGTATTAGAAATTAATAGAGTATTGGCATTGTTGGCTATCACATGTGAAGAGCGGATAGTTTGGGAAAGACCCTTGAGTTTTGGTTTGCGGGTTGCGTGGCTAGTGGCATGGTGATTACTGGGTTTTGAGGCTTTTAAGGTTCATGTTTTGTTACACAGCCAGAAACCCTATACGGGTGCTTCAGTATAATGATAGGGTGTGAGAGATATATCAGCCATTTGATTTGCGTAGTTGTGTTGGGTATGGAAATTTTGGCATTCCTGAGGTTTGGAGCTAGATTCCCTCATGTGTGGACTATTTCCTGATTGCGGATTGTGAAGAAATGTCGAGAATGGGATAATTAATAACATGTATTATCGATAAGTTGTTGTGGATCTTTTGAAGCATATTTATCTAATTGGGAAGGATCAAGATTTGGTTGAGACAATGTGAAAGCTCAATGAGAATATGTATCTTCTATCAGGTTAAGTTTGTGTGCTCCTTTGAGATTGCCATTTTGGTTATGTTATCAGGCAGAGTTGATATTATTTATGCCTTTGGCCTATGTTATGTGCTGCTCTCTTATGTTGTGATGAGATGTGAGGCTGTATGACTATTCTCCACGCAAGATGTGATTCCGTTTGGGCCTTATGGCGATGCGGGCGAGATAGCCCTCGTGATGTTAATTTGCTCATTGCACCTCAGTTGCACTTGTTCCTTTTATGTATTTTTACTTCTATTCACTTTTTCCCACAGTTTTATTTGTGCACTCTGTTATACTTGATATCAGTATTCATATGATTAGTGAGCCCGAGCATTTTGGCTCGATGAGTATTTGGGAGCGGGCTGCACGCCATTGCGGATGTTACGTGGGATACCATTTCCTTGTGTTTATTTGGTGTTGTGTCTTCCCTCTGTGGGATAATTTGATGAAAAACCTATAATTTTGTTGTCACACATGTTGTACTTGTTAGATAATTCTTCTACTTTGTTTTCCTTTATTTGTGCTGCATAATTGAGTTATTTCTGATTTGGTGTACGAATTGTGTAGTGTAAGAATTTGTGTGGTTCCGTTATGAGTTATTATTTGAATTGCTTTTATTGGCTGAGATGAGGCTCTTAGACCTGAGATTATTGCTATGGTATTAGGGGTGGGGAGTGTTTGGAAGTGAGAGGGTGTTTCTGCTAAGATTTGGGTAATGGCTCTTGGCGGGCAGGAGAGCTTCGTGACTTGTTGACTTCATGGGCGGCTATGAGTTTCCGCATGTCTCTTTATCATGGGTAGTGTTGTGGAAGTCCGGAATAAGGTTGTATTAAATGTGAAGTATATTGTCGGCATCCAAGATGTTATTTGAGCAGCTATGGTGGTCAGAGGTTATTGCTTCGAGTATGTGAGTTATGTGGAATAGCATGTGATTGTATTCTAGATTGAAATTTTTGGCTCGATTCAGCTTGTTTGGATGTGCTCAGTGTGATGATGTGGAATTCAGGTCCTATGATGAATTTTGGATGTTGAGGTTTAGGTCATGTTCTAAGGTTATGGACTAAGGAGGAGATGAGACATTTAGGTAAGTTGCATTGTCAGTTCTGCATAGGTTGGATGATGGGGAATCACCCCCGAGTGTATGTATGAGCAGCTTATGCAATGGTTCGATGGCTTTGGAACAACTCTGGGCACGTTCGAGGACGAACGTATGTTTAAGTGGAGGAGGATTCAACGACCCAACTAATCGTTTTGAGAAATTGCATCCGGTTCGGCAGTTTGAGGTCACGAGCAGCTTCATATTACGTGTATCGACTTGCGTGCGCAGTCCGGGCGTGAAATCAGAAAGCTTTTATGTGAAAATATAAAAATTATAGTAATTTCTAGTGTTAAAATTTAGTTTTTTGTTGACTTTGATCAATATTTTTGGTAAACGGACCCAGATCTATGTTCCGACGATCCCGGGAGGTCCGCGGTAAAATATGGGACTTGGACGTATGCCCGGAATCAAATTTCGATGTCCCTAGCCTTAGAAAATAATTTTTGAAGAAAATTATTGTGCTGGTTTTAAAGGAAAAAAATAAATGAACTAATGTTTGAACTCGTTGTATCGGGCCTGTATTTTGGTTCCAGAGCCTGGTACAAGTTTGTTATGATATTGAAGTCCTATCTGTGAAATTTGGTGAGAATCGGAATTGATTTGACGTGATTTGGATGTCCGGTTGGAAAGTTAGAAAATCATGAGTTTTGAGGTTAAATTCATAGTTTTTGATGTTATTGTGATGATTTGATCGTACGAGTAAGTACTTATGATGTTTTCAGACTTGTGTGCATGTTTGGTTTGGAGCCCCGAGGGATTGGGTGAGTTTCGGATAGATTTAGGCTATGTTGCGCTTGTTTTTGGATGCTTCATCGTCGTTTCTTCAAGAAAAAATGATACCACATTGAAAAAATGATATCCAAATTCAGTTCTGTTTGAACCAATAGATCTGTATCGAAATTACAGAGCCATAGGAAAAAGAGTCATCGAATTTGGACATCGTATAAGGAAGTTATGCTCATTTTTGTGTGGAAAAATTGATGGTTTCTGGTGTGTTCGCAAATGCGAACTTTTTCATCGCATTTGCGATGCCCAGTTTGCAAATGTGAACCTTTCGTCGCAAATGCGACTTCTGTAAGCCCTGCTTTGTTTGCAATTTGCAAGGGTTCACAACAAATGCGACATCTAAGGCCTGTTAAGTGAAGTTTTTGACGGGATTTTCACCCATTTTTCAATTTTCTCAAACCCTAAACCTCCATAGTCGATTTTTCAAAGACCCAAACTTCTCCAAATCATTGGGTAAGTGTCTCTAATCGATTTTCAACTATATTTTGTGATTATATCTTAGATTTAACATCAAATTCACGAGAATCTAAAGGAAAATTTGGGAAAAATTGTGAAATCTTTCAAAAATGTAAAATGATGATTTGAATGACCAAATGGTATCAAAATTAGATAATTTTTGTATGGGTGAACTCGTATCGAAATGGGTATTCGGTTTTTGTAAAATTTGACGGGATCCGAGGTACGGGCCCAGGGAGTTGACTTTTGTTGACTTTTTGCAAATTGTATAGAAATCATAGTTTTGTTTATTCGAATTGTTTTCTCTTGCATTGTTAGATGTTTTCAAGGCGTTTGTGGTTAGATATGAGCCATTCAGAGGTCTTTTCACTCGAGAAGTGCATTTTAGAGTATTGGTTTGTCATCTTCGAGGTAAGTATCTTGCCTAACCTTATGTGGGGAACTTCCCCTTAGGAATGAGTCTTCTATGCTAATTGTAGTCCATGCATGCGAGGTGATGAGTTTGTGCTCGAACTTATTTGTGGGAAATTTGCCTCTAGAGTTCTTAGGTCCTTAAGTAGAAAGTATCCCGTTATAATTGGGTTTCCTAATTGTTTAAATTGCCTCTATATGCTTCATATGATGTTGCTAGATTTCCTTTAATTCTTACGTGTTACCTTGATACTTAATTAAAGTGATTGGCTTCCTTATTGTTTTGATACTTCTTGATTGTGAGTTTCTCTATGACTTCGTGCAAATATGTTACATGTCCAACTTTTGTGGTTACCGGTATAGTTATCATGTGCTTATTATGATTTGTTGCTTTGTTGAGGTTATCGTGCTTCTTGGTCTTTCCGTGACCCTTATTATGTACTTGCTAATGCCCTTGCTAGGATGTTATTGCTTATGATATTGTTTCCCTTGTCGGGATATTGTGGTTATACTATTGTTTCCTTGCTGGGATGTTATTGCTTATAATATTGTTTCCCTTGCTGGGATATTGTTGTTATACTATTGTTCCCTTGCCAGGATGTTGTTGTTTATGATCTTATCTCCCTTGCCGAGATATTGTTGTTATACTCTTGTTCCATTGTTGGGACTTTTATGATTGATGTTGTTTTGTAAATGGGATCGAATGGCACGCCTCCACGGTGATATTTAAAATGGGAACAGGTTGCACGCCTGCAACAAGATATATGAAATGGGCGCGGGTTGCACGCCTTCAACAAGATATATAAAAGGGGAGCGGTTTGCACGCCTGCAACAAGATATATGAAATGGGAGTGGGTTGCACGCCTGCAACAAGATATATGAAATGGGAGCGGGTTGCACGCCTGCAACAAGATATATGAAATGGGATCGGGTGGCACGCCGCCACGGTGATATATGAAATGGGATCAGGTGGCACGCCGCCACGGTGATATAGGAAATGGGATCGGGTGGTACGCCAACATGGTAATATTTGAAATGGGATCGGGTTGCATGCCTACAACAAGAAAGAATAAAAGTGAATATTGATTCTTATTGTGAGAACGAGAGTAAAAGCACGAAGGATGATGCCGTGCACTTTTTGTTTGCTATGCTTATTTGTCGTTACCAATTCAAGTGTTTTAAGTGTTCAGATTCCTTTACCGCTGTGATTCTTTGTGAAGGAACCCCATCGTGTTTTCAATACTTCGCCGTATTTATATACATATTTTTCAATACTTTAAAATTTCAATAATTGATTCATCTTCAATTCATTTAGTTACTCAATTAAATTTTCTTATATTGTCTGAGGTTGTATTTTACTTAAAAATGGAATTTCTACTAAGCTAATTTATTAAATTCCTTATTAAAGGTAATAATTCATTCGATGTTGTACGTTAATTGAAATGGTACTTTCTTTATTCAAATGATTTCTAAAAATAACTTCATCTTTTCTTGTTGAGTTCCTAATTGGTTTAGAAGCTATACTCTACTTTATGTTATGTAAATCAGACTCCTTGAACATCTCAAATGCATTAGTTATGTACCTTATGAATTAAGTAACATGAGAACGTTGTTGTGTAAAGTGAGATAGAAATATGTGGGCATAAGGTGTCGGGATGTGCTAAAAGTTTGGTAATTGATGTTATGATATGAGACATCGAGTTTGAAATGGCTGGAAATTGTGCATCGGAAACGATATGATTTATTGAGCTGACATCACCTTCCTTGTTGAGTACATTTTTACTTGTATGTGTTCCAGCTATGTTGGTGTTCATTTATTTGGTTATCTTTCGTTTCTACCCGTGTTTCTCTTTATTGTTTCTATTGATTGTATTTTTTTTCTTTCCCTGCTGTTGATTTACTATGTCATTTCTAGGTTGAAAGTTTATTATCAATTCCTGTTCAATTTATTTGTCTAGTAGGTGTCTGGACTGTTCCTCATTACTACCCCACCGAGGTTAGTCTTGATACTTACTGAGCACTGTCGTGGTGTGCTCATACTACACTTCTGTACCTTTTTATGTATAGATCCAGGTATTTGATCGGTAGTATCTATGCAGGTCGTCGCGGTGGAGACTCAAGGTAAACCTGCTACAGCGTTCGCAAGCCTCGGAGTTACCTTTATTTGTACTTATTTCCATTTGTTCCTTTTGTTTCGGAGCAGTGATGTATTTATTTTGTATAACTACTCTTATAGAGGCTTGTGACTTGTACCACCGGTTTTGAAAATTGTAAATTGTTAAGAGTTATTTAAATTAAAGTTAGAAAATATAAATGTTATCTTATAGTTAATGTTAGGCTTACCTAGTTTAGAGACTAGGTATCATCACGACTCTTTCGGAGGGATTTTTGGGTTGTGACATTTAGTATTGTAGTTTTACATACTATTATGAATAGCTAATTTGTTATCTAGTGTTTTGATAGAACCTTTTGTAGGATAAATTCTTGTTATATTTTTATATAATTGAGCCTTTGGATTTCTCTACTTGTTCAACTACGTGTTTATTATTGTTGATTGAATGACCATCGATTGACTCTCCCTATTTATTATGTGTTACTTGAGAAATGATACATATTTAGGTGTTTGTTGAACAAAGTCACTCCTAACGTATGTGAGAAATCAATACAGCGGGTTTAAAGGCAGGTTTAGAAATAACAAAGCCTTGACGTAGTCATAATGAGCGGTTAGATAAAGCCAACTAGCGTAGTTTGAGAGATTATGTCTAGTAAATTATTGTAGTTGCTCGAGAGAGAATTACAGCACCTAAAGTACTCACGACCAGTAGAGAATACATTGACAAAATACTAGGGAACATAGCTAGAAGGATTCCAACAATTTGGGAAATCATAACTCTAGACCTCCTTAATTTAGTCTCCAACCCTTGGTCTCGTTAGTTGATAATTTTATTGCTTTCTACTATTTGTTAGTTAATTAGTTAAAAATATAAATCTCAATCTTTATAATTTAGAAATTTTTTCAAACTTGTCTTTTTAGTGATATTAAACAGATATAGTTAAGCCTTAGTTCTCTGTGGAATTTGACTCCAGACTTTTAGACCGGATTATATTTGCAGCGACCGCTTATCCTTTATAGGGCTAGAGTTGGGCATGATCAAATTGTTGTGCCATTGCTAGGGAACTAACGGTGTAGTTGTAGGTGTACATATTGCTAGGTTGAAAGTTTGAACTTTTATTTTTGTTTTGTTGTATTTGATTTTTTTTATTTTTGTTTTACTTGTTAATTTGAGAAACATGGCATCCTGGAATTGTGGGAATTTGGATGTTGGTAATTCTACTTTTAATCCTCCTTATGCATATTGTGAAGAAAACCACCCACGGAAAAATTATCAAAATATTTCCGAGAGCGAGTTATGTGCATCAACTCAATCTTATGTGTGGAATGTATGTGATATGTGTGGTGGTAAAGATGGTCACTTTTATGGTTGTGCTTATATTTCTTATCTTCCCTCAACCCTTTACTTTGATGGTTCTTCTTTTTCTTGTGAAGTTAATAGGAACAAAGAACCCGGGGATGATGACCTGAAAGAGATCAAGGATATGCTAAGGTGCCTTGTGGAACAAAATAATGAGAAACAACTGCACATACAAGGTCAAGATTCTGCTATTCGCAACCTGGAGGCACAAGTGAGTCAACTAGTTGAGGTAGTTAATGCTCAACAAGCCAATATTGTGGATAGTAGCTAAGAAGATCATGAATTAGATGCCGAAATTGAGGTGCAAATGGAGGAGGTCAGAGTAGAAAACCAACAATCTAACCAACTAGAATTTGAGGATGGAGATGTTGAAGAAGTAAGACTAGAGTCAGCTAAGGACATTGATGATATAAATTTTGTTGACTCTAGTATCATTGATGTTGAGGATGCTGAAAGTTCTGAAGTTCATGTGTGTGAGCACATTGATCCACACTCCAAGTATTTTTCCACATTGTGTTTGGATGATGATATGGAAATAGAGTCATCCAAACCAATTGAAGAGTCAAAGAATGAGGAACAAGGTCTATATATTCTGGAATTCTTCTTGCCAAAAAGTCAGGATTACATACCTCATACAAATGCCAAAGAGGCAGAATAATACATTATTTCCTTGGGCCAGTTAGATTCGTTCCACCGCCCCATGACCATAATCATAAGCTTGAATCAAAACTTGAGGTTCGATTCATAAGCTCGAGGTAGAGACAAAAAGTGATTCACGTCGTGCCACGACATTAAATAAAGCGTTTGTTGGGAGGCAACCCAGCTTTATTTTTTTTTTATTTTATTTTATTATTGTATTATTCTTGTAGCGTCGATTTTTTATTTGTAGGAGCATAGAACACAAAGCCATTGGAAGGATGCAACAACAAACCAGATGGTTGGAACTAAGTGTGAGGTACTCGCACGAAGGACCAGGTCTGGGAGAAGTCTGAGTAACCCATGAGATGCTAGTGCTTCGGCCTTTGGCCTACCAAGGAGTTCCTTTTACCCTCTTGTATGTATGGATGTGCATTGGAGATAATGCACAATTTAAAGTGTGGGATGAGGAGATTGTCTTGGTGACTTTCTATTCTATTTTAGTTGTGGTAGTTTAGTTGAATATTTTTTTTTTAAAATAGAAAAGATTGGACTTTTCTCGATGATGGATCTATTAGACAATTTTCTTGAGGGATTTAAGTCTAAAGGAAAAAAATTCTTTTGTTAGGTAGTGTAGCAATTCCCCCTTGATTTTTCTTTGTGCCGTGGTTCTTTTCCAAGGGTTTTGTTTGAATCGGGTGTAGTTAGTTTTATTTTTTTAGGAGTAGGATCTAGTGTGGATGAATTGAATTGCAGCGATATCTCTTAACTTTGTTATGCCTTGAGAATAGTAAGTACTTTGGTTGTGACGCTTAGGCTCAGTTTTTGACTCTTGTATAAGTACCTTAAATTGTATGATCTTACATTTGCTTAACTGCTTTAACTAGAGTGTCTTGATGAGTCCAATCCTGAGTGAGTTATGTGCCATGTGTGTGTAAGGATTTGTTATATTCTGTGCATTGCATTTGATGCCTAGAACTTGCCCTCTGTGTTTGCAAAGCAAAATAGTAGTTTTGTTTAGTCTTGGAAGTGATATAGGCATTTCTTTGTTGAGCCAGATATGTATATTTTACCCATCTAATTGTTATGCAGCGTAGTTAACCCCTTTGAACCTGTAATAATGTTTCTTTGGCAACCACATTACAAGTCGTACCCATTTATTTGAATTAATCATCTATTTGAACATTTTAACCTCTCATGAGCACTTGAATTGTTACGAACTGTGTAAAAGTTAAAGTGTGGGGTGACTGGTTTGGCTTTTGAGTAGAACTCATGAAATAAGGAGAAAGGTGCACTGTTTCAAACAAGTAAGAGCCACTTGAATTGAAAAAAAATAGTTGTATTGCTGTGAAAAAAAAGTATTCCTTGATAAGTGGTGACTCTTTATGTAATTGTGCTTAAAGAAGTATGGGGTAATAACATTGATGTGAAGGTGGAGTTTGGTTTGACATAAGTATGATGTTTGAATGTTAAAGTATATGTATTAAAGTGATTAGAAAGGTGTAGTCACTCTTATATCTAAATGTATCCTACTCGTCCCGCAACCTACATTACAACCAAATAAAGTCATACTTGATCCTAGACTGAATGAGCTCGATTAGTAGAGTAGTACACTACGTGCAAGCCTATGATGCATCTTTTGTGGCATATGAATGTTATTTCTGAGAGTGAGTGAATTCTTTCTATCTTGAGTTCCTGAGTGTTCTTAAATTTTATTGTGTGGAACTACTATTTTGTTGTGTGAGGGCACTTGATTCATGAAAGAAAAGTAATGTCAGTGACCTCTATGGTAGAGTAAGTGGGTGAGTTATGAATAATGTGCGGTACTTGTGAGTCAAATCTTGAGGTGAAAATGTTATGCTTTTGTGCTTAGTCTATTTTAAATACTCTTGGTGTGATGAGTTAGGAGAATTAATTAAAAAGGTTGTGTCTATATAAAGTGTAGTTTGATTACTCGAGGACGAGCAATGGTTTAAGTGTGGAGTGTTCTTTTAATAAAGGGTTTAAAATAGAGAGTCGCCACCTAAAAATTTTTAAGGTGCGTTAGGGCACCTATTTGCAAATAACTCTGTCTAACCAGTTTGCATCACCAAATATCGAGTAAGGACTCGAAATTACCTCGAAGAGAAGGTGTTAGATACTCTTCAAGGTCCATAACTGTGGGTCCCAACTGAACTCAATTATATGAATTAGTCTAAGAGAAAGGAAGCAATTTGGAAAAAATGAAATAAACAATTTATTTTAAATAGAAGTGGGGGGGGTCCTATGTTTTTTAGCCTAAAGGAATCCCCCGTGCAACATAAATAATACTTTGTACCTCCCTCGAAATGGGGTGTTACTTGTATTATTCAGCGGGTACAAACTATCATCTTCTGCTTCTCAATTACTATCTTTAAGTTGTTACCTAAAGCGCACTAGTTGATTCTAAATCGTGCCTTATGCGTACACTACCCGTCCATGCCTATGGTCCAGGAGGGATTTGGACCTCTATTTCAGGGTGGTTCTAGACCTTAACTTAGGTTGCTCAAAAGGGAAAAATACTAAGCAACAGACAAAAGAGTTAGGATTTTCTAATAGAAACGAGTATAGGCTCAAGTTAGCCTCCGCATTTAGACATCAAATGCACGCCAAATTGGTTAACATTGACAGATTTTATTAATTTTAGAATCATATACG
The DNA here is from genome assembly GCF_000715075.1 of Nicotiana tabacum. Taxonomy (NCBI): domain Eukaryota; kingdom Viridiplantae; phylum Streptophyta; class Magnoliopsida; order Solanales; family Solanaceae; genus Nicotiana; species Nicotiana tabacum. Next base: position 188,015,568 of record NC_134080.1, read on the forward strand.
CAGGATATCTATGTGATATTGAATGAATGAACAAACAGTTATGTACAAAATCAGTTTCTTAATGCGATAAGTAGAATCTACATAGGTTTGCCTACTGATTTTAGCAGAATACGATTAAGGCTATTAGCATGGTATCTAGGTGTTTTATGCAATAGTAGACAGTGGCAGGTCACAGAAACAGATCCATAATTATTTGTTTGAATCCTATAGGCATGGTTTCTAGTGAAGGTAACAGCACAGTATTTGGAAACTCGGGTAGAACTGCTAATTAAACAAATTCAGGCATGTAAACGTGCATTCTACAATTTGGTCCAGTTTTAGATCCTATAGCCATGATCTCTACAATTTGATCCAGATTTAGATCTTGTAGGCATAATCTCTGTAACTTGTACAGAACAGTATGTAAACAGGTATTTTGCACACATATTGGATCATACCATTTCCTATAGGCATGGTTTCTAGCAAAACAAAACATAACAGAACCAAGCATTAAGTCTATAGGCATGGCTACCCGTATAGGATGATTAAACATAATAAGGTACCTATAGGCATGATTTCTAATACATCGCATATAATAGCACACTGTTAGACCTATAGACAGGATTTCTACCCAACTTTTATTGCAAAAAATAAGAAACCCTTCCCAATTTCACTAACATCCCAGAATTGTTATTACAAAATAATTATTACAGACTAGAAATTAATGTAATGGATTACAAAGTGAGTAAACTATAGGGAGCCTACATGAGGCCCAAATACATCTAGACAGGCCAGTCCTTCAACTCCCAATAGCTCCAAAACCCATGTTCATACAACATAACCAGTTGTTGAGTGATTCACCCATATATCAAGACTGAGCATACAGAACCCACATCCCTAGTGTGTCAGAGTTCCCAAGGGTCTCACATGAACCCTAAGCAGTGCTCAGACTAGGGAGGTCAAAGGACAGAACCTAAATAGCCTTGGCTTTCTGCCAGCTAGGAATAAGAATTCAGAAGGGCCAGATAGTAGAGGAGTAGAATGAAATTAGGGGATCCACTGAAGGATAGAACACATATTGAACATATACAAACCAAATAGTAGACATGCTTGAACCTAGGAAGACTTAATCAAGTTTTAGGGAATAAATTCAGTTACATGCTAGCAAGACAAGTTATAAAGCAGATTCATAGTGATAAAAGAGGATTCAGAGTAGACTAAGTGCAAAAACTAGTATTATAAGAAGGAATCACATTAATTAGAAATAGATCAGAGCATGTTAAAAATAGATTAGGGTAGTTACTAGAGGTGTCATATTATAATGAGAACAAAGTCCAACATGCCACATTATAATGCACTCTGAAACATACTTGTTATCCAATTAAGGAAGACATCTGTACCTAGTTAACCAAATCACACAGAAGGTATGAGAGCATGTTTACGAGCATGTTCATAACAAACTTAGCTTCGAGAAATGGTTATCAATGACATAGAATTTAAGTAGAATCTAACTAATCAACTCAAAATAAGTTTAAGCATATCTCAAACCACAACATAACAGCATTTAGTATGGCATAGGCTAATTGAAGTAACACATTAAACAGATAATCAGAATGAAACGACAAAGGGTCTAATAACTCACCAGTTGAGATGAAACAGGGAAGAAAAGGATCCAACAGTGTAGTGAATATCACCAAACAGAAGCAAGAGTTTGGAGATTTCTGGCCTTGGCTTTCAGCCGGCCAGAAATCAAAACACGGAACAAGATTATTCAAAAGAGTAGGAGCATACAACTTTTGTTATAACTTTTTAGGATTTTCGAACATCAAACTTAAAAACCTAATTATAGGGGAGTGGGGAGGGGTTTAAATAGTGCAGAAACTAAAATATAAACATGGAAAATAATTGATTCAGACACTAAAAGGGAAAGCACTTAAATCAGTAAGGAAAGAAGTTGAAACCCTAGGTTTAGGTAAAAATACACTAAATCAGCAGAAAATACAGGCAAAGAATCACATATTACATAAAATGAACATAGATAGGAAATTATTCAAAAGAAACACAAAGTCGAACTAGATTTGGTTCGATTAAAAAGATCTGAAACCCTAATTTAGGGTAAGTAAAAGAAATCGACAAAATAGGCAGATTCTCATTTAATAGGGTGAATAATGACGAGATAATACTCAAAATCCAGGCTTGAACCAGTTTTGGTTCGAATCAAAAGAGGATCTGAAAACTCTAACCTTAGGGTTAAGTACGAATCAACAAGATACGAGCAAATCGGGCTCACACCTTACAAAATAACGTTGTGGACTTAATATCGTCCAGATTCAAAAGGTGAAGATCGATTTGGACAGAATCAAAGTGGGGTACTTGTCATGTTTAGGCAAGTACTAAGTTATTCCATAAAGAATCACCAAATAAAGAAAATATGCTGAAAAGGTAAGTAAATGAGAGGAAATTCCCATTAGGAACGGGATTAGGGGGATTTTGGAGAGGCAACCGGCTTTGGAGTTCATCAGAGGAGGAGAGTAGAGGCGGCGAGTTTAGGAAAATAGGGTTAGGGTTTGGGAGAAGGGGATATATGGAAAGTGAGGGGTCGCTTATAAGCCGTTGATCATTTTTGATCAACAATTGGGATTTGAGCGGGACTGGGTCAGGTTTAATTGAGTGGATAAGGGTATTGGGCTTGGGTAATTGGGTTATGTTTGGGTAGCTTAGGTTCAAAAATTGTAGAATTAGGGCCAGATTTTAAATACACAATTTTAATAAATAAATAATTTATAAAAATAATAAATAAATAACAAAAATATAATTTATGCATAAAAATAATTTAAAACAATTATGTAATGCTAAAAAATATAAAATATTATTTTTTGCATAAAACATATATAAAAATTTCATACGACGTGCGTTTGGTCATGTGTTCAACTATATAGGCGTAATACATATGGAGACACCTAAAGTTGGCACAATCTTTCACTTAGACACTTAAACTAGGCATAAAAATTGCCTAAGAAACGTGTCTAATTAAAAAGATGCCTAATTTAAGTGTCTAAGTGAAAGATTGTGCCAACTTTAGGTGTCTCCATATGTATTACGCCAAAATACAAATGTAATTATATAAATGCACTGAATTTTTTTTAAACATTATGTTGGTATAAATGATAAATTTAGATTATTAAATCACCATAAAAATAATATGAAGGATAATTATTGGATATTTATATAATAAAATACAGAAAAAATTGATTTAAAGCTTTTAAAAATTATGAGAAATACTTGTGCATGCTTGTAAAATCAAATGATGATTCATATGTATTATTTTGAAAGTATATATATATATATATATATATATATATATATATATTTGGAAAATATGAGAGAAAATTGAGTATCAACAGTAGGTCCATGTTCCTAAACTAAACAGGATAGTTATATATGCTAGTGTTACTCAATTAGAGGAAAAACAGATATTTGCCTAATGAAAACAGGGGTTTTCAACAAATAGCCCGTGTACGCACTCATTACCTCACGTACACGGCGCTCATATATCAAACAGTACTAAATCCTAAGGGGAGTTCCCCGACACAAGGTTAGGCAAGCCACTTACCTCGAGCTGAAGGTCATTCAAAGCACAATCACAGCTTTGCCTTTCAAATACGCCTCCGAACCATCAATATCTAGCAAATTACCAACCAAACGTTTCAAAATAAGCCCTAAGAATCACCCGCGATAAAAAAGGCTCAATTTAGGTCATTATTGAAAAGTCAACAAAAGTCAACACCTGGGCTTGCTTGGTCCAAACCCGAAATTCGTACCAAAACCCGATTACTCATTCACCCCCGAGTTCGGATATATAATTGGTTTTGGAATCCGACCTCAATTTGAGGTCTAAATCCTCAAATGTCGAAATCCCTAATTTCTACCCAAAAATCTCCAACACGAAAACCATTGATTCTAGGTTGAAATCTTGTAAAATGAAGTGAAAGATTGAAAGAAGCTAGTTAAAAATTACTTACCTATAATTTGGGGAAGAATAAGTCTTTGGAAAATCGCCTCTTGTGTTTTAGGTTTGAAAATTTGAAGAATGAATGAAAAATCTCGTCAAAAAGTCATTTTGATCAGTTGAAGGTGTCGCATATGCGACCTGGGGTTCGCAAATGTGAGCCCCACAAATGCGAAGAACCTATCGCAAATACGAAGGTCTCCCCATTCCTGCTTTCATCGCAAATGCGAGCCTGACCTTCTGCAATTGTGACCAATTGATCGCAATTGCGATCCCTGCTATTCCCAGACTTCCTTTGCAAATGCGAAGGAAAGTTCGCAATTGCGAACACTGCTAGCCCAGCTTCTCCTCGCAAATGCGCGGATTAGATCACAAATGCGGACCCCTCATAGGTCGCAATTGCGAGATCAGAGGCCTGCAACCTGTTCAGTTACACCAGCAAATTTTTCCAAGTTCAAATCACTCTGTAGCCTATCTGAAACTCACTAGAGCCCTCGGGGCTCCAAACTAAACATGCACACATGTCTTAAAACATCACACGAACTCTCTCGCGCAATCAAATCGCCAAAATAAAACCTAGAATCGCGAATTTAGCACCAAATCGAATTAAATTCTCAAGAACACTTTGAAATTTCTATTTTCTCAACCGAACGTCCGAATCACATCAAACCAAATTCTGTTTTTCATCAAATTTCACAGACTAGTCTTAAATATTATATTGAACCTACATCGGGATCCGGAACCAAAATACGGATCTGATACCAACAAGATCAGACATTAAAAATTTCTTAAAACCCATTAAATTTTCAGACTCTCAATTTTCAACAAAAATTTATAACTCGAGCTAGAGACCTCTGATTCCGATTCCGGGCATATGCCAGGTCCCATATTTTGATACGGACCTACTAGGACTGTCAAAATACAAATCCGGATTCATTTACCAAAAATATTGACCGAAGTTACCTCAAATGATGTTTTTAAGAAAAAATCCTTATTTTTTGTCAACTTTCAACAAAAAATCTTTCGGAAACATGTTCAGACTGCGCACGCAAACCGATGAGGGATAAAATGAGATTTTTAAGGCCTCGGAACATGGAATTTGATTTTAATTCATAAGATGACCTATCGGTTCATCACATTCTCCATCTCTAGAACAATCGTTCGTCCTCGAACGGACATAGAAAAGTACCTGGGCTAGTAAAAAGGTGGGGATATGTAATTCGCATGTCCGACGGGACTCCCAAGTCGCCTTCTCGACCAACTGACCCCGCCACTAAACCTTTACTAATGCAATGTTCTTTGACCTCAGCTTTTGTCACACCTCCTTTTTCTACCCTGGGGAGGAGTATAAGGGAGTTTTTCCAATTAAAGTGACATTATTCGAAATGGAATTATTTTATTTATTTTTCATCGCCACTTGGAATATTTATTATTGTGTCCCAAATCACCGGTTTATTTAAAATTCAAAATAGAGGAAATTTTTGACTTTATTTAAAAGTCTGCGAACCAGAAATTCTAGATAAGGAATTCTGTTAACCCGGGAGAAGGTGTTAGGCATTCTCGGGTTCAGTGGTTCTAGCACGGTCGCTTATACTATTAATAATTGGCCTATTATCTGATTTACTATAGGTTTTAAACCTATTGTGTACTTTTAACTTTATAACCGCTTTTAATTATTTATGGAATTATTCTAGAACAAGTCACGATATCGTACACTTGCGTTTTGGTACACACTGCAAATCGCGCCACATGAAATGCACCCGCAATTTACAACATATTTATTCTATTATTATTATTAGAAGTTGTGGTCGGGTCACTTGAAATGCACACCCGATTGGGATTAACGTATCATGACCATGTCATGGGAACCATACTCATAGTCACGATGATTTACTAATCGCGCCTAAAGCAAGCTAGGATGTTCTTGAATTTCTTAATTTTCTAGAGTTCGAGATTAACTAGTTTAATCATCTTCCAAAGCTAGAAGAGTTCGAATGATTCATCAATTTGTAAGCAATAGGCTCACCTATAAAGCTACTGAGAATGAGCCAAAACTGAAGTGAAATAAGTGGGCCTATGCAGTGTCGTCTTGGTCCAAAAAACATTGAAAGACTTTTGTTAAGCTCTAGATCTAGACCATTTTATTTTTGGCACCTACTATTTACAACATGACCAATTTTGCCACAATTATCCCTTTACTTATTTTATGGCCATAGCTAAATATTGTCAAAATATACAATAATACAATTGTCTATCTCTAGTAAAGCATGGCAAGGTAGTAACAGTGAAGGGAAAAAAGGGATAAAATACAAAGAGATAGAGGATAAATTATACATTAACTCAAATAATAAATAAAGTAAAGCAAACCAAGGATTAACGATAAAGTGTGAATTAGAACAAAATGACGGATCTTTTATATAAATGAATATGAATACAACGATGTAAGCTCAACGAGAGAACTCGAACAAGCCAGAAATTACAAGTCTATAGATGCCCCTCTTTGACTGGAAACACGATGAGTTTTCAGATAAAGAACAACGAGACAGATTTTTTGACCCTACCCTTATTTAGAGAGACCAAAAACTAAGAGAAAGGAGAATATGACCGAGCTCTGGTATCTGAGCTGCCTACATATCCTTGGCTATAAAGGAATCAGGCCATGTGTAGTTCAGAAGTGAATAAGGTGATGGAGTGTGTGAAGAGGATGAGAGAGTCGAGTGAGGTTCCATCCGAGGCTCCGGTCCGCGGTCATGTTATTACATCAAAATCAAAAATAAAAAAGACTAAATAAGCCTATCAGCTATGAGTTACAAAATTCCTATCTATGAGTCTTCTGAAGCTTGATCTTGAGTCTTGGTTGGTTCTTCATGCAGACTCTGATCTGGATCTTGATGCTTGTTAGCTGCAGGTGTTGGTTCATTCCTTTTTCAACTTCTCGGATCAAGGTGGGATATGCAAAGCTTGTGACTTCAATCACGTCTTGAACAGTCCACATCTTTTCTCCGCTTCTGCACTTTGAGTTCACTTCTTTTTCTTTTTCTTATTTTTTTCTTTTATTCTGGATTTAGACTCCTTCTTTTGGTCGTCTCGAACCCTGTGCCTCGAGGTAAAACCTGCTCAGACATCAAAACAAACAAACGAACGAAATTTTTCTGCCCCAGCTTTCACTAGGAAAATTTCGTGAGTTATTGTAACAAAATTCTAAACTACTTCTTTATTGAAAGCAATAAAAGTCAGGATGGTGTATCCTTGGGGAAAAGAGATTATAGAGTGGAGACCCTATATCTAAAATGAAATCAACTAGGGATTGGAGGCCCTAAGTTGGAAAGATCACCAGCTTATGCTGGCATCAACTAAGGAGTGTGACCATATGTTGGAAAAGATTACTAGGTTATGTTGGCATCAACTAGAGAGTGGTGACCCTATGTTAGAAAAGATTACCAGGTTATGTTAGCATCAGCTAGGGAGTGGGACCTTATGTTGGAAAATATTACCAGGTTATGCTGGCATCAACTAGGGAATGAGACCCTATTTTGGAAGAGAAGACTAGGGAGTGGAGACCCTATGTCTAAAACGAACCAAGAAGATTTTTGTTTTTGTTTTTGTTTTTTTTTTCTTTTTTTTTTTAGAAAAATCATCATTGTTTTTTCTTTTGAGAAAATCATTCTTTTAAACAAATTACTCCAACGTTTTTTTAATCGAGACATCTTCTTTTCTCTTTTTTTTATTTCTAATTTCCTAGGAGAATATTCATCAGACTAGGTTTTTATATCTTAGGAGAAAAATTCATCAGACTAAGACATCTATCCTAGGAGGAAGTTTATCAGACTAGGTTTTCTAATTTATTATCTTAGGAGAAAGATTCATCATACTAAGATTTCTATCCTAGGAGAAAGTTCATCAGACTAGGTCTTCTATCTTAGGAGAAAAATTCATCAGACTAAGATTTTGATCCTAGGAAAAAGTTCATCAGACTAGGTCTTTTTTTTGGCATCTTAGGAGAATGATTTATCAAACTAAGATTTCTATCCTAGGAGAAAGTTCATCAGACTAGGTCTTCTATCTTAGGAGAAAAATTTATCAGACTAAGATTTTGATCCTAGGAGAAAGATTCATTAGACTAAGATTTTGATCCTAGGAGAAAGTTCATCAGACTAGGTCTTCTATCTTAGGAGAAAGATTCATCAGACTATGATTTTGATTGGAAGGAAAATGCATCAGACTAGGACTTTTTATCCTAGGAGAAAAAAATGTGAAGATCAATCGCAAGATTTTATACACAATAGCAAGACAAGTAAAAGATTTGAAAAACTTCCCTTTGTCAGTTCTTCTCTTATTTTCTTTTCTTCTCATTTTTTTTTTGTTTTTTTCTCTCTTTTTTTAACCATTTTTCTTGCACTGCTTTGTTCCTATTTCACACAAAGAAAAATTTGTCAATTTTAAAAATGGTGGTCAGTTTGTGACCTTGAGTCTGGGACAGCTTGATTTCTGCTCAATCAGCTTGAGCCGGTTTCAAGAGACTCTTGCTCTGCATCAACCCTAATTGTTTCACACCCTGTACCATTGTATGTGTGGCTCAATCAGCCTTATCCCAACTGGAGATCTTTGTTTAGGTGACCTTTTCTGATATCTTGAATGACTTCCTATTTTTTGAGCAATTTGTTTGTAAGAGAGAATCACCAGTTATCTTTGCTTGCGCCAGATAGGCTGACAAGAGTCTTTTGGGGAAGCCTTTGCATGAATCCTCAAGGCACGTTGACAGTAACAATCGAGTGTGCCGACCAAATTCACTTTGTGCAACTGAAAATCTGGTAGCTGATTTTGAAATCTTTTCTTGCTTGTTTTGAGAAGAACTGACTCAGAGTGAAATACATAATGATGCCAAGAAACAGGTATTAACAAGAAATGCCCCTGTCGGATGAACAAAAGGAAGTGTTTTTTTTTCAACAAGTAGCCTTAATGATCATGACATGCATTTTGGACTCAACGACCTAATCTATCAAACTAATCAAATTTTCCCTTTTACCATTCTTATGATCTTTGAAGTCGGGCTTGTTCGTGCCAATCCTTTATATCAGTTTCACGACTCATTTTTGACTAGTGGTACCCCGAGGGGTTTTAACCAACAAGTCTCTCTCATTTATTTTCTCTACTTACCGTCGCCTTACAGTGCCCGTGAAAGTTTTCACTAGCAAGACTCTCTCATTTTATTTTTCTCTCTCTTTTTTTCTGTTGCTTTGCTTCCTTGTGTGAGCAACTGATAGTGTTCTGTGTCGTTTGACAACCGTTGCTCATTGCATGCCTCTCTTCGCATTCTTGAAGGCATATCGGCAGGTCTTTATTTTGAAGGATTTTGGATAGGTTTGGAAAGAAAGGACGTCGTGAAGTCTCAAAATAGACTCAAAGTAAAGGGGGTTGTAAACATACAACACTTGGAATCGACTCTTTCAAAAGTGATATAAAATCCTTGCCTCAGTTTTAGCTATTGGGGATTTTTTTTTGAATTCTTATTTGGTTGGACCGAACCGTGAGGCTGCCTATGTATCCTTTTTTTTAAGGAACCAGGTCAAACATAGTTCAAACATCTGACCTAAATTATTTTTCATCTTTCTTTCTGTTTTTTTTTCTCTTTTTTTTTTTCTATCTTTTTTGTTTCTTTTTGTTTTCAAAACAAGTTGCCCCAGCTTCTATTTTGAGGGCATGTACCTTTGACAATTCTTTTCTTCTTTTCTACCCCGAAAGGGATATAAGGGAGTTTTTCCAATTAAAGTGACATTATTCGAAATAGGATTATTTTAGTTATTTTTCAGAGTCGCCACTTGGAATATTTATTATGGTGTCCCAAGTCACTGGTTTATTTAAAATCCCAAATCGAGGAAATTTTTGACTTTATTTAAAAGTCTGCGAACTAGAAATTCTAAATAAGGAATTCTGTTAACCCGGGAGAAGGTGCTAAGTATTCCCGGGTTTCGTGGTTCTAGCACGGTTGCTTATACTATTAATAATTGGCCTATTATCTAATTTACTACAGGTTTTAAACCTATTGTGTACATTTAACTTTATAACCGCTTTTATTTATTTATGGAATTATTTTTAGAACAAGTCACGATATCGTACACTTGTCGTTTTGGTACACATTGCAAACCGCGCCACATGAAATGCACCCCCGATTTACAACATGTTTATTATATTATTATTATTAGAAGTTGTGGTCGGGTCACATGAAATGCATACCCGAATGGGATTAACGTATCGTAACCATGCTACGGGAACCATACTCATAGTCACGATGAGTTACTAATTGCGCCTAGATCAAGCTACGATGTTCTTGAATTTCTTAATTTTCTAGAGTTCGAGATTAATGAGTTTTATCATCTTCCAAAGCTAGAAGAGTTCGGATGATTCATCGATTTGTAAGCAATAGGCTCACCTATAAAGTTACTGAGAATGAGCCAAAACTGAAGTGAAATAAGTGGGCCTATGCAGTGTCGTTCTTGGTCCAAAAAATGTTGAAAGCCTTTTGTTAAGCTCCAGATCTAGACCATTTTATTTTTGGCACCTACTATTTACACATGACCAATTTTGCCACATTTAGCCCTTTACTTATTTTATGGCCATAGCTAATTTAGAACAAGTCACGATATCGTACACTTGTCGTTTTGGTACACATTGCAAACCGCGCCACATGAAATGCACCCCCGATTTACAACATGTTTATTATATTATTATTATTAGAAGTTGTGGTCGGGTCACATGAAATGCATACCCGAATGGGATTAACGTATCGTAACCATGCTACGGGAACCATACTCATAGTCACGATGAGTTACTAATTGCGCCTAGATCAAGCTACGATGTTCTTGAATTTCTTAATTTTCTAGAGTTCGAGATTAATGAGTTTTATCATCTTCCAAAGCTAGAAGAGTTCGGATGATTCATCGATTTGTAAGCAATAGGCTCACCTATAAAGTTACTGAGAATGAGCCAAAACTGAAGTGAAATAAGTGGGCCTATGCAGTGTCGTTCTTGGTCCAAAAAATGTTGAAAGCCTTTTGTTAAGCTCCAGATCTAGACCATTTTATTTTTGGCACCTACTATTTACACATGACCAATTTTGCCACATTTAGCCCTTTACTTATTTTATGGCCATAGCTAATTTAGAACAAGTCACGATATCGTACACTTGTCGTTTCTCTAGTAAAGCATGGCAAGGTAGTAACAGTGAAGGAAAAAGGGATAAAATACAAAGAGTTGGAGGATAAATTATACATTAACTCAAATAATAAATAAAGTAAAGCAACCAAGGATTAATGACAAAGTGTGAATTAGAACAAAATGACGGACCTTTTATATAAATGAATATGAATACAACGATGTAAGCTCGACGAGAGAACTCGAACAAGCCGGACCAGGCATGGAGAACTTCGCCGGTGACTCCAATTGGAACCGACGACTGAAGCTCGACGAACTCATCCTCAACTCAACCTCTCGTTACCCTTTAATGTTGCTGTTTTTATGTCAAAAGAAGGGCTGTTTTGAGGCATGTTTGGGCTGATTCTTAAAATGTTTCCATGGAGTTTTCGTTTGGAATGTTGGAGGTATTTTCGAGCTGGTTTTTCTGGGTTTAAGTGGCGGAAACAGGGGCTATTCGTGTGATGTTTTGGAGTGGTTTTTCAGCTGTAGCTGGAATTGGGGGGTTTTGGGGGTTGTTTTACAGCTGGTTTTAGCTGAGTTTTGGGGCTGGAGTTTATATAGATTTAAGGCTAGGTTGGTGGCTCATTTTGAGGTATTTTGGGGCTCGTTTTATAGGTTGTTTTCAGCTGATTCGCTGCTATCTTTGGTGTTGTTGCGGTTGTTTTTTGGAAATTTTTTGTTCTCAGTTATTTTGCTATGTTTTTGTACCTGTTTTGCTGCATTTTTCAGCTATAAATGGTGGTGTTTTGGATGGTTTTAAGTTGGGATTTCATGGCTGGAATTTCATATAGTAAGAAGGAAGTTTCAGATTGGCTTTGTGGTGTGAAGATGATGATGAACTAATGAGGAAGAGGAGGCGTTGTTGCTTTTTTGAAGAGAGGTTTTCGACGGGGAATGGGGGTCAGGCTTTTATTTTTTTAGATCCCCCAAAATGGGGTGGCTGCTCGTTCTCCTTTTTTCAAGGTGCTGCGCCAGCCTTTTTTTGTTACTCTAGGGTTTTGTTTTATTTCTCTTGTGTGTGTTATTTATATTGAATGAGTGTGCTTGGGGAATAAGAAATGAGTAGCGTGTGGGGCCCTCTGTCAAAACAGTTCCTAAAAAGAAATATTCTTTATGCCAAAATGTGGGTGTGAATGGAGTGAGGTTAAAACAAAAGAGTGCATGTGGATAAAAAAAAAAATCAAAATCAAAATAAAAGAAAATAAGTGCAAAGTGTGTGGAACGTGATTGTGGGAAAGTAAGGGAAAACAAGTGCACAATGAATAATTTGTGGGCAAAGGTTATCTGAATGTGTAATGTAAAATAAACTAAAAGAAGTGGTCCTAAGTGAATGGCCACATGAAAGAGATAAGGATTTTTGTCTTGTTTTTCAATTGTTTAATAAAAAATACAAAGATATTTTAGCTAAATAAATTCAAATACTACAACTAACTACAACTATTGAAAATTATTTTACTAAGCCAGACTTTCTAAGATTGGATAAAACAAATGAGATGATATTCTTTTTCTATTTTTTTTTTTTTGGGAAAGAAACAATCAAGAATGATGAAATAGGAAACTAAAAATGCTAAATTTCCATGAAATCATAATTAAGAAAACACATGTGACTATTTTTATAATTTTTAATTTTATTAAAAGTAAGATAAACTAAAAACAACTAGACAGAGAATCACTTAGCTAAAATAAATAAAATCTTTTTTGTAGTTTTTGTTTTTCAAGAAAAAATAAAGCAAAAGTATCAAAAATAGGCAAAGTAACAATATTATAACTAAAAGAAACATCTAAGAACTAAAATGGTATAAAATTTTGGGAGGGTCAGAAATTACATGTCTACAGCTTTCGAACCTGCCTGTCCAAAATATCCACTAGCTCCTCAATATAAGATAGATCCTTGTCCAACTGGACTGAACTGAAATCCAACACGTGAGACGGATCACCGTGATATTTCCGGAGCATAGAAATATGGAATACCGAATGAACTCCTGCTAGACTGGGAGGCAAGACAAGCTCATAAGCAAACTCCCCAACGCACCACAACACCTCAAAAGGACCAATAAACCTTGGGCTCAGCTTGCCCTTCGTTTCGAACCTCATAATGCCTTTCATAGGCGACACCCGGAGCAAGACCTTCCCCCCGACCATAAATGCCACATCACCGGTCTAACTCAAGGTCATGGACAGGGTAGTTCTTTTCATGCACCTTCAATTGTCTGGACGCGTAGGCAATCACCCTACGGTTCTGCATCAACACCGCGTCGAGGCCAACTTGCGATGCATCATAATACATTATATAAGACCCCAAACCTGACGGCATTACCAATACTAAGGCTGTAGCCAAAGCTGTCTTGAGCTCCTGAAAGCTCTCCTCACAATCTTCCGTCCACCTAAACGGAGCACCCTTCTAGGTCAGCCTGGTCATGGGTGATGCAATAGATGAGAATCCCTCAACAAAATCGACTATAATAGCCTGCCAAACTAGTAAAACTCTGGATCTCTGTAGCCAAGGATGGTCTGGGCCAACTCTACACTGCTTCCACTTTCTTCGGATCCACCTTGATCCCTTCACTCGATACCACATGACCCAAGAATGCCACAAAATCTAACCAGAACTCACATTTTGAGAACTTGGCATATAATTTCTTTTATTTCAAGGTCTGAAGTACTATCCTCCGGTGCTGCTCATGATCTTCCCGACTCTGAGAGTACATTAGAATGTCGTCAATAAAGACAATGACGAATTTATCAACATAAGGCCGAAATACACTATGTATCAAATGGATAAATATTGCTGGGACGTTGGTCAGACCAAATGACATGACAAGGAACTCGTAATGACCATACCGAGTCCTAAAAGTAGTCTTCGAGATATCTAGCTCCCAAATCTTCAACTGATGATAACCTAAACGCAAATCAATCTTGGAAAACACTCGAGCACCCTATAACTGATCAAATAGGTCATCAATACGAGGCAAAGGATACTGGTTCTTCACTGTAACCTTGTTCAATTGGCGATAATCGATGCACATACATATAGAACCATCCATTTTCTTCACAAACAAGAGAGGAGCACCCCAAGGTGACACACTGGGCCGAATGAAGCCCTTATCAAGCAATTCTTATAATTGTTCCTTCAACTCCTTCAACTCAGGAGAAGCCATAGGGTAAGGAGGAATAGAGATGGGCTGAGTGCCTGGCAACAAATCAATGCAAAAGTCAATATATCTGTGGGGCGGCATGCCAGAAGATCAGCTGGATACACATCAAGGAAATCCCTCACTACTAGAACTGTGTCAACTATAAGGTTATCAATACTAACATCTGTCACATAAGCTAGATACGCGTTACACCCCTTCTTAACCATCTGCTGAGCTTTAAGAAATGAAATGACTCTTCTAGGAGTATAATCTAAGGTACCCCTCCACTCTAATTGCGGTAAACCTGGCATAGCCAACGTCACGGTCTTGGCATGACAATCAAGAATAGCATAATGGGGCGACAACCAGTCCATACCCAAGATAACATCAAAATCTACCATGCTGAGCAATAATAAATAGGCCCTGGTCTCAAAACCTCTAAGAATAATCAAACATGACCGATAAACGCGGTTCACAACAAAAGAATCTCCCATGGGAGTATACATATAAACAGGGAAACTCAAAGAATCCTGAGATACGCCCAAATGTGGGGCAAAATAAGAGGACACATCGGAATAAGTGGAGCTTGGATAGAATAGAACTGATGCATCTTTATGACAGACTCGAACAATACCTGTGATGACAGAATCAGAAACAACGGCCTCTATACGAGGAGGAAGAGCATAGTATCTGGACTGTCTCCCACTCTAGGGCAACCTCAACCTCCCCGATCTCCACCTCTAACTGACAGAGCAGGTGGAGTGGCAGTTGGTGCGGTAATCATAGCCTAAGAACCCTGTGGAACACGCTGTGGCTGAGAAGTCTTTGGAGGTTCACCCTCCTAAGATTGGGGCAATCCCTCACCGTATGGCGAGTGCCGCCACACTCAAACCAAGCTCTGGGAGGACATGTCGGTTGTGGCTGACTCGGACCAAGTCTGCTAGACTGACCATTGAAAGCACCACGTGCAGGAGGCACACTAGATATTGGAGGTGCATAATAAGGCTCCTGATGTCTAGGAGGAGTTGGAATACCACTGGCTGCTGGAAGAGCTGAATGAACGGGGCGGTTCACATAACCTCTGCCATAACGAACTGTAGCTAGGGCACGAACACCAGAATAATGGCCCGACTCTCGAGACCTCTTAGCCTTTCTCTCTCCTCCAAATCCCAAGCAAGCATGCCCTCTATTCTCCTAGTAATACTCACCACATGCTGATACACAATGCGGGCATGTGATTTTTGACCTATACGAAATACTCCTATAAAATCCCAAGGAAATAGATTTTCTGTTAATTTTTTGCCATTTTTTAGGAAGTTTTATTTGCATTTCTGTGTATGTTTAATTTTTATTTAAATTATGAAAAATATCAAAAATATCATGCCTGGAATTTAGGATTTGTTTTTACCCTTTTTAGAATTAATCAGTAATTATTTATTTTATAGAAATTTAAAAATCACAAAAAAGCTCATTTTACATTTTGTCTTTTAATTTTTAGTTTATTGATTTTTCTCTTTTAATTTAGAATTAAGTGATGTTTATAATTTTTATAATTAGTTACATAGTTTAATCTCACATTTTAGATAATTTAAGATTTTTAATTATTAGAAATTATAATTTAAAAAAAAGGAAGAAAAAAAGAGAAAAGAAAAGGGGAAATAAGAGTTTGATTTTTTCTGAAATTGGGCTAATTTAACCCAAACCATGCCTAGATTCGTTACCCACAACCTAGGCCCCAAACAATTATACCAGGTTCAGCCTTGCCCTGCACCAAACGACCCCGTTTGATCATCCTCTAATTCCAGCCGCTGGATTTCCTTGATCTAACGGCTTGCAACCCCTACCTAAAACCCATGTAACTGTCTGAACGGAGACAAACCCTCCCCATTTTGAAACCCCTCACTTTGTCTCTAACCTAAACCAAGAGCAACCCTAGCCGCCCTCATACTCCACACCGCCTCCACCACAAACCACCACCGGAAATCGCCTCACGGCGGTTCCGGTGGTCCAAAACTCCCCAAATTAACACCCCAGCTTCCCCTTCATCTCCTCATTACGAATCCCCAACCCGTTCCCTTCGAATCATGGCCGAGTTCTTCGAATCTTAGATCGAAGAATCCAGTCAGAACCCTAGCCATTCCAAATCACTCCAAACTCACACTCTATAATCCTTACCCGTCTCTAAACCTTAAATTACCCTTATCCCCTTTCCAAATCGGCCCCAATTTGGCCAATTTTTAGATCTTAGATTCAGAAACCCTAGAAGACCTATGCCTGAGTCGATTACGGGGTTTTAATGGCTCTATTCTACATGAGTCGACTGCTTTTAATGACAACAGTTGACTCATGTGGATTGGACCTATTGTTCGAGTTGCCTGACTCCGACCAAGTCCTCCGTTTCAAGTTGGTTCGATTATGGGTATATTTCTGAGTTTGTTCTTTATACCTCCTTTTCCTTTTTTCTTTTCTCCTGGCCATCCTCTTCTCCGTTCCTTTGATTGATTCTTCATGGTTTGGTCTAGCTGCAATTGCATGTTCTAGGTTTCTTGTTCTGCATTGTTGTCATTAGGAACTAATCATTCTAGTTTAGGTTTTATTTTAGTGTAGTTTGTTATTTACTTAGTTTCCCACATGATTTCATTTTGCTCTTCTGATTTCTTTTTCTCTCCCTTAATTACATTCCTCATTAGTAGCACGTCTAGGTTTAATTTTAGATTTCATTCACATGTTTAGTTGTCTATTTGTTTTTGATTGGTTAAAAGCATTGCATGAGTTTGAATTAGTCACTACTGTTTTCCTTTGTTGTCTTCTTGTTATCTCTTTTTCTTTTTCTATTTTTTTAGACTCCATGATTCAGTCTTTAGTTTAGAGAACATCTTCCTTTATGAAATAATTTAGATTTTAGTTCTAGGTGGCAGCCTTATGGTTCTTCTAGGCTTTTTGATTTATATTTCTGATTTTCTTAGGTTTGCTTGTGTTGGTCCTAATCTGAAAATCATTCGAAACTTTAGGGCCCTATTTGAATTGAAAAAGTTTAGGTTAAAGCTGAAATAATCAGTAACCTAAAGGGTATAAAAGGGGTTTCTATTTAAGCTAAAATCAGAAGTTTCTAGAAAATGTACAATTGTCCTAGTTGTTAGGAAAAGATTGTGAAATATAGGACATCTGTACCATGGGCTGTAAAAAAGGACAATACTATTATTCCCTATGATGAGGAATATGTCAAAAGATACTCTCCCTAGGTAGCCTATATTTGTAGTTTTCCCCATTCTAAAAGGGAATGAACAAGGAATAGTATTATTCTCTGCAGAAAAAATTCCTCTCTTCTCTGAATTTCAAATTTAAGGAAAAGCTCAGAAAAAACTTCCAAAAAAAGAGAAACTTCTCCTTTGTTAACAAGCTAAAAATGAGTTGAGGTGAAGAGTTTTTCCTAAGAGTGTTTACTTGGGATTTCTGTATATTTTCAAGTGTTGGTTTGATTTTGAAATTCTGGGACTCTTTGGGTTTGTTGAAGTTGTGTTGTTCATTGTTGTTGTTTTCTATTTTTTTGAAATTCCTCCAACAGTCATATCTTTACTATTAGCTGTTACTTAACTGCTGTTTCAAGGTACATATGACCCTTTTCCTTGTTTGATTGCTTTTTAATTGAAACTTCAAATGAATATGAGCTGTTTCCTTTTGTTTGACATTGTTTGTATATGCTTGTTAAGTTTTACATGTTGAAACTACAGTAGTGCTAAAGCTTTTCTTTCTCAGAATGCATAAGTTTTCTTTACTTCTAATGTATGTCATAATGTCTTGTTTTCTTTGTTAGACTTTAGTATTAATTATCTCCTGCTAGTATGCATTTCTGTTTCTTCTTGCACTGATTAAACAATATGTCCAACTCCCCTCCTTAAAACTAGGTTTGTCCATTGAGCCTGACCCTTACATGGTCAGGTTCATGGACTGAACTTCCTCTTTCCTTCCCTTTGAGTTTATTCTAGTACTTCACCAAAGCAGTATGCCATGATTTTGGGCTTGAAACCTACATTGGTTCATGAGTTTAACCTTTAACATGGTTAAACCCATGAATCATAATTGTTTCTTGCATTGTGTGTTTATGTTGAGTCTGATAAATATATTAAGTTGGTATAATTAAAGGCATTTCTGTGGATCTCACCACTTCACATGATCAAATTCATAAAATCCTTAGTAGAATAGGGATGATTTGGACAGTAAGAAGCTTCAGTTGTGGTGTTTAAACAACCAGCTTGTAAGAAGCAGCTCTGTAGCTGATCATTTGCAAGTTGGTACCTTGGTTGTAAAGAGTCTAATGGCAGGAATTCAAGGCTAGAAGACATTCTCCTTTTATTTTTTTAGCTCTTCTTTCTTTCTCTTAGATGATAGCTGTGAGGGACTGGTAGGATAATATTCATTAGTTTTGAAATCTTTGTATAAAGTCTTGGACTGACAATTCTGTAAATGGACTGTTAATTTTCAATTTAAGTTTAATTATTAGTAAACTTTCAACAGTAGATTTCCCTTTTGTAATGAACATGTTTAGCATTGTACGTAAATGTAAACTGGGTTGCACTTGCAAACAAGCCCAAGTCTTGGGCTCACTTGAGCAAGTCTAACCTAGGCCATTGGGCCTGGGCAGTTGGACTTAACAGCTAGACCCAACAGTAGATGATTTTCTTTTACTAATTACAAATGCACATTTGATACATCTTGCAAATTAATGTAGTAGAATTAATTTTCAAACTTGCCTTGTGCTTCGATTTTTCTTTCAAGAATGATTTTGTTTTGGCCTCTTCACTAATTCGCATACATTGTGTAAATGGTAGATAGACCCAAATATAGATAACCATAACTGGGCCCGCCTGGTATGAGCCCCATGTGGGTAAGGATTAATTGAAGTTATGTCTTGGGCAGAGGAATATAGAGTTCTATTCCCCTGGGCCAACTCGTGAGCCCAAAGATAGCCTTAAAGCTGAATTGCCTAAATATTGGAGAAGTTGTTGGCCCATACCCTTTGTCCGAAAAAAAACGTTTAAAGCCTGCTTTGTAACCAATCGGCTTTTCTTGTTAAGTTTAAATTAGTTTAAGATAAGAATATCCTTAGATGGCCTTAATTAAATAAACTTCTTTTAAAATCTTTTTGAGGTATGTCATGCCAAATAAAACTCTTAAGCCCATGGCCCTCATATAATTAGTTAACTCTTGTAAAAAATTTGAGGTGTGCCATTTTCCCTTTAATAACCCATGGCCCTCATTAACTTAATTCAAACCTTGTAAAATTGAGGTGTGCCATCAATTGAACTCTCCATGGCCCTCGTAAATGTTGAACCTTCGTAGTTGCTATAGGCACGTTATTTAAATAATTCTTCATAGCTACGGGTACAGTTCCCGTGACGTAGTTGTGATTTTTCATTACTAAATCCGGGTGTACATTTCATGTGACCCAATTTCAATTTCTCAACAATGTTAAATAGAACGTGTCTTGAACCACGGGTGCATTTCATGTAGCATGGTTTTATACATGTTTTAAATAACGTTGAATCTTCCTAAACGGGGTTTAAATTAATTAAAAGTGGTTCTAAAGCTAAAAATGCACAATAGGTTAAAACATGTAGTCAATCAGATAATAGGCCATTTTTAACAGTTTAAGCGACCGTGCTAGAACCACGGAACCCGAAAATGCCTAACACCTTCTCCCGGGTTAACAGAATTCCTTATCTAGAATTTCTGGTTCGCAGACTTTAAAAAATAAAAATTTCCTCGATTTGGGATTTAAAATAAACCGGTGACTTGGGACACCAAATAAACTATCCCAAGTGGCGACTCTGAAGAACTTAAATAAAATAATCCTATTTCAAATAATGTCACTTTAATTGGAAAAACTCCCATATACCCCCTCGGGGTGTAAAAAAGGAGATGTGACAGCTCTGGCGACTCTGCTGGGGATCCAAACCCAGAATTTTGGTTCAGGGTTCAAGAATTCGAGCTTAGAATAACTGTTATAGTTGGCTTGTTTGTATTTGATTTTTATATGTTGAGCCTAATGTGCTAATTACTGCTTTTTACCGCTTTGATATTGTTTGGACTGTATATAAATTGCTACAAAACCCTTTTCTATCTGAGTCTTCTAAATCATCTGGGAAGTGTACACTTTGTGTAACTTCTTTTCTATTAGAGACATATCCCAATTTTTAGAACGAGGTTCAGACAAGTTGCAAAGCCGGTGAAGCTTCTGTATTCCCGGTACACTACCCCCCTCAGCTCGAGCTGTCCGCTCGGGTAAGCCAGGTCTAGAACAATACACCCAGGTTTATAAACCTAGTATAACAAAGCCTCACGCCGGATCCCTAGTAGGAACGCTTGTTTGCATCACGTGCATTTGACTTTGGAGACTCAACACAGGGGTTGGGTCTGTCTAGGACAGGTGTACCCGAAATGAAAAGACCATCTTGATGCATTCTACTTGCTCCTTTTGCATTTATTTGCTTCGAATCGCATGTTGACCGACTTTGAATGATGTAGAAAAGTTGGAAAGAGAAAAATCAATTTGAGGGCTGAGAGAGATAATTACCAGTCTTTGAAAAACCCGGTATCCAAAAAAGTACCGAAACTCTGTCAAAATTTTGAAAAAAAAGAAAGAAAAATTTGTTTCAAGAAACTGCCCGAACTACGCAAGTTTGATTCTCACCGGATGCGGGATACGTAGGCAACCCTCACCGGGTCCAACTCCGTTTTTGCTAAAATAACCCGAAAGAAACAAAATTTTTTGTTGTTTTGTCATGAATATGTTAGGTAATGGTGTTCTTGTCTAAATGACCAAAACGTCCCCAAAAGGACGCCGGAAGGTTGATTTTGCAAGAATAGCCACCTTTGGTTCCTTTTTCAAAATTTTGCCAATTAGCAAACACAACCCTAAAATCTTCTTCCATGAGGTGCCGAAGGGTCGTATTTGCAAAGGTGTTCCTTGTTTTGAAATGAAATTTTTTGAAAAATTGATAATTTTCTTTCAAAATAAATCATGATCTTTTAACCAATCACTCTAATAAATGTGCAGGATGAGCACAATTGAAAATGAACCCTTCACAGTCCTTGAAATCCCATTAGGACTCCAAATGTGGTGGAATGACTTAGGAAAAGTCAGCAGAGATACTGTGGTAAAATTTTTGGGCGATCTTGTTGGTCTTCTGAAAATCAAACCGAGGTTGGATGTGATTGAGGCTTTGATACCTTTTTGGGACCCGACGCATAATGTGTTCCATTTTTCGATTTTGAGCTAACCCCCACGCTGGAGGAAATAGTGGGCTATGCCGGTCTTAGTGGGAATCTCAGAAGTCGGTACGCAGTGGCGCCAAGAACAGTGACTCCTCATAAGTTTTTAGACCTGCTGAGCATCAGTCGGGAGGTTCAAGATGGAAATCTATCCGAAGGATTTTGCACATTCTACTTCTTGTACCAGCGTTATGGTGATCCCCCCGGTTTTGAGGCACCAGATACTAGCCTAACTCATTCAGGAAACAAAGATAAATGGAAAGCACGGCAGGGACTGGATTTTATAGTGGCATTCTTTGGTGTTTTAATTTGTCCAAGAAAAGATAGAAACATAGAATTGGGTCTTGTAGGAATGGCCGACATCATGATTAAAAAAGCTAATGGCACCCTTGTTCCAATGATCTTAGCGGAGATTTATCAAGCTTTAACTATCTGCCGAGAAGGGGGAAAATTTTTTGAGGGATGTAACATGATCCTACAACTTTGGATACAAGAACATCTTTGTCACCGCTTGGGGTACATGAACTATGGCATGACTGGTCTGAATTGCATTGAAGAGCATGAAAACCGGGTGGTGGGTTGTGAATTTCCAGAAGGTACAGAGGCCTGGTTTGCGCATTTGAGTTCCTTAACTTCAGACAAAATTGAGTGGACTTTCGGTTGGCTCCCTGTCACTGAAGTTACATGTCAGCCGAGGTATGCAATCTTCACTTAATGGGTCTCCAGAGCATTCAGCCATACGCTCTACATAGGGTATTGAGCCAACTAGGCAGGTACCAAACTATCCCACATGATGAAGATCTGAGCCGATAAGTCATCGAATTGGGTCTAAAAGCCGTATTCCAAGAAGGAAAAGCTCGTTAGATTTGGAATGAGTGTAGATTTCTAGAGCCAAAGACTCGGGTGCGGGATCTATCCAAAGGCGAGTTAGACCCTAATTACGTGACTTGGTTTGGTAAAAGGTTTCAAGTTCATCAGGAGCCCGAACGGCCTGCTAAAAGACCCCACGTCTAGCAATTCACTGATGATTCACGAGAGCAATGGGATTGGTTGGCGAAAGAGGCAAGCTACAGGGCCAAGATAAGCAAATTGGAGGGAAAAATCAGGGATCTCATATTTGACAATAGTGTACAAGCCGCTACTGATGAAGGGGAAAGGAAGAAGCTGGCTCAAGAAAACAAAGCCCTTCGAGCCCAGATCCAAAAAATGAAGATAGCTACTGAGAATTAGGAAAGAAGCCGAGCAGATGAAAGGCTCATAAATGGTCTTATAAGGAAAGTATCTGAGTATCAGGATGACTTGGAAAAATCCGAGGTTAATCTAGCAAGAGCCCGAGCACAGGTGACAAAGAACACAGAGGTACGGGCGGAGTTTGTACGGTAGTTGAAAAGGAAATATGAGGGAACAGTCACAAATTTGAAGAAAAGGCTAACTACCCTCGAAAATAAGATGGCCAAACAAGCTAAGAACTTTAAAGCATAAAGGGAACATTGCTATGCATTAATGTCCCAGCTGGAGGAAGATATGCAACAGTTGCGGGGTCAAAACCATCATGACACCCAAGTGCTAGAAGCTAGGTCTCAGCAAATCGGGCGTTTGCTCCAAGAAAAGGGTATCATCAGGGAAAGGGTTAGAGCAATTGCTGACCACATCGCCATGAAGTGCTATGAATATGAAGACATGACTAAAACCACTTTCTTTACTACAGTAATGACCTTTGTTCGCCAAATCATGAGTGACCTGGAGCGTCTTCAAGTGGATCTTGCACATAGGCCCGTGGCAAGACCGACTGATATCCCACAGGCCCCTGGAGTAGAAGCACTTATGTATTCTTAATTTTCGTATCGAGTCTGTATTTTCAGTTTCCAGTTTTAGTGTCTGTTTCGAGTCTGTCATTTTCGTTTTTTTTTCAATTACTGGAAAATATGTTGGAGTCTTTTGTAATAGAATAGTTTAGGAGTTTTTATTAATGAAAATTGAAAAATCCCCAAAAATTATTTCCTTATTTTTCGCATTTACTTCTTGAACTACGTGATGATCGGATTCATGCGGCGTCGTGATATGTAGGCAATCCTCACCGGATCTGGTCATGATTTTATAAATAACTCAAATAAAAGAGAAAATGTGGAAAGAAGAGAACCAAAAGAAAAACCAAAAAGAAAAGAGAGAGAACAAGGAAAAGAGAATGAGAACAAGAGAGAAAATGAGAGTGCAAAAGAGAGCAAGAGAGAAAATCGGGGATATAAACAAAAGCTGGGATGAGACGTGCAATCGTTGCAAAACATGTAGAAACACATTTAACTGTATAGGTGCATCACACCCCCAATGTGTGATTCCCTATATGTTAATTGCTTCAAACTAACTGGTTTGTTGTCTATTGTTGAGTATAGGTTCTGTTTTTTAAGGTGGTTGGTTTGTGGTAACCTAGCTTCACACCCGTACTTTACAAGATCAAAGGGCAGTGTAGAAATGTCATCAGAAGGTCTTCCACCAACAATTCCCATCTCAAACGATAGCCCGCTATTGGTTATCCCAACCTCAGAGTCAGCGACAGCTGAGAAGAATAGGGCACTGCGCCTCCGCGTGCTAGAAATGTGGGACGTCTGAGTCATGCCCCAAAACCGAGGATCGCGACTACTGCTCAACCGAGTAAATCCGACTGAGCAAGCCTGTTAGATTTCATTCTACCCCAAATTCGTCTTTGAATAAAGAGAAAATGTACACCATTTATCAAATTCTATAAACATGTCATTAACAATTCCATTTCATTTCCATTAACCACTTCATTCACAATTTTGAAGATATTACAAGTTTTACACATCATTGCCAAAATATCAATATTTCCACATTAATTCCAATACCTGACACTACCCACAACCTGTCTACGGAGCCTCTAAATACGATTGAAGAGTAATATGGAAATGCCGGCAACAAGGCTCCGTCTATACCTCAAATATAATGTACATGATAAATAGATAAAACATGACCCCGAAACGAAGTGGGGCTCACCAAGTCAGCTGAAAGGATGATACGGCACTAGCTGCGACCAACACTGCCTGCTATAGAAATACCTACATCCATTTAAAGACATAGCGCCCCCGACAAAAGTGACGTTAGTGCCATCGAATAGCACTAGTATATATAACTAAACACCATCCAGTTAGAAAGAACAACCATACAAGAGTACAAAGAAATCATAAGAAACACAAAGCTTCAAATAAGCACTACGTCGACAATTTAAGAGGTTCACATAGTTTTAACATGATTTCTGAAATTTGTAGATTGGGCATTCCATATTGTTGCATCATCATCCACATTACCACCGCTTCCTTGAGCGGAGTCCGATCACGGCCCGATCGGCTAAGCCGTCTTACAAGACGTTACCTTTGTATCATTCTCACTTTCCAGTTTCAATTATCAACACATTACCACCATGTGTGTATAACATGGAGTCCGATCACGACCCGATCGGCTAAGCCGTCTTACAAGACGTTACCCTTTTCCATTAACCATATCACTTCAATCTTTGGTTTTACATGTATTAGTTCATCGGCACTTGGGGCCACAATTATCACATCATTCTTGGCCCTAGGCCACATTTCACATCATTCCCAATGTTAATGTTAGATTTGTAATTTAGGATAATATGTGCACACAAGAGCAAATAAAATTGTAAGCATAGACGAGACTTCACATAGAGGACACAACATATGCAGCTTCAATCTCAATTTAAGGTCTAAGCATTTTAGTACATGATTCATATTCCTTGCACCCTTTCAAGTTATCAAGAATAGCACATTTATCATATTAAGACACATTTTGCACGCATATAAGGTCACAACCCCAAATTCTTGTGAAACAACAATCAACACAATAATTCAACTTTGATCTTACCATATTTACACAAACACCGATGGAGCTCAATTTCTTAAAGACGAGGTTTTATCCATACTTACCTAAAATTAGCCCTTTAATGATACTACAATGATCCAATACACTTAAGCAACTTCAATCTACAATACAACATTCAATAGGGCCAATATTAGTAATAAATTCCATAACTTATGCCATTTAGGCATATTATCAAACACCTTGTAGGTATAGACCTTTACACCTTATAACTCTAGTATTGGTTCATCCAACTCTCGCCATTAACCAACAATTTATTCCACCATCATTCCTAACCAATTTATAACTTCCAACAACATATGTATGACCATCCATTCACACCCAACCAACAAATCTTATCAAGTAATCACCTTTCAATCTCTAGAATAATTATGTATTTATATTGGGAACTTATGGCTTCCAATCACCACACCAAGAGTTCCAATACTTAATTCATACTCATATTCCCATAATATAACCATATATGTAAGTCTAAGGGTGTAGTATTTACCTTTTGGAAGAAATCTTGCAAACCCTCCTTTGAGTTCTTGAAGGAATTTCTTGAAGATCCATGTGTTTTATGTGAAGATTTCATCAATACTAGTGTATAAATGATGAAATTTCACACCAAGATAATGGGGATTACTTACCTTGAAGATGGGAGGGGTTGGAGGTCTTGAGAGAGTGGAGGAAGACCCTAAGAGTCGCCCAAAAGAAATGGGAGAAAATGAATCCCGAAATTGTGTTTATAAGCCAAGATTTCGGATGCTGCCTCGGATGCTTCGCATCCCCACTTCACTCCTCTCAGGAGCTCGGATGCTGACCCGGATGCTATGGCAGCACTTCACTGCCAGCTCCTCTTTTTGGATGCTGCCTCGGATGCTTCGCATCCGCGCAGTCCTACGCTAGCCTTTGGTAATTTGGTCATAACTTCTTGTAGGAAAGTCCAAATGACAAACGGTTTGAAGCGTTAGAAACTAGACTCAACGGACTTTCATTTGATAGGCTGTGCATTATCTAAAACCTTATATATCTGTAAATATGATCGTCCAAAGTGTGGTCTTGTGCGTACTCATTTGGAATTTTAGTCTATCATGTAATTTTCCAACTTGGCTTAGACTTATATGCTTATTAACATATCCAATTGATATTCATTATATCATGAACCCTCATTTGCACACAAGATAGAATAATTAGCCTACCTTGGCACCACGAAATCTTAAATTACTTAGCAAAATTTTCCGGGGCTTTACATTCTCCCCCGCTTAGGATCATTTGTCCTCGAATGATAATTGGAGTCAATCCGCAAATACTTAGTATAACTTATCTCCTTTCTCACATATCTTTAACTCCCAAATTTTGACTAACTCCCAAATATTTCAGAAATTTTGGCAGAGTTTCCCTGGTAACTGGGCCTATCCACCTGTCAGAGAATCCCAGAAACACATCCTATCAACATATACATAATCCAAAAATGCAATATAATATAAAATGATGCCAACCATGGCCCCATAAGCAATGCATTTCTAGAAATGAAACACTATTATCATCAACTAACCATGTGATACATAATTCATAGAAGGTAAGCTTTCAACATCTTCATAGGACACAAATACTTAATTACATAGTTATCCAAACAAGTGAGGGTACTTCTTCTTCATTTCCTTGGCTTCCCAAGTGGCTTCCTCACTTTGCTGGTTTCGCCATAACACTTTCACAGAGGCAATTTCTTTATTTCTCAACTTTCTGACTTGCCTATCAAGGATGGCAACTAGAATTTCTTCGTATGATAATTCTTAATTAACCTCAATAGTCTCAATTGGTACAATAGTGGATGGATCTCCCACTACCTTCTTCAACGTAGACACATGAAAGGCTGGGTGTACCAATGATATCTCGGATGGTAACTCGAGCTTGTATGCCACCTAACCAATCCTTTGAATGATTCTATATGGCCCCACATACCTCGAACTCAATTTCCCATTCTTTCCAAACCGCATAACACCTTTTCACAGGGGAAACTTTTAGGAATACCCCATCATATTCTTTGAACTCTAAATCTCTTCGACGAACATCTGAATAAGACTTTTGGTGACTTTGAGCAGTTTTCAACCGCTCCTTAATGACCTTAAACTTCTCCATAGCCTGATGCACAAGGTTTGGACCTATCAATTTAGCTTCTCCAACCTCGAACCACCAATGGAAGATCTACATCTCCTACCATATAATGCTTCGAATGGTGCCATCTGAATACAAGCATGAAAGTTGTTGTTATAAGAAACTCTATGAGGGGTAAATGATCATCCCAGCTACCTTTGAAATCAAGAACATAAGCACGCAACATATCCTCAAGCGTCTGAATGGTCTGCTCTGCCTGCCCATCAGTTTGTGGATGGAAGGTTGTATTAAGATTTACTTGAGTACCCCAACCTTGCTGAAATTTCTTCCAAAAATTTGCCGTGAATTGAGCCCCTCGATTTGAAATGATTGAGACTGGAGTGCCATGCACCCTGACTATTTCTTTGATATACAGTTGAGCATACTATTCCGCTGTGTCGGTAGATTTAACTGGCAAGAAGTACGCTAATTTCGTGAGTCAATCCACGATTACCCAAATTGAGTCGAACTTGCGCGTAGTGCGAGGTAATCCTACCACGTAATCCATATTGATCATTTCCCATTTCCACATTGGAATTTCTATGCTTTGTAACAATCCTCCAGGCCTTTGATGTTCAGCCTTCACTTGCTGATAGTTTGGACATTTTGCCACAAAGTCCGCCACATCCCTTTTCATGTTATTCCACTAATAAACTTCTTTAAGATCATGATACATTTTTGTAGAACCTAGGTGTGCGGAATACCTAGAAGTGTGAGCTTTTGCCAAAATCCTTTCCCGAAGACTATCAATACTTGGAAAACATAGGCACACTTGGTACCGTAGGGTGCCATTATCAATGCAAAAAGAAAAAGTTGTGGTCCTGTATTTATGAATTCCCTCCTTCAGCTGTACCAATAATGGATCGTTGTATTGTTTCTCTTTCACTTCTGCCACAAGTGACGATTCAACCCTATTTTTAACAATTTCCCCACCTTCACTAGAGTTCGCAAGAAGAACTCCCAAACTAGACAACTAGTGAACCTCCCTGGCCAACGACCTTTGATATGCCTTCAAGTGATCCAAACTTCCCATAGATTTCCGGCTAAAAGCATCCGCCACAACATTGGCCTTTCCCCGGTGATAGAGAATATCGATGTCGTGGTCTTTGAGTAGCTCAAGCCATCTTCTCTGCCTTAGATTCTACTCCTTTTGTTTGAAAATATATTGAAGGATCTTGTGGTCCATAAATACATCCACGTGGACCCCATACAAATAATGTCGCCAAATCTTTAGTGCAAACACCACTGTCGCAAGCTCTAAGTCATGTGCTGCATAGTTCTTTCCATGATTTTTGAGTTGCCTAGAGGCATAAACTGTCACCTTAACGTTGCATCATTAGTGGAACATCTTTATCATATTTCTCTTCCATTAGACCTCCCACAAATTGAGTTCTACAATAATTTCCCTGAAATGGTTACAATCTCCTGTGAATACTTGCAACTAACTCTTCCAAATTCTCAACAAAAGACATTACTGAATGAGTTTTTTTCATAGGACCTTCTGTCTCAAATGAATAACACCTGCTAATTTGCGCACACACCCTGATAACATCAACCTGCACGACCTTGCATCAAATGTAAGGTAACATTGTGCTCCAAATTTTCTTTGCCAACCTCTTCTCCCCATATATGCCTTATAGAATTTAAGAAACCGCACTACTTCCCCTGTGAATATTCTCACGATCCCTCTTTACAGTTAAACGCCGCCCAAAACACATATCAACACCTCTTATATGTATACAATTTAGGAAGAGTCACTAGCCCGAGAAGGGAATTCTCTAAAACTTGAGATCCTCCTCAATTCTTCAACAACGACTTTTGGTTTTACTCTTAAGTGTAATACTTAGTCCACCTAATTCTATCCTCGATGAGTAACTCACCTCATTCCCCATATTATAGCTACCAATAGAATTCCCTGATATTGCGGTTTAAGAGTTAACATGTTAAACATGTCTGGTCCGTAACAAGTGTTCATCCTCTTTCAATCTATTTTGATCCTTTCATTTGCCCTTTGGGTAGATTGTGTTGTCTTTCCCTTTTTTATCGCCCTTTGTCCTGGCCAATATGTTGGTACCATCTTTTCTTTCTAACTGGAACATTCATTCCCATTCTATTTTGCTCATAGTGCATAATTGATAGCCTTATTGTGACACACATTTGTCTACCTCCAGTGAAATTGTAATATCATTGTGCTTGGTTTAGTGGGTTTATCATACCACAACTTCACCTCCAGTAGTCTCACTTTCCATTGTATGTAGACATGAACTATCTCTAGATCCTTTAGTTGATATTCGGTGTCACCCAAGTCGGTTGCATTACGGTTAGTCTTGTATAACTTATATTAAAACCTATGCTCTAAGCGAGTCCACCATTCTGATACAAGATATTTTATGATAACCATGATCATCTCATATAGGTTTTCTTCTCATTTCTTCTCACCTCATTCTTCCTAGCTAGTGAATAGCCATGCACTCTTACATATGTTACATGGTCTTTTTGCTTAGTTATTTCATCCCGCTCACCTCTCAACTCTTGTTAGGATATCTGTGGGAAAGTATGTTTATCCGCATATCACTTAACACTTCTTTGCTTGTAAGATTTTTTTTTACGCTCTCCATCAAGCCCAAATACCCTTTTGGGTTATTATAGCATCACATTTATTTCTCCCACTCGTTCCACCTTTCTTAGTGCCTTGGTACTTTGGTTAAATCACAGATCTATGATTAACCCATTCTAAAAACTTGCAACCTTCCACATTTGACCTATAGTATTTCCTTAGGTTCCATTGTTCCTGACCCTCTAACAAGTATAAAATCATTTTACAAATATACTCTTAGTTTCTAGGATCGTTGACCCTATAATTCATATTGCCCTGTATGAAAATTTTACCTTCCTTAACCTTCCACCTTTTTGGGGGTACTAGTGGTCTACCATTAGCATATCCTTTTAGATAATCACGTTATCCATTATCTCTTTTCTAGACTTCACCTGTCTTCAACAAAATGTTCAAACATCATAGCTACATGGTCTTACTCTTGTTTCATTGTATTTAAGTAGCCTCTCTATGGCCCTTCCTCCCCCATTTGGGGTGAATGATTCACATTTTGACACAAGTCTTGAATTTAGCAACTTCAGGGACATATGTCTCATGTCTCTATCCCTCATATATATGTTCGACTATTAGGGAGATTTAAGTCACCATGGTATTAACCTCATAAGTTCTCTGCTCTTATTCAGCCACACGGGCTTGGGATTCCAATTCCTCATGTCAATATCCTTTAGGAGTGTAATATCACTTCGTACACTTCTGGATTTTTATAAAGTTCGTTGTACATGGGTGTTCTTATTGTGGGTTCAATTGACTCTCCTTTCATAACTTCTTGTCTCCCGTGAGATACCTACATATTTGTTATTACTCTCCTGGTCATGGCTTACATATACCACATGCTTATATAACCAATTTTCTTTCATACCTTAGGATCATTTACATACTTCTCACACTACCCACATGTGCTATTCAAGCTTATATATCACTTATCAATCCAATGTTTCTTTGGAGGTGGTAATCATTTTTAACACTTTTCTCGAATAAAGTATGCTTCTAGTACTGTGTACGTATCTCATATATTCGTATCATTCGTTCAACACGATACATGTGCCATCTCCTTAATATTCAGGCCTCTGCCCATTTGTCATGTCATATGACAACATTACTTGGAATAGACGAAAGATCATTTAAACTTACCTTGAACCTTAAATCACGTGTTAGAAGACAATCTCATAGTCAAGCTCTATCGCACGATCTGGAGTGTTGAAGAAGGGTAACATTCCTAAAATGTCCATGTAGCCTCCAACAAATAGATGTGGTTGACAACACACCAATAAGAAGGACTCTACTAGACACGACTCTGAGACATCCTAGTACACTTTAAAATCTTAGGCTCTGATACCAAGTTTGTCATGCCCCAAAACCGAGGAGCGCGACCGCCGCTCAACCGAGTAAACCCGACTGAGCAAGCCTGTTAGATTTCATTCTACCCCAAATTCGTCTTTGAATAAAGAGAAAATGTACACCATTAATCAAATTCTATAAACATGTCATTAACAATTCCATTTCATTTCCATTAACCACTTCGTTCACAATTTTGAAGATATTAAAAGTTATATACATCATTGCCAAACATCAATATTTTCACATTAATTCCAATACTCGACACTACCCACAACCTGTCTACGGAGCCTCCAAATACAACTGAAGAGATATGGAAATGCCGGCAACAAGGCTCCGGCTATAACTCAAAAACAATGTACATGATAAACAGATGAAACATGACCCCGAAATGAAGTGGGGCTCACCAAGTCAGCTGAAAGGATGATGCGGTACTAGCTGCGGCCAACATTGCTTGCTATAGAAAGACCTACATCCATTTAAAGACATAATGCCTCCAGCAAAAAGGGACGTTAGTGCTATCGAATAGCACTAGTATGTATAACTAAACACCATCCAGTTAGAAAGAACAACCATACAGGAGTACAAACAAATCATAAGAAACACAAAGCTTCAAATCAGCACCACATCGACAATATAAGAGGTTCACATAGTTTTAACATGATTTCTGAAATTTGTAGATTGGGTTCCATATCGTTGCATCATCATCCACATTACCACCACTTCCTTGAGCGGAGTTCGATCACGGCCCGATCGGCTAAGTCGTCTTACAAGACGTTACCCTTGTTTCTTCTCACTTTCCAGTTTCAATTATCAACACATTACCACCATGTATGTATAACATGGAGTCCGATCACGGCCCGATTGGCTAAGCCGTCTTACAAGACGTTACCCTTTTCAGTTAACCATCTCACTTCAATCTTTGGTTTCATATGTATTAGTTCATCGACACTTGGGACCACAATTATCACATCATTCTTGGCACTAGGACACATTTCACATCATTCCCAATTTCAATATTAGATTTGTAATTTAGGATAATATGTGCACACAAGAGCAAATAAAATTGTAAGCATAGATGAGACTTCACAGAGAGGACACAACATATGCAGCTTCAATCTCAATTTAAGGTCTAAGCATTTCAGTACATGATTCATATTCCTTGCACTCTTTCAAGTTATCAAGAATAGCACATTTATCATATTGAGACACATCTTGCATGCATATAAGGTCGCAACCCCAAATTCTTGTGAAACAACAATCAACACAATAATTCAACTTTGATCTTACTGTATTTACACAAACACCGATAGAGCTCAATTTCTAAAAGACGGGGTTTTAGCCATACATACCTGAAATTTTTTCCTTAATGATACTACAATGATCCAATATACTTAAGCAACTTCAATCTACAATACAACATTCAATAGGGCCAATATTAGTAATAAATTCCATAACTTATGCCATTTAGGCATATTATCAAACACCTTGTAGGTATAGATCTTTACACCTCATAACTATAGTATTAGTTCATCCAACTCTCACCGTTAACCAACATTTTATTCCACCATCATTCCTAACCAATTTATAACTTCCAACAACATATGTATGACCATCCATTCACACCCAACCAACAAATCTTATCAAGTAATCACCTTTTAATCTCTAGAATAATTATGTATTTATATTGGGAACTTATGGCTTCCAATCACCACACCAATAGTTCCAATACTTAATTCATACCCATATTTCCATAATATAACCATATATGTAAGTCTAAGGGTGTAGGATTAACCTTTTGGAAGAAATCTTGCAAACCCTCCTTTGAGTTCTTGAAGGAATTTCTTGAAGATCTATGTGTTTTATGTGAAGATTTCATCAATACTAGTGTATAAATGATGAAATTTCACACCAAGATAATGGGGATTACTTACCTTGAAGATGGGAGGGGTTGGAGGTCTTGAGAGAGTGGAGGAAGACCCTAAGAGTCGTCCAAAAGAAATGGGAGAAAATGAATCCCGAAATTGTGTTTATAAGCCAAGATTTCGGATGCTGCCTCGGATGCTTCGCATCCCCACTTCACTCCTCTCAGGAGCTCGGATGCTGACCCGGATGCTATGGCAGCACTTCACTGCCAGCTCCTCTTTTTGGATGCTGCCTCGGATGCTTCGCATCCGCGCAGTCCTACGCTAGCCTTTGGTAATTTGGTCATAACTTCTTGTAGGAAAGTCCAAATGACAAACGGTTTGAAGCGTTAGAAACTAGACTCAACGGACTTTCATTTGATAGGCTGTGCATTATCTAAAACCTTATATATCTGTAGATATGATCGTCCAAAGTGTGGTCTTGTGCGTACTCATTTGGAATTTTAGTCTATCATGTAATTTTCCAACTTGGCTTAGACTTATACGCTTATTAACATATCCAATTGATATCCATTATATCATGAACCCTCATTTGCATACAAAATAAAATAATTAGCCTACCTTGGCACCACGAAATCTTAAATTACTTAGCAAAATTTTTCGGGGCTTTACAGCCTGGTCCAATGGTAGAGAGCTGCCAAGTGCCATACCCGGTTTCCCCGAGTTACTTCCTAGAGCACGTGGAAATTCCAATGTCCCGATAAATTACCCGAATAGCCCACTTGGATACCCCACCATCTCAGCTCACTTCACCGGAACACCTTCTGAGGTTCACCCCCGGGTGGTTTAGGGAGTGGCCTCCAACATATTTACAGCACCACTAACCTCGGCTGCGGTACAGCTGACTGTGCCCGGCCAAGCTTTGATCCATCATCTTTCACCTTCCAAGTACCATCTTTTCCACCAGAACCTACCCAGTTCACCACCAATTCTTACCCTCAACAACCCCAGTACGAGTTTACCTCGGGACAGGAGAAGGCTACAAAGAATCCCGAGCAAGAGGAAATTAGCCAAAAAATGAGGAGCATGGAATCGAGCCTTAAGAATATACAAGGTTTAAGCGGACAAAAGAGCATATCCTACATTGATCTATGCATGTTCCCACATGTGTATTTGCCCCTGGGTTTCAAGACCCCAAAGTTCGAAAAGTATGACAGGCACAGGGATCCCATAGCCCATCTCAAGAGGTACTGCAATCAATTGCGAGGGGCAGGCGGAAAGAAGAGCTCCTAATGGCTTATTTCGGAGAGAGCCTAGTTGGCATTGCATCTGAGTGGTACATGGACCAAGACATGTCTCGTTGGCACATTTGGGATGATCTGGCCCGAGATTTTGTCAGGCAGTTTCAGTATAACATAGACATAACTCCAGATAGGAATTCTCTGTCGAATCTCAAGAAGAAGTCATCGGACAGTTTTCGAGGATATACTGTTAAATGGTGCGAACAAGCCGCCAGGGTCAAACCCCCGATGGATGAAACAGAAATGGTTAGTGTTTTTCTACAAGCCCATGAGGCTGAATACTTCATAGAATATGATGTCTGCAACGGGGAAACTATTTGCTGAGGCCATCAAAATTGGTGAGATGGTCGAGAATGGTCTGAAAACAGGGCGCATATTGAGCCAATCTGCCATAAGAGCTACATCCCAAGAAATTCAAAGCGGGTCCGGAGGTGTAGCAAACAGAAAGAAGAAAGAAGAAATGGTGATGGCAACTTCAAGTTTGAGAAACCCCCGTCCACCCAGAGGTTACTTCCCTCCAAGCACCCCACAACATTATTATCCTCATCAGGATGTGGCATATGCTATGGCTCCTCAGCCGTACGCAGTAATGAACGCCCATCCATACGTTTGGCCACAACAACAGTTCAACCAAAACCGAGCTCCATTTCCTAGAAATCACCCTCCTCACCAAGCTCAGTATAATCCCCGACCCCCACAAAATAACTTCCCCTACAATGCCCGTGCTCGGGAGCCACCCAAGAAAACAAACTTCACACCTATTGGTGAGTCATACTCTAGCCTTTTCCCTAAACTAGTCCAAATGGGTTTGTTGAAACCCGTACCCCAAACTAGGCAAAACCTAGAGTCGCCCTCCTACCGATCCGGTGCTCGATGTGCTTACCATTTGGGAGCGGAAGGGCATGACACTGAAGACTGTTGGACTCTCAAAAGGGCAGTTGAAAACCTCATAGAGAAAAAATGGATAGTGCTGAAGGATGAAGAAATTCCTAATGTTACCAACAACCCGTTACCGGCTCATAAAAAGGGCCGGTTATTGGGATGATTTTCGAAGATAAAGAGTTTGCTCCCGCTTTGAAAGCCATCATTGCAATCGCTGATGTCGAGAAGAAGCCAAAGGCTGCTATAAAGCAAGAAAAGAGGGAGAAGAAGAGTAAACCCACCCCCAAAGTGCAGAAAAGATAGTGGAAACCAAAAGTAGGGCAGTACCACCAAAAGATGCCATTCTTTATGTTCCCCGAGGTCACAGGAAAAAGCAAATGACATTGAGCCCTCCAAAAAGATTTGAGCTAAATAAGGGACCTAATATGTACATGCCTAAAGGGACCTATGGGGTACGAGGGCCAGTAATTTCACCAAGGCTGACTGAGCCCGTGGTTATTGGCCATGCATCACAGAGGCCCATGACATACCCTACTGCCGTCCCATGGAATTACAACAAGGCGATAATAACCTACAAAAAAAAAGAGGTCCTAGGAGAAGCAAATGAAACTAACCCAACTGAGAAATACCTTAATCTGGAAGAAGTGAACAATGGCAAGCAGAAACGCTTCCCGATCAAAAAGCCAGTTAGTGCCGAAGAAGCAGAAGAGTTCTTTCGAAAATTGAAAACTACGGACTACGAGAAATTGACCAACTCCAAAAATCTTCCGCTCAGGTCTCGTTGTTGTCTATGCTAATAAGTTCAACTGAGCATCAGAAAGTGTTGATAAAACCCCTCAATGAAGCTTATGTTCCGATTGAAACCACTATCAAACAATTGGAAAGGATGGCAGAAAGATTCTTCGTAGTCAATAAAATTTCCTTTAGCAAGAATGATTTTCCCCCGGAATGGGGCGCGCACAACAAAGCCCTCCATATGATAGTTAAGTATGAGGGTTACTATGTAAAAAGAGTCATGGTGGACGGTGGATCAGGGGTTGATATCTGCCCACTCTCAACTTTGCAAAGAATGAAGATTGGGACTGAGAGAATCAGGCCTAACAATGTATATGTGCGTGCCTTTGATGGCATCAAGAGAGACACCATCGGTGAGATAGATTTGATTTTGACTATTGGTCCTGTGGATTTCGAGGTGACCTTTCAGGCCCTAGACATGGACACTTCTTATAATTTCCTCTTGGGAAGACCTTGTATTCACGCGGTAGGGGTCGTACCTTCCACTCTCCACCAGATGGTGAAATTTGAATATGAAGACCAGGAAATTGTGGTTCATGGAGAATACGAGCAGTCAATTTATTGGGACCCATCAGTCCCATGTCTCTAACCCAGGGAAGGTAGCGAGAATATAGTTTATCAAGCTCTCGAGGTGGTGGTTGCACATCAATGTGAGGAGGGAAGCCCTTGCCCTCAGCCTTTTCTGTCAAATGAATCCATCATGGACACTGTTGAAATGATCGAGCATGGTTATAAGCCTGGGAAGGGACTTGAGGCATCATTGCAAGGTATCATAGAACCTATCACTTTACCTGCCAGCAAGAAGTTCTTCGGTGTGGGTTTTCACACCACAGAAACTGATGTGACATGGGAAAATGAACGAAAGAGCAATGGTTGGGTCTTACCTCAGCCGGTTCCGCATCTATACAAAACATTTGTTAGGCTCAAGTACAACGAAGAAGAAGATGATGAGGCCTTCACAGCCGAGGAAATTGAGGACATATGTGGAGTCATGAAGCAGATGCTATATGAAACCCACATTGTCCAGCCGGGAGAAGTCTCGAGCACTGTTGAGGTGTTGTATATGGGGCCCAATGCCAAGTTGCAAAACAGGAAGGCTACTCCGTTCCCAGTCAGGCGGGAATCCCGGTAGTCCAGTCTTGCCACCTTTTATACATCACGAGTTATTTCAGGGTGTAACTCGGATGTTTCTTTTAGTTTATTGTCTTTAAATTCCAATGTAAACCCTGTTATCTTCAAAATTCAATGAAATGAAATCAATATTTCATCGTTCATCTTTCTTTATTCTTTCTGATTTTTGTTACTTTATCTTATTTCTTATTTCAGTTCTAATAATACGGTTTTAAATAACATGACATGCTTGGGGACTTCATGCCCAGATCCAAACACGTTGTCTCATTGTGAAATAATGAATCAAGAACCGGAATATGATGAAGAAGAGACTTTTAGGGAAATAAACCAAGAATTGGAACAATTCGAGAATAAACCTAAGCCAAACTTAAATGAAACTGAGCTGGTTAATTTGGGTAGTTCTGAAGAGGTCCAAGAAACCATGATAAGCATTCGCAGGGATGAAAGAACCAGGGACGCATTGATCCAACTTTTGTTCGAATTCAAAGATGTGTTTTCTTGGTCTTACAACGACATGCCAGGATTAAGTGTTGATTTGGTGGTCCACAAGTTGCCGACTTACCCCGATTATCCCCCTGTCTAGCAAAAGCAGAGGAAGTTCAAAATTGATATCAGTGACAAGATCAAAGAAGAAGTCACTAAACAGTTGAAAGCGGGGGTGAGTAGTCCGATACACCACATGGTTAGCTAATGTGGTTCCCGTGCCAAAGAAAGATGGGAAACCTCGGGTGTGTGTGACTATCGAGATCTGAACAAAGCAAGTCCTAAAGACAACTTCCCTTTGTCGAACATCCATATCATTGTTGATAACTGTGCCAAACATGAGATACAATCTTTAGTGGATTGCTATGCAGGATATCATCAGGTGTTGATGGATGAAGAGGATGTGGAAAAGATAACATTCACCACACCCTGGGGCACCTATTGCTACAGGGTCATGCCTTTTGGTTTGAAGAGTGTCGGGGAAACTTATATGAGGGCCATGACTGCCATCTTTCACGACATGATGCACCAATAAATTGAGGTGTATGTAAACGATGTGATCATCAAATCTAGAACACAGGACGACAATGTTCGAGACTTGAGAAAGTTCTTTGAGCGGCTGCATAAGTATGAGTTGCAGCTAAATCCAGTAAATGTGCATTTGGGGTTCTGTCTGGCAAACTTTTAGAATTTATAGTCAGTCGAAGGGACATCGAGCTAGACCCAATAAAGATAAAGTCTATTCGGGATTTGCATCCTCCAAGAACCAAGAAAGAGGTTATGAGCCTGCTGGGAAGGTTGAACTATATTAGCCGATTCATTGCTCAGTTGACTTCCACATGTGAGCCCATCTTCAAGCTGTTGAAGAAAGATGCAACGATTAAATGGACAAATGAGTGTCAAGAAGCCTTTGACAAAATCAAAGACTATCTGTCGAATCCGCCAGTCTTGGTCCTACCTAAACTTGGGAGGCCTTTGTTTTTGTATCTGACAGTCTTGGAGAATTCCTTTGGCTATGTCCTCAGGCAACACGATGTGACCGTAAAGAGAAAATAGGCAATCTACTATCTGAGCAAGAAGTTCACCAATTATGAAGCCAAATACACTTTGTTAGAAAGGACTTGCTGCACTCTAACTTGGATCGCTCAGAAGCTTAGGCATTACTTGTTGGCCTACACAACTTATCTCATCACCATGCTGGACCCTTTGAAGTACATATTCCAGAAGTTGATGCCCATAGAGAGGTTAGCAAAATGGCAGATCCTGTTCACTGAATTTGACATAGTCTATGTCACCCGCACGGCGATGAAAGCCCAGGCTCTAGTAGATCACCTTGCTGAAAACCCTTTTGATGATGAATATCATCCTTTGAATACTTACTTCCCAGACGAGGAGGTGAATTCAGTTGAGGTAACATCAGAAGATACCAATGCTTGGAAAATGTTCTTCGATAGAGCTATAAACGCAAAAGGTCTCGAGATTGGGGCAATTTTGATCTCACCCGTTGGTCAACACTATCCAGAACAGCCCGACTTCGGTTTTTCTGCACGAAGAACACTGTCGAGTATGAAGCCTGCATTATGGGTATAAATATGGCAATCAACAAGATGTTGAAGAACTGTTGATCATGGGAGACTCGGACTTGATTATCCAACATGCTTAGGGTGAATGGTAAACTCGGGATGTTAAGCTTATTCCATACAGGCAACATGTGGAAGATCTTAGCAAGCATTTCAAGTCAGTCAAGTTCAGGTACATTCCTCATTTTCACAATGAGTTAGCCGATGCACTCGCTACTTTGGCCTCGATGTTGCCATACCCAAGCAATGCCACATTGACCCGCTGGAAATCCAAATCCGAGAAAGACATGGTTACTACAATACGGTTTGAGGTGGAACCAAATGTTCAGCCATGATATCATGATATCAAGAGATTTCTAAAAACTAAAGAATATCCCGAGTAAGCTAGTGGAGACCAAAAGAGAACCATTAGACGGCTTGCAAACAGTTTCTTCTTGAGCGGTGAGGTCTTTTACAAAAGGACTCCAGATCTCAACTTGTTAAGATGTGTTGATGCCGAAGAGGTCGGAAGAATCATGCATGAAGTGCACACAGGGGTGTATGGAACCCACATAAATGGATACGTCCTGGCAAAGAAGATCCTTCGAGTAGGCTATTACTGGATGACTATGGAAAAAGATTACTTCAGTTTTGTCTGAAAATGTCATCAGTGTCAGGTGCATGGTGACCTGATTCATGCATCGCCTACAGAACTGCATCCTATGTCTGCACCGTGGCCATTCGTTGCTTGGGGTATGGAAGTCATTGGGCCAATCGAGCCAAAAGCTTCAAATGGGCACAGATTCATATTGGTCGCCATTGATTACTTCACAAAATGGGTAGAAGCATTTACCCTCAAAGCCGTCACTAAGAAAGTTGTGGTAGACTTCGTGCACTCCAATATCATCTGCCATTTCGGTATTCCTGCAACTATCATTATGGATAATGCTGCAAACTTGAATAGTCATTTGATGAGGAAGATATGCAAACAATTCAAGATCACACATCGGAACTCTACCCCTTATCGGCCCAAAGCTAATGGTGTCGTTGAAGCAGCAAACAAGAACTTCAAGAAGATTCTTAGGAAGATGATCCAAAGTTCCAGGCAATGGCATGAAAAGTTATCGTTTGCATTGTTGGGATATCGCACAACTGTGTGCACATCAGTCGGAGCAACACCCTATCTATTGGTTTATGGCACTGAAGTTGTAATACCTGTAGAAGTTAGTTCTTCTCTATGAATCATCGTTGAGGCTGAGATTGAAGATAGTGATCATCGTTGAGGCTGAGATTGAAGACAGTGAATGGGTCAAAACCCGACTAGAACAGTTAACCCTAATTGAGGAAAAGTGGATGGCCGCAGTTTGCCACGGGCAGTTGTATCAACAAAGAATGGCCCCTGCCTATAACAAGAAAGTGCGACCCAGGAACTTTGAAGTGGGGCAACTCGTTTTGAGATGTATTCTCCCTCATCACAAGGAAGCAAAAGGAAAGTTCGCTCCTAATTGAAAGGGCCCATACATTATAAGAATATTGTTGCCAAAAGGGGCGTTGTACCTGAGAGATATTGATGAAAATGACCCCGAAATAGCTGTCAATGCAGACACAGTCAAAAAGTATTATGTCTAGTTTTTCTGCAGCAACAACATTATCCGATTGGGATGACGAGGGCTTTCATTCTCGCTACCCCAAACACTCCAATCCTTTCCAGAATGGTTCCCTGAACTATGTTTGACTTGATTCTGAAAGGATACGTAGGCAGCCTGTCTCTAGGGTTCAGTCACACCAAATCAAAAATCCAATTTCCCCCAAAAATGAAATTGGGGTAAATGTTATAGTGGCTCAACGATGATCCCGCCAGAATGGTTCCAAAGTTATAATTCGATCCAAATTTTTTTTTACCCAAACCTTGTCCAAGTCCTTCCGATCAATCGGTAAAAGTTGTTCAAAATCGGAGAAATGTAGTTGTTTGGATCTGTTGTAATCAAAATGAGAGAGTCTTGTTGGTGAAAACCCTCACGGGTACCGCAAGCGATGGTGA
Source organism: Nicotiana tabacum (assembly GCF_000715075.1). Taxonomy (NCBI): domain Eukaryota; kingdom Viridiplantae; phylum Streptophyta; class Magnoliopsida; order Solanales; family Solanaceae; genus Nicotiana; species Nicotiana tabacum. The sequence continues at coordinate 188,057,207 of NC_134080.1, forward strand.
GCAGAGAAATTGAAAAATCAAAGAGTCTTGTTAGTGAAAACCCGCAAAGAATACTATAAGGCGACGGTAAGAAGAGAAATGAGAGAGGTCCATTGACGAAAACCCACAAAGGGCGCCATTGATTGAACAGAGAGAATTCCTTACAACCATTAGCACTGATAAAGAGTCCCGACAAGGTTTCTCGATTTTGAGATATGGATTATGAAGGGTTTTTGTGAGATTGGATGGCTGCGCAGATCGGGCATCCAGTCCAAGAAGCATGTCATGTCTATTGAAGTCTGCATGCACTCCAGATAAGTCCTTCTTTCTTTCCCCCGAAAGGGACGGTTCTCGTTAAAAGCATTATCCTATCCTTTGTTTACTTTTCTTTGAGTCCCTTTCGGTCTAATCCCTTTTCGAAACTGATACAAAGAAAAGATGGCAAGATTGATTTGATAGGGTTCTGCTTAACAAAATCCAAATTCAAAGAAAAGTACCCAGCCTCGGCAGGCGCATCAAGTCGATCTCGACTGGCCATGATGGTCGATGCTCCAGGTTCAACTTTATTGAAAAGGAAAGAAATCCAAAATCAAGTGCCCTTGAAGGTAGAATAAGATGAAAGGCCAAAGCCCCACACAGTTGAACCATCATGTGAAATTTTGAAAAGTCAAGGTCCCTGGTTTCAGAAGAGAGATCGATCTCCAGAAAGCCATCGAGCAACAGAGATGTTCATCGAAAGAGTTGGGCCGAGATCAAGTGATCAAAACAATCAAGGCCACAAAAACAACCACCGTTTCAAACTAACAATTGTACTTTGTTTGAAAACATGAAACAGGTGCAATCCAAAGCAACCTTGCAAGAAGCAAGTGCAACTAAAAGAAACTGCGTAAGGGCTAGAAATAGTTTTGCAGCAACAATCCATAAAGGGAAGTCCCCTCCAAAATTCTTTCCCGCATTCACTAATTCTATGAAATAAAAAAAAGGGAAAATAAGAGAAAGAAGCAAAATGAAGAAAAAAAAAGATAAGAAGAATAATTCAAAATCATGGTAGCCTAGGCTCCCCAATCTCTACTTATGTTTTTTCCAACATAGGGTCTCAACTCCCTAGTCTGCTTTTCCAACATAGGGTCTCCACTCCCTAGTTGAATTTACTTTAGATATAGGTTCCCCACTCCCTAGTCTGCTTTTCCAACATAGGGTCTCCACTCCCTAGTCGCTTTTCCAACATAGGGTCTCCACTTCCTAGTTGATTTTATTTTAGATATAGGGTCTCCACTCCCTAGTTGCTTTTCCAACATAGGGTCTCCACTCCCTAGTTCAGTTTATTTTAGACATAGGGTCTCCACTCCCTAGCTGCTTTTCCAACATAGGGTCTCCACTCCCTAGTTGAGTTTATTTTAGACATAGGGTCTCCACTCCCTAGTTGCTTTTCCAACATAAGGTCTCCACTCCCCAGTTGATTTTATTTTAGACATATGGTCTCCACTCCCTAGTCGCTTTTCCAACATAGGGTCTCCACTTCCTAGTTGAGTTTATTTTAGACATAGGGTCTCCACTCCCTAATCGCCTTTCCAACATAGAGTCTCCACTCCCTAGTTGAGTTTATTTTAGACATAGGGTCTCCACTCCCTAGTCGTTTTTCCAACATAGGGTCTCCACTCCATAGTTGATTTTATTTTTAGACATAGTGTCTTCACTCCCTAGTCGCTTTTCCAACATAGGGTGTCCACTCCCTAGTTGATTTTATTTTAGACATAGGGTCTCCACTCCCTAGTCGGTTTTCCAACATAGGGTCTCCACTCCCTGGTTGAGTTTATTTTAGACATAGGGTCTTCACTCCCTAGTTGTATTTATTTTAGATATAGGGTCTCCACTCCCTAGTCGCTTTTCCTACATAAGGTCTCCACTCCCTAGTTGAGTTTATTTTAGGCATAGGGTCTCCACTCCCTAATCGTTTTTCCAACATAGGGTCTCCACTCCCTGGTTGATTTTAGTATAGATATAAGGCTCCACTCCCTAATCTCTTTTTCCCAAAGATACACAATCCTTATTTTTATTGCTTTCAAATAAAGAAATAGTCTACATTTTTGTTACAATAACTCACGAAATTTTTCTAGTGAAAACTAGGGTAGAAATATTTCGTTCATTTGTTTGCTTTGGTGCCTAAACTTGTTTTCACCGTGAGGCACAATGTTTGTGATGATTAAAAGAAGAAGTCTCAACCCAAATAAGAGAAAGAAGAAACAAGAAAAGAAGTTGAACTCAAGTTGTAGAAGCGGAGAAAAGATGCAGACTGCCCAAGATATGACTAAAGTCACAAGCTTTGCATGTACCGCCTTGACCCGAAGAGTCGAAGAGAAATGAACCAGTGTTTGCAGCTGATGAGCATCAAGATTCAGATCAGAGTCTACAGGAAGAACCAGCCAAGACTCAAGATCAAGCTTAGAAGACTTATAGATAGGAATCTTGTAACTCGTAGTTGATAGGCAATCGCTAGTTTAACTTTTCATCTTTCATTTTGGTGTAATAAGGAGCTCAACAAGCAAAAACAGCAACAACAACAGTGAAATCACAGTTTTCCGGTAGTCCCAGCTACCAAAACTTCAAGAACTACACTGACCTGATTCCTTTATAGCCAATGATATGTAGGCAACCTCCGAAGCAAGGTTCGGTCAGACTCTCTCAAAAAAATGCTTCTCATGGAGTTTCAAACAGGCAAAAATCCCTTATAATTGCTCATTTTATCTTTGCCCAAAAACCCTTCGTGTTTCCAAGCAAAGAGGGGCAGTTGTGAGCATGTGATTTTTGCCCTATACGAGATGCTCCTATAAAATCCCAAGGAAATAGATTTTCTGTTAATTTTTTGCCATTTTTTAGGAAGTTTTATTTGCATTTCTGTGCATGTTTAATTTTTATTTAAATCATAAAAAATACCAAAAATATCATGCATGGAATTTAGGATTTGTTTTTACCCTTTTTAGAATTAATTAGTAATGCTTTGTTTTATAGAAATTTGAAAATTAAAAAAAGAAATAGCTCATTTTACATTTTTGTCTTTTAATTTTAAATTTATTGATTTTTCTCTTTTAATTTAGAATTAAGTGATGTTTATTATTTTTATAATTAGTTACATAGTTTAATCTCACATTTTAGATAATTTAGGATTTTTAATTTTAAAAAAAAAAGATGAAGAAGACGAAGAAGAAAAGAGAAAAGAAAAGGGGAAATAAGAGTTAGTTTTTTCTGAAATTGGGCTAATTTAACCCAAACAATGCCTAGATTCGTTACCCACAACCTAGGCCCAAAATAATTATACCCGGTCCAGCCTTGCCCTGCACCAAACGACCCCGTTTGATCATCCTCTAACCCCAGCCGTTGGATTTCCTTGATCCAATGGCTCGCAACCCCTACCTAAAACCCATATAACTGTCTGAACGGAGACAGACCCTCCCCATTTCAAAACCCCTCACTTCGTCTCTAACCTAAACCAAGAGAAACCCCAGCTGCCCTCATACTCCATACCGCCTCCACCATAAACCACCGCCGAAAATCACCTCACGGCGGTTCCGTTGGTCCAAAGCTCCCCAAATTAACATCCCAGCTTCCCCTTCATCTACTCTTTACGAATCCCCAAACCGTTCCCTTCGAATCATGGCTGAGTTCTTCGAATCTTTGATCAAAAAATTTGGTCAGAACCCTAGCCATTCCAAATCACTCCAAACTCACACTTTATAATCCTTACCCCTCTCTAAACCCTAAATTACCCTTAGCCCCTTCCAAATCGGCCCCAATTTGGCCGAATTTTAGATCTTAGATTCAGAAACCCTAGAAGACCTCTGCCTGAGTTGATTTCAGGGTTTTAATGGCTCTATTCTACATGAGTCGACTACTTTTGATGAGAGCAGTTGTCACGACCCTAAACCCAATCCGGTCGTGATGGCGCCTCTCGTGAAGACAAGGCCAGCCGACTCACTTCCAATTCACTTTAAGCAATTAAAAATAATAACAACTAAGTCTTTAATTAGAAATAAAATCCCAAAATAGGCATTTAACAGTATAATTTGCAGAAATAAAAACCAACACAACCCGACTTAGGGGTGTCACCAGTCATGAGCATCTAAAACACTACTACCAGTCTGAAAGTCTACTCCACTACTAAATAACTGAATCAGAAAAGAAATAAGATAGAGGGAGGTTGCATTGGGCTGCGAATTGCCAAGCAGCTACCTAGTAAACCTCCGAAGATCTGCTGGAACTGTCAACCCTCAGTAGCAGGACCTATAGCGCCCGAATCTGCACACAGAGGTGCAGGGAGTAAAGTGAGTACTTCCAACTCAGTGAGTAATAAGAATAAATGAAGACTGAACGATATAAAATCATGTTAAACACAGCATTTAGCTATCAGAGGCATAACAAAATCAGAAACAGAATTTAACAATGAAATCTCATAAAAACACCTTTTTTAGCAGTCAACAATAGATAGAAAAAATAACTAGGAATGGTAAACACATAAGAACTGCCCATCGGGCACAATAATATCAAATCAGCCCCTCGGGCAATATCTCAGAACAATATCAGCCCCTCGGGCTATATCTCATGTCACAATGGGTACTTACGCTCACTGGGGGTGTGCAGACTCCTGGAGGGGCCCCTTATGGCCCAAGCGCAATATCAAGCCATCTCGTTCCATCATAAATAGGCTCTCGGCCTCATATCAATATCAAGCCACCTTGTGGCGTACAATCTCAGGCCCTCGGCCTCATTATCATAATTAGTGTATCACTTCTCCGGTGTGCAGCCCGACCCAAAAGTATCCTCACAATACAGGCTATCGGCCTTACTCATTCAGAATCTCATAAGCCCTTCACGCAATAGTAAAAATATGCAGCTCAGCTTAAAATATCTTTAAAACATCATTTAAGGTTTCTAAAACAGATTAACATAGCTGAGTTTTGAAAACATTTAAAGATCTGGCATGACTAAGCGCAAGTATGAAATAAAATAGGGAGGAAAATATCATTAACGATCCCCTAAGGGTTCAAACAGTTGGCACGAAGCCCAAATATGGAATTTAGCCCAAAGTATAATAATATCAAACAATTAGCTACCAAATATACAGAAAAATAGTCACTCGGGATGGAGTAAGTCACAATCCCCAATGGTGCACAACCCCACGCTCGTCATCTAGCGTGTGCGTCACCTCAACACAGCCGAACGTTGCATAATCCGGGGTTTCATACCCTCAGAACAACATTTAAAATCATTACTCACCTCGAACTAGCCCGAAAAGCTACTCTGCAACACGCTTACCTCTCGTACCAACTTTCGAGTGCTCCAAATCTACCAAGTTCAGATTTTTATCATCAAATTATGCTAAACGAATGAATTCCAATTGAAAAATATCGATTTTAAGTACAAAACCCGAAATCCGTCAAAACCCGACCCCCAAGCCCGCATCACGGAACTGGACAAACTTTATACCAAAATATTCTTCATCATCTCACGAGTTCGTACATATAAAGAACTCGAAAATCGGAGTTCGTTTGACCCCTAAAATCATCCCTAGAAGGTCTCATAATTTCAAGCTCTAACTCCACCTTTTTCTACTAATTTTCATGAATTAAACACTAATATTTTGTTCCTTAATCACAAATAATCGAGTTTTATGGTCCAAAATCCTTACCTCAATGAAGAACAATGATTTCCTCTCTTCAAAATCGCCTCAAAACTCTTTTTCCGTTCAAAAATGGTGTAAAAGGGTTTAATGGTCGTGGAGGGTTTATTTAAATACTGCTCATGCGTTTTACTGTTCCTGCAGCTGTGAAAAATGCAACAGCTTTTCTTCTACTCTAAATTGATCCGTTAACCTTTCGAGATCCACCCGAGGCCCTCAGAAATCTCAACAAATATACCAACACATCCCATAACATCATTCGAACTTAGTCGAGCCTTCGAAACACCAAAAACAACATCAAAACACCAAAATGACATCAAATTCAAGCCTATGAACTTTGAAATTCCTAAATTTTACCAACGACGCCGAAATTATTTAAAACAACTCCGATTGACCTGAAATTTTGCAGACATATCCAAAATGACATTGCGAACCTGTTCCAACTGTCTGAATTCCATTCCGACCCCGATAGCTTATTTTTCACTGCCGACCGAAAATCGCCAAAAATTAACTTTCGCCAATTCAAGCCTAATTCTACACCTGACATCACAAAAATATTCCAGACATAATCCTAAGTCCCAAATCACCTAACGAAGCTTTCCGAGCCATAAAATCCGCATTTCGAGGTCGTTTACCAATAAGACAACTCTCAGTTGACTTTTCTAACTCTAAAGCTACTTTTAGAGACTAAGTGTCTCAAACCTTACCAAAACCATTCCGGATTCGATTCAACCAAACCATAACACGGATAAACAAAGCATAAAGAAGCAGAAATGGGGAAAAACAGAGCGGTAACTCATGAGACGACTGGCCGAGTCGTCACATCCTCCCCCACTTAAACATACGTTCGTCCTTGAATGTGCCCAGAGTTGTTCCAAAAGCCAACCAATCGCTGAATAACCTTACCATGAACATACCTGGGGTTGACCCCATGTCACCCTATCTCATATAGGTCCGATAACACAATATAACTGAAATTTCACCATCCAACCTAGCCCATAAACCTTAGAAGAACATTTCCACTTCTGAAATCATCCACAAGATCAAAATCTCGCATGTATACTCTGAATAGGCCCGAACAAGTTGTAATAACCCATACCTGCAACCATCAGGTGCAATTACATGACATACTGTATAACTCAAACACTTGTAGTGATAACTTCGAATCACAACAGCTGCACACAACAACCGAATATCTATAGAGAACCTCTTATCAACTAAGGTCTCATTCCAACACTTTCATATACTGTCAATGATAAATGAAACACGCAGTAAGCCATAACCATTTCCCATATCAACCATTCATGAAGCCACTTCTCGTTTGGCAAAGACCATAGCAAATTCCTAAGCTGAACCTCGATATTATTCTTCCAACATGCTGAAATCGAATTCGTTTGTATTCATTAAAGACCCCAATGATCTCATGTAATCCAACACAATTACTCTGGTGACATGACACATCAATACAGACTAAAGCCACAACTTGCGCAACCCGTGCACCAATAAGCAACAATCCGAACATACCCAAATCATGAAAATGATTCAAATGAAAGAGATGTACTGCAAGCTCACCAGTACCACCACAACACAAGGCTGAGAATCCGTCACACATTGTAGAAATAGAACATACGAATCTAACCCGCAGGATCATACCTCCATATAGCTTCGCTCTAATGCGAAACCTCATCCAAACACTGGTCCGCATGAAACACCTTAAGTCACTATGCTCAAAATCGACAACCGCACGCAATGTGATGTCTAAAGCCAAAGCGATCATCGTAACCACCGCGAAGCAATTACATAACACCACACCACTCGAAAGGACATAACCAATATGCCATCCATCGAGCAATACCCAGTACTCTTCCCGCTCGACTTCCATTGAGAGGCCCTAATAACACCGCACCATATGTCCTATAACCAACAAATCCTAACGGCTCGCAACACGGAAAGGTAACTCATAGATCACTCTGATTACTAATAGCTCAATAACAATCAAATCAACACATTCCTCACCAATAACAACTCGAAGTCAACAAAGTCGTCTCAATGCCGAACACATGTCCATATAGGTCTACCAATGAACCACACATCAACTATAGTTACCCACAACAGATAAATAATCCTCCGAAGGTTTACAATGATTGAATCATAGCACAAACTATCGTCTGACTAACTTACCCACATCTTTACCATCCACAACCACGAGCTAACTTGTATATGAGAACTTCCAGCCTCCAAGTCCATAAAGCACACGAATTACCATATCTGCTCCCAATTCCACTGCTCGCATATATAACACACCTCTAGCACTCAATCATCTCATGAGAGGTATACCTATAGTTCCTATAATCCACAAAGCAAACTCGAATATCATTCGTTGATTAGACAAGATTGTGCCGCAATACCAATAAAGCATCTGTAACTCAAACACATCACCCTTTCTGAAATGTTATACCCTCATCAAGCCACATCAATCAGTGATCTCATTTATCTAGTCACCTGAAGCTGCCCATGCTATCTAAGCATTTGTGACCTTCCTTTCAAATCTGAACTGTGTCCTTACACATGCAATTCTCAATCCTACACAACTTACCGCATAAACCGTCTCATCTTAAGATAACCACGAGAACTTCATATCCCTTCCGAGCCACAAGAAACTATGTACTCCACTAGCCAAGAACTTCCCATTGATCCTATCTAGAAGAAAATCACTATACATCCCATGCTCCACATGCCAATAGGAAAACTATACCTCTCTAACTGTGGTGGAAACCATCTAGAACTCTCTGAATTCCATTTGCACAAATCTAAATCGTCAGGACTGAATCCTTCTATCTCAACCGAGCTATGCAGGTTACTAAAACCCAAAAGAATTGCCGCAAAATACCTGTAGAAACTTATTACCTCGTAAGCATCCAAAGAACTAACCATATCCTTACCATACCAACTCGGCCTACTACCAAACTATCCCCTCTATCCGAGTTTCCTTCTGATTTGGCTTCAACTTGATACTCCTTCTTGCCATAACATTACAATTTCTCAAACCAGATTTACCACACGAGACCCCAGCATAAGGCCACACCGTCTAAGGCTCATAAGCCGCTGAATACTCTCTTAAATATTCCCAAAAGCATCACGTTCAAAATACCTACCCTGAAGAGACTTCTTGCGAATTCCAAGCCATTACCTTCACCTTCCTGATATTGATATATAGACTCCCATAATTGATATAGAAATGTCATAAGTCTTGACATCCTCCAATGAAAACTCGGTTTCTAGCCACATATATAACTTGAAAATATCCAATTATCAAATGTAAAATCTTCGACACATTTGAATCATTCTCGAGAGTCATTCACTCTACTCAAGCTACAATTAGCCTAATCAAATGAATTGAACAACCCGTGCCTCAATAGCACTCCGACACCATAGAGTGTAACCTCATCCTAAAACAACCAAGCAGTTTCCTGCTCTATGCACCGAGCATCATTTACCAACAACAACTCAAGACATTCCATGATTCTCACACACCTATGAAGCATATTATAACCTTTATCAAGAATTTTCCTTTACTCGAGCCATCTTCGGTCTCAAACTCCGTAGGCCATAACTAATTCTCTCGTACACCTCAACTGGTACCAACATAGCACACAACCGTACAATCAACTAATAAATAGCAGACTCCCCCACTTGGCTCGAAGCCATAGATCAAAACACACACAATAACTCATAACGCATATACTCTATTGCTGCCATAGTACCAAAGTGAGATTAAACTCCATACTTCATGGCTCGTGAAGCACATACCATCTAGTACTTTAAACCTTCTACAAATCTCGCGTTCACCCTCGTAACAGTCAAGCCCACTATCTTAAGCGACCAAAATATAAATTCCAACACATATAATTTACTTGTAAATGAGATCTTCTAATAAACAACATAAGGATCACCCAACTTCAGAATACTCCGCAGGAGATAACCCTACATGTTTTGCCTCAAACTAACATTTCTTTATACCTTCCACCGTCATAAATACGCAGTTACTTAATCTTCCTAAGTCTGAACTCATACCGTAACATGAAATTTACTTCACTCCCAACTAGAACACATGAAAAGTTTCTTCACACACCCATAACTCGGGGCTATACCTCAAATCGATATAAAAATCAAGTACCTAGTAGTTCTTTTATCCTCCAGCAGACCCTTCTCGTCGTTTCTAAATCATATGAAGACACCTCGCAGTCATAACATACTCATCACGTAGCTATCCAGTCATTACTCCCCTTAATAGGGACATAACAGAACATATAGATCCAGAAGCACGTGCGCACAAAATCAACAGCTCAGGGCTCGAGCTATAGGCGAAAATCCGACCTCAAGTCTTCCATACTGGCCCAGCATCAATACACAGAGATCACATCTCACCCCTTAATCGGAGAATCACAAGTCATCGATGCATATCTGATACTAAGAACTCATGTGCGCATACGAACGCGTGGAAGGAATTCAAAGAGTTACATTTCAAGCTGAATCAAGGACGCACGATAAGAATTTCAAGAATATGAAGCTTTTCCTAAAGGTTTTGTAGTCTCTCGAGGATAAATAGAGACGTCTCCGTACCGACCCGCGGGACTCTACTAAACTTGCTCATGACTTATGAGACCTATGTAACCTAGGCTCTGATACCAACTCGTCACGACCCTAAACCCAACCCGATCGTGATGGAGCCTCTCGTGAAGACAAGGCTAGCCAACTCACTTCCAATTCACTTTAAGCAATTAAAAATAATAACAACTAACTCTTTAATTAGAAATAAAATCCCAAAATAAACATTTAACAGTATAATTTGTGAAAATAAAAGTCAACACAGCCCGACATCGGGGTGTCACCAGTCATGAGCATCTAAAACAATACTACCAGTCTGAAAGTCTACTCCACTACTAAATAACTGAATCAGAAAAGAAATAATATAGAGAGAGGTTGCACTGGGTTGCGAATCGCCAAACAACTACCTAGTAAACCTCTGAAGATCTACGGGTACTGTCAACCCTCAGTAGCAGGACCTGTAGCGCCCCAATCTGTACACAGAGGTGCAGGAAGTAAAGTGAGTACTTCCAACTCAGTGAGTAATAAGAATAAATGAAGACTGAACGATATAAAATCACGTTAAACACAACATTTAGCTATCAGAGGCATAACAAAATCAGTAACACAATTTAACAATGAAATCTCGTAAAACACATTTTTAAGTAGTCAACAATAGATAGGAAAAATAAGTAGGAATGTTAAACACATAATAACTGCCCCTCGGGCACAATAACATCAAATCAGTTCCTCGGGCAATATCAAAGAACAATACCAGCCCCGCGGGCTATATCTCATGTCACAATGGGTACCCGCACTCACTGGGGGTGTGTAGACTCCTGGAGGGGCCCCTTACGGCTCAAGCGCAATATCAAGCCATCTTGTGGCATCATAAATAGGCTCTCGGCCTCATATCATTATCAAGCCACCCCGTGGCGTACAATCTCAGGCCCTCAACCTCATTATCATAACTATTGTATCACTGTTGCGGCATGCAGCCCGACCCAAAAATATCCTCACAATACAGGCCCTCGGCCTTACTTAGTCAGAATCTCACAAGCCCTTCGGGCAATAGTAAAAATATGCAGTTCAACTCAAAATATCTTTAAAACATCATTTAAGGTTTCTAAAACATATTATCATAGCTGAGTTTTGAAAACATTGAAAGATCTGGCATGACTGAGCACAAGTATGAAATTAAACAGTGAGGAAAATATCATTAACGATCCCCTAAGGGTTCAAACAGTTGGCACGAAGCCCAAATATGGCATTTAGCCCAAAGTATAATAATATCAAATAATTAGCTACCAAATATACAGAAAAATAGTCACTCCAGATGGATTAAGTCACAATCCCCAATGGTGCACGACTCTACGCTCTTCATCTAGCGTGTGCATCACCTCAACATAGCCGAACGTTGTATAATCCGGGGTTTTATACCCTCAGAACAGCATTTAAAATCATTACTCACCTTGAACTAGCCCGAAAAGCTACTCTGCAACACACTTGCCTCTTGTACCAACTTTTGAGTGCTCCAAATCTACCAAGTTCAGGTTTTTATAATCAAATTATGCTAAACGAATGAATTTCAATTGAAAAAATCGATTTTAAGCACAAAACCCAAAATCAGTCAAAATTCGACCCCTGGGCCCGCATCCCGGAACTAGACAAACTTTATACCAAAATGTTCTTCATCATCTCACGAGTCCGTACATATAAGGAACTCAAAAATCGAAGTTCGTTTGACCTCTCAAATCATCCCTATAAGGTATCATAATCTCAAGCCCTAACTCCGCCTTTTTCTACTGATTTTCATGAATTAAACACTGATATTTCATTCCTTAATCACAAATAATCGAGTTTTAGGGTCCACAATCCTTACCTCAATGAAGAACAATGATTTCCTCTCTTGAAAATCGCCTCAAAGCTCTTTTCCCGTTCAAAAATGGTGTAAAAGGGTTTAATGGTCGCGGAGGGTTTATTTAAATATTGCTCACCCGAGTACTGTTCACCCGAATTACTGTTCACCCGAGTACTGTTCATCCGAGTTATTGTTCACGCTGCTGTGAAAAATGTAGCAGCTTTTCTTCTAGTCTAAATTGATCCGTTAACCTTTCGAGATCCACCCGAGGCTCTCAAAAATCTCAACAAATATATCAACACGTCCCATAACATCATTTGAACTTAGTTGAGCCCTTGAAATACCAAAAACAATATCAAAACACCAAAATCACATCAAATTCAAGCCAATGAACATTGAAATTCCTAAATTCTACCAACGACGCCGAAACTATCCAAAACAACTCCGATTGACCTGAAATTTTGTAGACATATCCAAAATATTTTGGACATAGTCTTAAGTCCCAAATCACCTAACAAAGCTATCTGAGCCATACAAATCGCATTCCGAGGTCGTTTACCAATAAGCCAACTCTCAATTGATTTTTCTAACTCTAAAGCTACTTTTAGAGACTAAGTATCTCAAACCTTACCAAAACCATTCCGGATTCGATCCGACCAATCCGATACCACATAACACGGATAAACAAAGAATAAAGAAGTAGAAATTGGGAAAATGAAGTGGTAACTCATGAGACGACTGGATGGGTCGTCACAACAGTTGACTCATGTGGATTGGACCTATTGTTCGAGTTGCCTGACTCCGACCAAGTCCTTGGTTTCCAGTTGGTTCGATTATGGGTATATTTCTGAGTCTGTTCTTTTTATCTCCTTTTCCTTTATTCTTTTCTCCTGGCCATCTTCTTCTCTGTTCCTTTGATTGATTCTTCATGGTTTGGTCTAGCTGCAATTGCATGTTCTAGGTTTCTTGTTCTACTTTGTTGTCATTAGGAACTAATCATTCTAGTTTAGGTTTTATTTTAGTTTAGTTTGTTATTTAATCAATTTCCCACATGATTTCATTTTGCTCTTCTGATTTCTTTTCCCGTCCCTTAATTACATTTCTCATTAGTTGCACGTTTAGGTTTAATTTTAGATTTCATTCACATGTTTAGTTGTCTATTTATTTTTGATTGATTAAAAGTATTGCATGAGTTTGAATTAGCCACTACTGTTTTCCTTTGTTGTCTTCATGTTATCTCTTTTTCCTTTTCTTTTTTTTTAGATGCCATGATCCAGTCTTTAGTTTAGAGAACATCATCCTTTATGGAATAATTTAGATTTTAGTTCTAGGTGGCAGCCTCATGGTTCTTCTAGGCTTTTTGATTTGTATTTCTGATTTCCTTAGGTTTGTTTGTGTTGGTCCTAATCTAAAACCATTCGAAACTTTAGGGACCTATTTGAATTGAAAATGTTTAGGTTAAAGCTGAAATAATCAGTAACCTAAAGGGTAAAAAGGGGGTTTCTACTTAAGCTAAAATCAGAAGTTTCTAGAAAATGTACAGTTGTCCTAGTTGTTAGAAAAAGATGCTGAAAGATAGTACAATTGTACCAAAGGCTGTAAAAAAGGACAGTATTATTATTCCCTATGATGAGGAATATGCCAAAAGATACTCTCCCTAGGTAGCCTATATATGTAGGTTTCCCTCATACAAAAAGGGAATGAACAAGGAATAGTATTATTCTCTGCAAAAAAATTTCATCTTTTCTCTGAATTTCAGATTTAAGAAAAATCTCAGAAAAAACATCCAATAAAAAAGAAAAACTTCTCCTTTGTTAACAAGATAAAAATGAGTTGAAGTGAAGAGATTTTCTTAGGAGTGTTTACTTGGGATTTCTGTATATTTTCAAGTGTTGGTTTGGTTTTGAAATTCTGGGACTCTTTGGGTTTGTTGAAGCTGTGTTGTTCATTGTTGCTGTTTTCTGTTTTTCTGAAATTCCTCCAACAGTCATATCTTCACTATTAGATGTTACTTAACTGCTATTTCAAGGTACATATGACCCTTTTCCTTGTTTGATTGCTTTGTAATTGAAACTTCAAATGAATATGAGTTGTTTCCTTTCGTTTGACATTGTTTGTATATGCTTGTTAAGTTTTACATGCTGAAACTACAGTAGTGCTAAAGCTTTTCTTTCTCAGAATGCATAAGTTTTCTTTACTTCTAATGTATGTCATAATGTCTTGTTTTCTTTGTTAGACTTTAGTATTAATTTTCTCCTGCTAGTATGCATTTCTGTTTCTTCTTGCACTGATTAAACAATATGTCCAAACTCCCCTCCTTAAAACCAAGTTAGTCCATTGAGCCTGAACCTTACATGGTCAGGTTCATGGACTGAACTTCCCCTTTCCTTCCCTTTGAGTTTATTCTAGTACTTCACCAAAGCAGTATGCCATGATTTTGGGCTTGAAACCTACATTGGTTCATGAGTTTAACCTTTAACATGGTTAAACCCATGAATCATAATTGTTTCTTGCATTGTGTGTTTATGTTGAGTCTGATAAATATATTAAGTTGGTATAATTAAAGGCATTTCTGTGGATCTGACCTCTTCACATGATCAGATTCATGAAATCCTTAGTAGAATAGGGCTGATTTGGACAGTAAGAAGCTTCAGTTGTGGTGTTTAAACAACCAGCTTGTAAGAAGCAGCTCTGTAGCTTATCTTTTGCAAGCTGGTACCTTGGTTGTGAAGAGTCTGATGGCAAGAATTCAAGGCTAGAAGACATTCTCCTTTTATTTTTTTAGCTCTTCTTTCTTTCTCTTAGATGATAACTGTGAGGGACTTGTAGGATAATATTCATTAGTTTTGAAATCTTTGTATAAAGTCTTGGACTGACAATTCTGTAAATGGACTGTTAATTTTCAATTTAAGTTTAATTATTATTAAACTTTCACCAGTAGATTTCCCTTTTGTAATGAACATGTTTAGGATTGTATGTAAATGTAAACTGGGTTGCACTTGCAAACAAGCCCAAGTCTTGGGCTCACTGGAGCAAGTCTGACCTAGGCCATTGGGCCTGGACAGTTGGACTTAACAGCTAGACTCAACAGTAGATGCTTTTCTTTCACTAATTACAAATGCACATCTGATGCATCTTGCAAATTAATGTAGTAGAATTAATTTTCAAACTTGCCTTGTCCTTCGATTTTTCTTTCAAGAATGATTTCGTTTCAGCCTTTCTTCACTAATTCGCATACATTGTGTAAAAGGTAGATAGACCCAGATGTAGATAACCATAACTGGGCCCACCTGGTATGAACCCAATGTGGGTAAAGATTAATTGAAGTTATGACTTGGGCAGGGGAATTTGGAGTTCTATTCTCCTGGGCCAACTCGTGAGCCCAAATACAGCCTTAAAGCTGAATTGCCTAAATATGGAGAAACTGCTGGCCCATTCCCTTTGTCCGGAAAAAAACATTTAAAGCCTTCTTTGTAACCAATCGGCTTTTCTTGTTAAGTTTAAATTAGTTTAAGATAAGAATATTCTTAGATAACATTAATTACATAAATTTCTTTTATAATCTTTTTAAGGTGTGACATGCCAAATAAAACTCTTAAGCCCATGGCCCTCATATAATTAGTTAACACTTGTAAAAATTTGAGGTGTGTCATTTTCCCTTTAATAACCCATGGCCCTCATTAACTTAATTCAATCCTTGTAAAATTGAGGTGTGCCATCAATTGAACTCTCTATGGCCATCATAAATGTTGAACCTTCGTAGGTACTTTAGGCGCGTTATTTAAATAATTCATCATAGCTACGGGTACGGTTCCCGTGACGTAGTTGTGATTTTTCATTGCTAAATCCGGATGTGCATTTCATGTAGCGTGATTTTAGATTTGTTTTAAATAACGTTGAATCTTCCTAAAAACAGTTAAATTAATTAAAAGTGGTTCTAAAGCTAAAAATACACAATAGGTTAAAACATGTAGTTAATCAGATAATAGGCCAATTTTAACAGTTTAAGCGACCGTGCTAGAACCACGAAACTCGGGAATGCTAAACACCTTCTTCCGGATGAACAAAATTCCTTATCTAGAATTTCTGGTTTGCAAACTTTAAAAAATAAAAATTTCTTCGATTTGGGATTTAAAATAAACTGGTGACTTGGGACACCAAATATACTATCCCAAGTGGCGACTCTGAAGAAATTAAATAAAATAATCCCATTTCGAATAATGTCACTTTAATTGGAAAAACTCCCATATACCCCCTCGAGGTGTAAAAAGGAGGTGTGACACACAATATCCATCTCTAGCTCCCAGGCCATGCTAGTCCTGATGTTGGGAATGAGTCCCTCAATAAACCGGCGGACCTTCTCTCGAATTGTAGAAACCAAGGTCGGTGCATGTCTAGCCAAGTCGCTGAAATGGACTGCATACTCAGAAATAGTCATAGTATCCTGGGTGCAACTGCTCAAACTCCGCACTCCATGCATCCTTGAGGCTTTAAGGGACATACTCTCTCAAAAACATGTCTGAGAACTAAGTCCATGTAAGGGAAGCTGCCTCAGCCAGACTGTCCAACTCATAAGTACGCCACCACTGATAGGCTGTCCCTCGAAGCTGGAAGGTAGTGAAAGAAACCTCACTCAACTCTGCTATGCCCATTGTGCAGAAGATACGGTGACACTTCTCCCAAAATCCCCAATCATCCTATAATGCCAGACCACTGAATGTAGGAGGGTCGTACTTTTTGTACCTCTCAAGCCTCCGTTGCTCCTCCTCTGAAGCTGCTACCCTACCCTCGGGCTAGACTAGGGCTACAGGAGGTACTGGTATAACCTCTGGGATCTGATCAACCTGAACTCGC
This sequence comes from Nicotiana tabacum, assembly GCF_000715075.1. NCBI lineage: Eukaryota > Viridiplantae > Streptophyta > Magnoliopsida > Solanales > Solanaceae > Nicotiana > Nicotiana tabacum. The sequence goes on from NC_134080.1 coordinate 188,074,162, forward strand.
TACTCTGGAGTACAGACGGCGGGAGTCTGTGTTCCTCTCCCAGCCTGAGATGTGGCTGCAGCAAGGACAATCAACCCTGCCTGAGCTAGAGTGTTGTACATGCTCATGAACTATGCAAGGGTCTCCTGGAGAGCTGGAGTACTAGAAGTAGGCGTATCAGGTTCCTGTGCTCCGACTGGAGCTACTGGTGGCTCCTCTGTAGTAGCTCGCACGGGTGCTCTGGCTATACCACGTGCACGTCCTCGGCCTCTACCCCTGACTTGGCCTCGGGCGGCTCCAACAGGGGGTGCAGGTGCTGGATATCTCCGGTAGAACATGTCCTCACCATCTATGAGAGAATAGAAGACAAAAGTTTAAATTTTCGAAGTCAATAATCTCGCACGATAAGGAATCAAATGAAGTGGAATTTTCCTAACAGTTCCATAGCCTCCCGAAGATAAGTACAGACGTCTCCGCACTGATCCGCGAGACTCTAATAAACCAGCTTGTGACTCACGAATCTTATGAACCTAGAGCTCTGATACAAACTTGTCACGACCTAATTTTCCCCTCTGTGAACTGTCATAATGGCACCTAGTCTCTACGACTAGGTAAGCCTAATATTGCAAAAATAAAATGTAACACAAGGATAACAACTAACAAATATAATTAATAAGCAGAAACTATGCCACTCACCATATACAATAATCATCTTTCCTAAAACCCGGAATGTTGCAATGTCACAAACTTCTAAGAACTCATAATTGTTTTATACATCATTTCTATGGAAAAGGAGAAAGTGAACATAGGGGATAGAAGGGTACTCTGAGGTATGCAGACGAGTGAGGATGTACCTTGAAGTCTCCTGAAGCAGCAACCACACAGCTAGACTAGAGGCTGATAGCTAGTACCTAGATCTACACACGGAAAATATGTGCAGGAAAGGGCATGAATACACCACAACGGTACCCAGTAAGTACCAAGCCTAACCTCGATCGAGTAGTGACGAGATCAGGTCAATGCCCTACTAGTATAAATATAATGAAATAAAACATAAAGAATATTATAGTAAAAACTAAATATGGAGATCTAACAGGAATAGAATTCAATGAAAACCAATAGGTCAGAATGCAGTAATAGCAACAGGGGATCTCCCGGGATACCGTCCCGTAGTCCCAAACGTAAATGTGCTGGGGGATCTCCCGGAATACCGTTCCATAGTCCCAAAGTAAATATGTAATACTAGGGGATCTCCTGGAATACCGTTCCGTAGTCCCAAAGTAAATATGCAGTGTTGGGGGATCTCCCGGAAGACCGTTCCGTAGTCCCAATGTAAATATGCAGCTCAACCAATAGAGATAACAATTACAACAAGAAAACCACAATTTAGGCTAAGCTTAAGTCAAGGAAGAACAGGAAATTTCACTAAAATATGTTGCACAGAGTTCAGATAGGCAGTTAAGGCATGTAGGCATGCTTTCCTAAACTAAACAGGATAGTTACATATGCTAGTGTTGCCCAATTAAAGGAAAAATAGATATTTGCCTAATGAAAATGGGGTTTTTCAACAAGTAGACCATGTACGCATTCGTCACCTCACATGCACGGCACTCATATATCAAACAGTACCAAATCCTAAGGGGAGTTCCCTCACACAAGGTTAGGCAAGCCACTTACCTCGAACTCAAGGCCACTCAAAGCTCAGTCACAGCTTTGCCTTTCAATCACGCCTCTGAACCAACAATTCTACAATACCAACAAAATGTTTCAAAATAAGCCTTAGGAATCACCCACGATAACAAAGGACTCAATTTAGGCCATTATTGAAAAAGACAACAAAACTCAACACCCGGGCCCGCTTGGTCTAAACCCGAAATTCAAACCAAAATCTGATTACCCATTCACCCCGAGTTCGGATATACAATTGGTTTTGGAATCCAACCTCAATTTGAGGTTTAAATACCAAAATTTTGAAATCCCTAATTTCTACCCAAAAATCCCTAATTCCACTATGAATACCTTAGATTCTAGGTTGAAATCTTGTAAAATGAAGTGAAATATTGAAAGAAACTAGTGAAGAATCACTTACCTATGATTTAGGGAAGAAGAAGTCTTTGGAAAATCGCCTCTTATGTTTTAGGTTTTGAAAATTTGAAGAATGAATAAAAAATCTCGTCCAAAAGTAATTTTGATCAGTTGCAGGTGTCGCATTTACGACCTGGGGTTTGCAAATGCAAGCCCGCAAATGTGAAGAACCTATCGCAAATGTGAAGGTCTCCCCATTCCTTCTTTCATCGCAAATGCGAAGAAAGTCTCGCAAATGCGAGCATGACCTTCCGTAATTGTGACCAATTGATCGCAATTGCTATCCTGCCATTCCCAGACTTCTTTCGCAAATGCGAAGGGAAGTTCGCAATTGCGAACACTGCTGGCCCAGCTTCTCCTCACAAATGCGAGGATTAGCTAGAAAATGAGGAACCCTCAGAGGTTGCAATTGTGATTCCTGATCTCGCAAATGCGAGATCAGAGGCCTGCAACCTGTTCAGTTTCACCAGCAAATTTTTCCAAGTTCGATCACTCAGTAGTCTATCCGAAACTCACCCGAGCCCTCGGGGCTCCAAACCAAACATGCATACAAGTCTTAAAACATCATACGAACTTGCTCGCCCGATCAAATTGCCAAAATAACACGAACCACGAATTTAGCACCAAATGGAATGAAATTCTCAAGAACACTTTGAAATTTTTATTTTCTCAACCGGACGTCCGAATCACGTCAAACCAAATTCTATTTTTCATCAAATTTCACAGATAAGTCTTAAATATTATATTGAACCGATACTAAGCTCCAGAACCAAGATACGGACCTGATACCAATAAAATCAAACATTAAAAATTTCTTAAAACTATTAAATTTTCAGACTCTCAATTTTCAACAAAAATTCATAACTCGAGCTAGGGACCTCCGATTCCGATTTCGGGCGTACGTCGAGGTCCAATATTCTGATATGGACCCACCGGGACTTTCAAAATACAGATCCGGGTCTGTTTACCAAAAATGTTGATCGAAGTCAACTCAAATGAAGTTTTTAAGCAAAAATCCTTATTTTTTATCAACTTTCAACATAAAAGCTTTCTAGAAACACGCCCGGATTGCGCACACAAACCGAGAAAATGGGATTTTTAAGGCCTCAGAATACAGAATTTGGTTTTAATTCATAAGATGACCTATCGGGTCATCATAGAAATGTTATGTCATGTGATCTTCTAGATCATTTGTCTCCTTATTATGATCATTTGCTTATCTTCTTTATCAGGAATTTTATTTGAAATCGATTTGTCTATACGCTTTAAGCATACCATAGACTTTATAATTCTCGGACTTATTCTAATAGAAGAATTTGCAATGAGAATATAGTTACTTTCTTTGGGTCAACAAATGCATCTGACATATTTACAATATATTGCAGATGGATTATCTTATTATGAACTTCAAGTCCATATTATCTTATACGAGGATCTAGGTGTACAAACGATAATTCATTCCACATAACTTTTTATCAACTGTTTATTATCTCTCCCCCTCATGTTAGAAAAACTAACTTGCTTTCTCAACTTTGGGAACCCATCTTTATGCATTATGGTGTTAATCAAAATATACACTGCACATCAATAGTAATAAAATGGAATTATTTGGTTCCTGACCCTAAACCATTTGTAAGGGGAGAATATAATATACTTTCGTATATAACCTATATCAAACTGATATAGATAACTTTATTCTCATAGGCAATAGTTTAAATATTAAGTAGAGGCACTCAATAAATTATTTTGCTAAACCAACTGTGATATAAACTAACTTATCAAGATGAACTGTCTTGAATAGAAAATATGGAAATTATGCTCAAAATTTAATTATTGAACAAGTTACCTCGCAAATATCATGTTGCGGGTTAATAATAATTGCATATGTAACCATCTCATAAATGCATCTTATATGGTATACATGGCAGGTGAATGAGCATATATTCACCTTTGATACTTTCGAAGCATGAAATACTAGTACTATAAAGTAAACACCAATGACGCGTACAGCTCAACCGTGGCTCCCATGGAGCCCCCTCCCCGTGGTTCACCGGCGCATAAGGACCACCTTCAGAACCCCAATGAAGTGCCGACCACTATCCCTAAAGAAATCTCTCTGAATAATGCTATTACCACATCAAACCCAAAGTCGACAACCCTTTCTACTGTAGCTCCAACTAGTTCTGCCCCGACCCCAGCGAGTCCGGCAAGTTTGGAGCAACAGCAGCTGAATACATCTCCTTTAGACTCTACTCCACCTCAATATATCCAAAAATCAGACATCCAAGCTACCCTCATGAACATTGATACCTCAAACCTGCCCCAAAAGGGATCCTTCAGAACTGCTCCACCACAATCGAAAATATCCAGCAATTTCGACAAGCACATGAAGACCACAACCATCAATGAGACACCCCAGATGAAGCAGAACAAGAGCAATGCACCTCAAAGACATGGTCCCAACGCCAAAACTCCAATTATGGGTGGAAGACAGAGCACTATTAATATCTCGAAGCCCTCATCAAAGGACCTGTTAAGATTGTGTACAAAGACCATAAATGTATTTATATTGATTTCAATAACGAGGTCAATTATAATCATATTTATCTTAATCCTTACTTAGTTCTTGGAGGTCACCACATGAAAATACTCAAATGGACTACAGATTTTAAACCGGAAGTTGAAACTTCCATTGTACCTATTTGGATACTTATACAACAACTACCTTGGCATCTGTTTAGATGGGAGATTGTTTCAAGAATGATTTCAGCTGCTGGACATGCAATTGCACCTAACCAAGCCACATACTCCAAATCTAGGGGTAATGTGGCTAATGTTAAGGTTGAAATATATCTTCTCAAGCCTAAATTAAATGAACTTTGGCTAGGTTTTAAATGGCTCGATGGCAGTGAAGATGGGGAGAATGGCTTCAGATAAAGTATGAAGATGTCCCAAGTTATTGAAACTATTGCAAGCTTCAAGGGCATAATAAAATCCAATGTTGGACAAAAGCCAGGGATGAGAGAATTAAGAAGCAGAGGGAGGAAGTGTAGAGCAATCATGTATTCCCTATTCAGGAACCAATTGTTAATAGTGATGTCTTTTCAGAATGTGACCAAAAAGAAAGGAAAAAGTTCAGATAAAAGACTGTAGGCTTTGTTAATGAGAATAGTTAACATAAATAAAACTCAAAATCCAAAGACAAGTTCTATCCAAAATGTTAGGGAGGCTTCAAATCAGAACGACAGGAGAAGAATACTTCAGGAACACAAGAGAATACGAGTTTGAACCAAGAAACCAACAATGACATAATAGAGATCAGGGTTCCTTCTTCTGGAGGACAAGGGAACAAAACCATAGCAAGTACTGCAATAAATAAGGAGATTTAAGAAGAAATAGTGGAAATAACTTCTATAAAAGGAGGTTAGATTGGGAATGCAATAAATCAGTGTTTTACACAAAGGGAATTGGGTCCAGTTGAAGTATCCGTGAGGCAATAAGAGAAGAATGCTAAAAGTAGTAAATCCAAATCAGTTAGTAAAAAGAATCCAGAAGAACATGTAGCAGTTCAAAAGTCACATGATAGAATTGTCATACAAAAGGCATCTCAAACCACCAACCATACGAGCAAGACTGATTATCAATCTGTAGGAGATCAACAACTTACCATGTTACCAACTAGCCATGATTCCCTTACTATTGTACCAGACTCTCCTAGTGATGAAGGTAACACCACTAGGTTCATGATCCTGGTGAGAAGTTTTTGGATACATCAAATAAGGGTAAAGAACACTTGTCATCTAAGGATGAAGACGATGATGAATATGAGAGCATAGAGGGAGATACCTCTAGTGATGATCAAGGAAAGGAAACTACTAATAAATTGGTGGAACCTTTCTCATCTCAACAAAGCCACGAGGAACTTTATGATGTTAATGTGGATCAAGAATTTGGTGATATTACAGAACAACATCACCTATCTCCAAGGGGTGTTACTAATGTCAGAGGAAGAGGAGGGGAAAGACAAAGAGGTAGAGGTGGAGGTAGAAATAGCCAAAGTATTCATAATACCAGGGCTCAAGCCAAGTCAGCTAAGAATATTTCATCAACTTTCCATGATTAAGTTAATATTTTGGAACACTAGGTGTGTTAGGACACTTGGTGCTTTTGAAAGGTTAAAATCACTTAAGTTGTCCAACAAAATTTCTTTTATTGCCTTGTTGGAACCCTTTTCCAACAGAAGGAAAATCCAAAAATATAAGAGAATGCTTGGTTCTGAGTTTTGTTTTGCCAGTGAAAATAACAAAAATTGGATCTTCTCTGATGAGTTTGTAGAATGCGAAGTGGTGGATGAAGATGAAAAAGTCATCACTTGTGAGCTAGGAACGCCTGAGGGTATTCACTGCTTGGTGTCAATTGTTTATGCTAAATACCAACACCAATTGAGACTTCCACTATGGGATACTCTTAGGGGTATTGCAGCTTTTTATAACCTTCCATGGGTAGTAATTGGTGATTTTAATTGTATTACAGATGCAGTTGAGAAGAAAGGTGGTCTTGTCACGACCCAAAAATCTCTCCGAAAGAGTCGTGATGGCACCTAGTCTCTAAACTAGGTAAGCCTAACATTAACTGAGATAACAGTGATATTTGCTAATTTTAAATTAAATAACTCTTAACAAATTTTAATTCCTAAAACCGGTGGTACAAGTCATAAGCCTTTCTAAGAGTATTTATACAAAATAAATACATCACTATTCCGAAACAAAAGGAACAAATGGAAATAAGTACAAATGAAGGTGGCTTTGAGGCCTCCGAACGCTGCAGCAAGTTTACCTTGAGTCTCCACTGCAACGACCCGCACAGCTACTACCGATCAAATACCTGGATCTGTACACAAAAATATACAGAAGTGTAGTATGAGCATACCACAGCGGTGTCTTGTAAGTATCAAGACTAACCTCAGTGGGGTAGTGACGAGGGACAGTCCAAACACCTACTTGTCAAATAAATTGAACAGGATATGATAATAAAGTATCAACCTAAAGATGACAAAGTAATATCAACAGCAGGGAAAGAACAACTACAATCAGTATAAACAATAAGGGAAGCACAGATGGAAACAAAAGATAACCAAGTAAATTAATACCAACATAGTTGGAACACAGACAGTAAAAATGTACTCAAATAAGGAAGGCGATGTCAACTCAATAAATCATATTATTTCTGATGTACAATTACAGCCATCTCAAACTCGATGTCTCATATCATAACCTCAATTACCAAACCTTTAGCACACCCGGCACCTTGTGCCTACATATTTCTATCTCACTTTGCACAACAACGTTCTCATGTTACTCAGTTCATAGGGTCCATAACCAATGCAATTAAGATGTTCAAGGAGTCTCATTTACATAACATAAAGTATAGTACAACTTCAAACCAATTAGGAACTAATCAAGAAAAGATAAAGTTATTTTTAAAAATCATTTGAATAAAAAAAGTACCATTTTCAATTAAAGTACAACATCAAATAAATTATTACCTTTAACAAGGGATTTAATAAATTAACTTAGTAGAAATTTCATTTTAAGTAAAATACAACCTCAGAGAGTTTAAGAAAATTTAATTGAGTAACTAATTGAATTGAAGATAAAACAATTATTAAAATTTAAAGTATTGAAAAATATGTATATAAATACGGCGAAGTATTGAAAACACTATGGGGTTCCATCACAAAGGATCACAGAGTAAAGGAAGCTGAACAGTTAAAATACTTGAATTGGTAACAACAAATAAACATAGCAAACAGAAAGTGCACGGGATCACCTTTCGTGCTTTTACTATCAATCCTCACCATGCAATCAATAACAGAAATGTATACGGCATCACCCTTCGTGCTTTATCACTCTTCCTCACCATATGAATATTATAAATGTGCACGGCATCACCCTTCGTGCTTTATCTCTCTTCCTTATCATATGCATCAATATAAATGTAAATGTGCATGGCATCACCCTTCGTGCTTTATCACTCTTTCCTCACCATATGCATCAATATAACATCATGCGGCACGGCATCACCCTTCGTGCTTTATCACTCTTTACTCACCATATGAATAATATAAATGTGTACGACATCACCCTTCATGCTTTATCACTCTTTCCTCACCATATGAATAATATAAATGTGCACGATATCACCCTTCGTGCTTTATCTCTCTTTCCTCACCCAAATAGTAGAAACAATAACATCCCGGCAAGAGAATCAACAACAATCCAACAATCCAATCACAAGGAATTCCACCACCAAGAGTATGAATATATGGCAACAAGAGAATCACGGAAAACCAAGAAGCGCAATAACCTTAACAAAACAACAAGACATAATAGGCACGTGATAACTACACCGGAAATTACAACAATTTGGACACATAGCATATATACACTGGGTCATAGAGGAATTCACAATTAAGAGATAACAATACGGTAAGGAGGACAATCCCTTCAATTAAGGCAAATAAAGGCCAAGTAACAAGTAGGGATTTAAGGAAAGCTAACAACATTGTATGGAGCATATAGAGGTAAATTAAGCAATTAGGAAATCCAATCATGGCAAAATACTTCCCACATAATGAACATAAGGACCTAAGAAGCCTAAAGGCAAGTTTCCTACAAATAAGTTCGAGCACACACTCGTCACCTCGCATGCACGGACTACAATTAGCATAGAAGACCCAAATCCTAAGGGGAAGTCCCCCACACAAGGTTAGGCAAGATACTTACCTCAATTCGGCCAATTCAATACTCAATTTAGCTTTTCCTTTACCAATTCATCAACGCTCGGATCAATCTAACCAAAAACGACTTGAATACATCTAACAATGCAAGAGAAAATAATTTCACAAAACTATGATTCTTATACAATTTGTAAAAAGTCAACAAAAGTCAACTCCCTGGTCCCGTACCTCAGAACCCGATAAAATTTACAAAAATCGAATACCCATTTCGATACGTGTTCACCCATACAAAAATTATCTATTTCTGATACCATTTGGTTCTTCAAATCATCATTTTACATTTTTAAAAGACTTCACAATTTTTCCCAAATTCCATCCCAAATCACGAATCAAATGATAAATTCAATGATAGATTCATGTATTTTAGTCAAATCCGAGTTAAAATCACTTACCCCGATGAACTTCTTGAAAAACCTTCGAAAAATCGCCAAGATCCGAGCTCTCTAGGTAAAAATATGAAATAAAACTCTAAATCTCGTATTTATAGTGCACCTCCTAGATTTCTATCACCACTGACTGTGGAAAAACCACTGCTGACCGCGGTAAATCCACCGCTATAGATACGAAGGGATACAACTTTTGTTTTTGAATCATCTCAATATTCCTTGTAGATCAAAAGATATAGGCTTCCGAAATCAGACCAGTGAACCTGCAGATCCTTCCTCATCGTGGACCGCGGACCATTTTCAGCCTCAGCAGTAATCCCACCGCCTCAGCGGAAACATATCTGCCTCAGCGGTAAGATTTCTGCCCCAACAAAGATTTAAGCATCAGAACCATTTTCTAAGTTCCGGAATGTCCGGACTCGCTCAAAACTCATCCGAAACTCATCCGAGGCCCACGGAACCTCAACCAAATATACCAACACATCCCATAACATCATATGAACTTAGAACCACTCTCAAATCACGTCAAACAATGCTAAAACCACGAATCAGATGCCCAAACGCATGAAAATCGCTATGAACTTTAAGAACCTCTAGAATTGCAACCAAACGTCTGAACCACATCAAATCAACTTCGAACCACACCAAATTTGGCAGACAAGTCCCAAATGACATAACGGAGTTGTTCCAACTTTCGGAATCGTATTACAACCTTGATAACACAAAAGTCAACTATGGGTCAACCCTCTCCATTTTCCAAACTTCCACTTTTCCAACTTTCACCTAAATGTCTCAAATTACCCTACGGCCTCCAGATCCAAATCTGAACACACGCCCAAGTCCAAAATCACCATACGAAGCTACTGACATCATCCAAAACTCATTCCGGAGCCGTTTACTCAAAAGTCAAATTTCGGTCAAGTTCTTTCCGCTTAAGCTTCTAGAACTATATTCCTTCTTTCCAATTTGACTCGATTCATCCGGAAACTAAATCCAACCCTGCACACAAGTCAATATATATAATGTGAAGCTGCTCGTGATCTCAAACTGCCGAACTAGATGCAATTATTCAAAAAGACCAGTCAGGTCATTACATCCTCCTCCACTTAAACAAACGTTCATCCTCGAACGTGCCCGGAGTCATTCCAAGCCACCAAATCACTGCATGAGCTCCTCATACATACACCCGAGGGTGATTCCCCATCACCCAACCCTTGCAGAACTGACAATGCCACTTAACTGAAGGTCTCATCTCCTCCCCAGTCTGTAACCTTAGAATAGAACCCAAACCTCAACATCTGAAATTCATCATAGGACCGAATTTCACATCATCACACTGAATACACCCGAACAAGCTGAATCTAGCCAAAAATTCTAACGCAGAATAAAATCACATGCTGATCCACGCAGCTCAAATACTCGAAGCAATAACCTCTGACCACCATAGTTACTCAAATAACACTTTGGATGCTGGCAATACATTTCATATTGAATACAACCTTGTTCCGGACTTCCACAACACTGCCCATAGTAAGTAAACACGCAGAAACTCATAGCCGCCCATGAAGTCAACAAGTCAAGAAATTCTCTCGCCGGTCAAGGGCCATTACCCAAATCTTAGCAGAAATACCCTCTTACTTCCAAACACTCCTCATCCTCAATACCATAGTACCAATCTCAGGTTTCAGAACCTCATCTCAACCAATACAAGCAGCCCAAGTAACAATAAATCACGGAACCACACAGATTCTCACACTACACAGTTTGTACATCAAACCAGTAATGACTCAATTATGCAGCACAAATAAAGGAAAGCAAAGTATAAGAATTATCTAACAAGTACAACATGTGTAACAACAAAAGTAAAAAAAAATAAAAATTTCATCAAATCGCCCCACAGAGGGAAAACACAACACCAGATAAACACAAGGAAAGGGTATCCCATACAACATCCGCTGCGTCGTGCAGCCCTTCCCAAATACTCATCAAGCCAACATCCCACATAACATCTGCTGCAGCGTGCAACGCGCTCCCAAATACTCATCGAGCCAAAAATGCTTGGGCTCATTGATCATATGAATACTAATATCAAGTACAACAGAGTGCATAAATAAAATTGTGGGAAAAAGTGAATAGAAGTAATAAGACATAAAAGGAACAAGTACAACTGAGGTGCAATGAGCAAATTAACATCATGAGGGCTACCTCGCCCGCATCGCCATAAGGCCTGGATGGAATTACAACATGCATGGGGAATAATCATACAACCTCACAGCTCATCACAACATAAGAGAGCAGTACATAAACATGGGTTAGAGGCACAAATAATATCCATTTTGCCTGATAACATAACCAAAATTAGAATCTCACAGGAGCACACAAACTTAACCTGGTACAAGATATATATTCTCATTGAGCTTTCACATAGCCCCCAACCCAAATCCTAAGTATTTTCCAAATAGGTAAATATCCTTTCCAAAATTCCACAGCGACCTATCAATAATGCATGCTATTAATTATCCCATTCTCAACATTTCTTCAAAATCCGCAAATAAGAAATAAACCATATATAAGGGCATCTAGCCCCAAACCTTAGGAATACCAAAATTTACATACCCGACTCAACTACGCAAATCAAATGGTTGATATCTCACTCACATCCTATCATTCTGCTGAGGCACCTATATAGGATTTCTGGCCGTGTAATAAATCATGAACCTCGAAAGCCTCAAAACCCAGTAATCACCATCCTACTAGCCATGCACCCGCAAACCAAAACTCAAGGTCCTTTAAAAAAATGCACATTCTTCACATATGATAGCCAACAAGGTCAACTCTCTATTAATTTCTGATACCTATTCAGGGGAAAGCTACAATGTACCACATATTCCTTATGTCTATAGTAGACAGCCAACTCAAGCCATTTCCAAACCATCGAGAACCCTCCAAGATTTGCCCGCACGCACTAGGCCATCAGGACTGCACCTTCTTAACTCAACCGAGTCACACAAGTCGTCCGATCCAAGAGTGCTGGCACAAATGCCAATAGAGAATTCCCATTTCAAGGACCAATTACTTATCGCTATGTTAACCCAATACCACAGGGCTGACCCACTTTCTTTGGATAGTCGATATGTAATAATCCCAATCAAGTCCAAATATAGATGATCCTAACACGAGCCACGTAGCCAGAAGCTCATAAACCACCACATTTCCTCTAAAGCACCTCGTTTTGCTGCAACCACTATACCTATGCTGAATAGACCTTCTGTGAATCTGAAGTTGTTCATCCAACTCCCCTTGATGGCGAAATGTAGATCCATTAATGACGTAGAAATACTCAGGCCAAAACTGACGTAAATCTGACTCTACAATACTAATGCCGCTAATGGACTCCTCCACTTGGCGCGATGCCATAGTAAACACCATCTGATGATCCGTAAAATTAACATTCACAGCTCGTACAACACAAATCACAAGATACTCTAGTACCACAAACTATCCCCAATCAACACCACCTCGTGACCTTGCCACAATTGCGACGACTAGTCATCCAATTAAACCTTCCCAAGCCGCACTCATCAACCAGATGTCGGAAACCGCTGCGCCTTTATTTCAACAATTGAATAGTCTCTAAATAACTCTGTATCTCCAATCTGGATGACACGTTGAGACAATGCATGAGCATCTCTGACTCCTTCGTAGACCGTCTGTAGCATCACGGACCACTGGCGCATAGCGGACGCTGAGAGCGTAATATTATTCACGAGTGGATATAAAGAGGGATAAGTCATATACTTCAAGATGAATTAATATCGCACGATAAGGAATGAAAGAAACGGAATTTCCTAACAGTTTTGTAGCCTCTCGAAGATAAGCACAGACGTCTCCGTACCAATCCGCAAGACTCTACTAAACCAGCTTATGACTCGTAGCACCTATGAACCTAGAGCTCTGATACCAACTTGTCACGACCCAAAACTCTTTCCAAAAGATTCGTGATGGCACCTAGTCTCTAAACTAGGTAAGCCTAACATTAACTGAGATAACAGTGATACTTGCTAACTTTAAATTAAATAACTCTTAACAAATTCCAATTTCCAAAATCGGTAGTACAAGTCATAAGACTTTCTAAGAGTAGTTATACAAAATAAATACATCACTATTCCGAAACAAAAGGAATAAATGGAAATAAGTACAAATGAAGGTGATTCTAAGGCTTGTAAACGCTGCAGCAGGTTTACCTTGAGTCTCCACTGCAACGACCCGTACAGCTACTACCGATCAAATTCCTGGATCTGTACACAAAAATATACATAAGTGTAGTATGAACACACCATAGCGGAACCCAGTAAGTATCAAGACTAACCTCGGTGGGGTAGTGACGAGAGACAGTCCAGACACCTACTGGTCAAATAAATTGAACAGGATATGATAATAAACTATCAACCTAAAGATGACAAAGTAATATCAACAGCAGGGAAAGAACAACTACAATCATTAGAAACAATAAAGGGAAACACAGATGGAAACGAAAGATAACCAAATAAATTAACACCAACATAGCTGGAACATAGATAGTAAAAATGTACTCAAATAAGGAAGGCGATGTCAGCTCAATAAATCATATCATTTCTGATGCACAATTTCATCCATCTCAAACTCGATGTCTCATATCATAACCTCAATTACCAAACCTTTAGCACACCCGGTACCTTGTGCCCACATATTTCTATCTCACTTTGCACAACAGCGTTCTCATGTTACTCAGTTCATAGGGTCCATAACCAATGCAATTAAAATGTTCAAGGAGTCTTACTTATATAACATAAAGTGGAGTATAGCTTCTAAACCAATTAGGAACTCAGCAAGAAAAATGAAGTTATTTTTAGAAATCATTTGAATAAAGAAAGTACAATTTTCAATTAAAGTACAACATCGAACGAATTATTACCTTTAACAAGGGATTTAATAAATTAACTTAGTAGAAATTCCATTTTAAGCAAAATACAACCTCAGGCGGTTTAAGAAAATTTAATTGAGTAACTAATTGAATTGAAGATGAAATAATTATTGAAATTTAAAAGGGTGATGGATCTTGGGAAATTGGGGAGGAGGAAATTGCTACAGAAATTGAGGAGGCAAAAAACTAGTTTGAGATGGGCTGCTGAGGGTGATTTCAACACCAAGTTTTTCCATTCCTCTGTCAATAGTAAGAGTAGGAAACTTCTGCTACACATAATTCAAAAGGGTGATGGATCTTGGGAAATTTGGGAGGAGGAAATTGCTACAGAAGCCACATAATTCTATCAAAATCTTTTTAAGAAGGCCGATTAGAATATAAACCAAGCATTATTCAATACTATTCCTAAATTGATTGAAGAGTCAGATAATAAGGCCTTGATTGTTTTACCTACTTAGGAGGAAATTAAAGAAGTGGCTTTTTCTATGTATGCTGATTCATCTCGAGGACCTGATGGCTTCTCTGCTAAGTTCTACCAAATATGTTGGGGTATCATCAAAGGGGACCATGTTAGGATGATTAGTGCTTTTTTCTCTAGGGATTCCATTCCTAAATCTATCACCCGTACATGTCTTGTTCTCCTTCCTAAGATTGATAATCCCAAAACTATGTCTGATCTTAGGCCCATTAGTTTAGGAAATGTGTCTTGTAAGATTATTTCTAAGCTTCTAAATAGCATACTTTCTTCGCTACGGCCTAAGCTCATCTTTTCTAACTAGTTTGGTTTTATAAAGGGTAGGTCTATTAGTGAAAATATTATGTTAGCTCTGGAGCTTGTTCATACCATCTCCAAACCTAATCTGGGGGGAATGTGGTTTTTAAATTTGATATGTCGAAAGCTTATGATAGGGTGTCATGGGAATTTTAATGTCTTTCTTTTAGAGCTATGGGATGCGGGGATGGGTGGATAGATATGATATGGAGATTGGTATCAAATATATGGTACTCAATCAACATAAATGGAACTAGGTCGGGTTTTTTTAACTCATCCAGAGGGCTTAGACATGGTAACCCCCTATCTCCCTCTTTGTTTGTTATTTGTGCAGAGCTTTTGTCAACATTGATGAATAAGTTGCCTGAAAATGCTGATTTCAGGCTTTATACTGTTGACAAGCCTAGTCCAGTGATAACACACCTCTCATATGTTGATGATACCATTCTCTTCACATCTGGAGATTTGGAATCTATTAGATTGATGATGCTCAACTTGAAGATTTATGAAGAGACCTTTGGACAATTTATAAATAAGGAGAAATCTTCTTTTCTGGTTGCTCCAAAGGCATTACAAAATTTCATAGAGGAGATTAAGATGATGATGATAGGTTTTCAACATAAACATTTTCCTATGACATATTTAGGTGCAACAATTTATGTAGGAGGGAAGAAAGTGTGTTACTTCAATGATATGATTACCAAAGTAACTAATAGAGTGCAGGGATGGAACAATAAACTTGTATCTGCTGGAGGAAGAGCTATTTTGGTCAAATCAATATTGTATTCTCTCTCTATGCACATCATGGCTGCAGTAGACCCTCCTAAGTCCACACTCAATCACATTGAAAAGGTGATCAGTAACTTTTTTGGGGAGAGTTTGAAGGCAAACTAAAGAACCATTGGTTTTCATGGAAGTCATTATGCGACTCAAAAAAAGAAGGTGGTGCCGTCTTTAGATCTATACATGATATTTGTCTCACTTTTGCTACTAAAAATTGGTGGGGATTGAAAACACAACAATCTTTGTGGAGAGAGTGTATTGAGGTAAAGTACTGCAAAAGGATACATCATGTGGCTAAAAGGTGGAGGCACCTGCAGTCTCACATATGGAGATTAAACATGTGGTGGAACCCCTTATCCTTTGGAAGCCCAATGCAACAGAATGCTCTTTTTGGTCGGATGATTGGTCTGGACTGGGACCGCTAGCTAAATTTGTGGCTCAAGGACCCAAGCCAGGCAAAATATAGTTAAAACGGGTCTATGATGGTGAGACATGGAACTTTCAGAAGGTTCAACAAGTTCTACCAAATAACATTTTGGAGCAGATCAAGAAAGTCATAATTGGTGAAAATAACAAACTAGATAGGCTTATTTGGAAACCATCCAATGATGGTAAATTCTCTTGTAAAACTACTTTTCATACGTTGAGATAAACTAGAATCTCTTCCATGTCCTCATAAAGAATATGGCATAAAAACTTCCCCTTTAAGTTATCCATCTTCATGATGAGGCTTTTGAGAGGGAGATTACCAATTGATGAAGTGATAAGAATGTTCGGCATTCAAGGACCTTCTAAATGCTATTGTTGTAAAGATACACAAGAAGATTATATTGCTCACATCTTTTTCTCAATATGAAAAGCTCAATATGTATAGAAACATTTCAGTCAGAGCGTAGGTATTACAATCTAAAGCAACTTAAAACATACATGGATGAAATATTGGTTCATTAAGCCTTTGAATGAGGCGTACAGTTTTGTTCTTCAATGTGTTCTTTCAATTATCTATTGGGAGTTGTGGAAACAAAGGTGTGCAGCTAAATATGAAGGTTCATTTGCTTCTGTACAAAGCTTGTTATATCGAGTGCAATCACTGATAATCATGCTTCTTAAAGTTCACTACAAGAGAATCAAATGGCAAGATGACTGGGCTGGAATTTGCAGGTTCCTGGAAGGTTTTAAACCTCCAATGAAAGCTCTCAAGGTGATGTGGTCACTTCCTCCTTTAGGTAGACTGAAGCTTAACACGGATGGGAGTAGTAATGTTATGAAAAGAATGGTCTGTATTTGGGGTATTGTTAGGGATAACAGTGGAAAGCTTATCATGGCACATGTCAAGGCTCTTCACTTCTGCACTAACAATACGGCTGAAACACAAGCTGCACTTTTTGGAATTGAGTGGATTGCCTTCAATAGGATTCACAATGTAATTCTAGAAATGGACTCTTTATTGATTGTTAATATGCTTAATGGATCTTCTTCACCTTTTTGGGAGATTCATGATGATATTTTAAAGGTGAAAAAAATTATTCAGAGTCATCGAATTAAAGTCCAACATTATTATAGAGAAGAAAATTCAGTGGCAAACACACTATCAAAATATGGTGCTACATTGGATATTCTACCTATTGCTACCATCTTCCTCAATGTTCAAGATCTACCTAGGGATACTGTTGGGGTATATCAAATGGATAGGATGCAAATGCCTTCATTTATATTCAGGAGATCAAAAATGAAGAACCTGCGGCTAGATGGAGTAGAATGATAATTGTATATATATTGTGTTTTTATATTTTTGTCATAGCATCACGTGTACATGGAAAACTCACTTCCTACCATC
The DNA here is from genome assembly GCF_000715075.1 of Nicotiana tabacum. NCBI lineage: Eukaryota > Viridiplantae > Streptophyta > Magnoliopsida > Solanales > Solanaceae > Nicotiana > Nicotiana tabacum. The sequence goes on from NC_134080.1 coordinate 188,091,766, forward strand.
ATAGTAGTACTAACATAGCTGCCCATTTTTGGTGTTAACTTATATTGGATTGGGTATGTCCAGTCCTTTATAATTCACAGAGGAATATAGGCACTTGGTTCCTTTTGTTGTATGTTTTTCATTTTGGTTATTAATCTACAGGTAGAGGTCTGCCTAACCCCCACCAAAATGGTGGTTTTTAAAAAATATATATATTTCCGACATTCATGGGATTTAATTCCAATTTTAGTTGGTCAATTAATTAATGAGAACAAGCAACATAAGAGAATCCGTAAAGAACTTTCTAGTTCTTTAATATTTATCCATGTGAATTCTCTTTTATTTTTGCACATTATACTTGGCTAAACTCATTATGCCAACTGAATAAATTATCAATATTGATAAACTTCAGGTTTACACCATGATGTGTGCAATTATCAATAAACTCCAAGTTTATTATGATATGGATTTTTATATCAATAAACTTCTCCTTTATCGTAGCATTCTATTATTTGTATACTACAAATTGGAGAATAAAGCGAGTAGCTTTCACATATATATTACTCCACTACAAGTTGTAGTAATAGATTAAATCTTTCCTTTATGTATAGTCTCAATATAACCAACTACTTTCGCGAATACTTTAGAAACTAAATAAGTTTCTTTGAGACTTACTACAACATAATGTCTTATTGATAATCAATTTTGTTCCTCCAAAATAGTAATAATTGGCTCTTCCAGAGCTCTCAATTAATTTAGTACTACCACATATTCATCAACATCCATATGGTGAATATCTCTTTTAAAAATATTTATACCATTATGGTCATGTTCAAAATTATATGCAAGATCTGTTTCTTGCATTATTGTTGTCTTTTAATAATCACATTGCTAAAATATTTTGGCGTATAATAAGTACATGACCAATGACCATTTATGCCATAATAATAACATTATTTTCTTATTTTCTCTCTAACATCCTTCTAGAAGTGAGTGTGGTATATACTATTAGCACGCCCATACTCTTCCAAGAATGAATATATATTCATAAATCACATATTGCCACATTCACATCATAAATGGACCATAATTATCTATATGTACTTTACAAAATCTCATGTTAAATCGATGACAAATATTATTTTCACATAGTGAAAAATTAATTTGAGAATCCTTATTGTTCTCATTACCACAAAGATGACGATTATAATTTCGTCTATTGCCACATCCCCATCCATTAATACATTTATGGTAATAATTTTGTCTTCTTTCAGACGTATCACATACAGCTATCACATTCTCTTAAGGGAATGAGAATGAATCAAATTCAATTCCACTTCTTGTGCTCACAATCATACATGAATTTGATCATGGCAAGACATAGAAATTTTATCACTTCGAGTGATTCTAATTTCTTACAAACTCTATTAGAGTTATAATCAAATTTTATCTTTATTTGTATTTAAAATAAATTATAGAATGTCACGGATTTAAAAGAGAAAATAAGGTAAAATGCTTACTTTGAATCCAGAATTTATTCCCGAGGGAAGTTTATGGAATAATTTACCATCGCTATGCTCAATATTATGGATAAGTTGAGCATCATGCACATATCCCAAAGCATCTATTCAATTGGTTGGAGTCTCGTGCTGATAACGTATTATAAAACAATAAAAGAAGAAGAAGAGCATAGCAGAGAAAAGTAAAAAAGGAAAATTCTTATTGATTTTGTGATGAATTACAATATAAAAACCTCTATTTATAAGAAAAAAGTGACTTAGCCACAAGTAACAAACCCTAAAATCTCTCTAAAATATAGACATTCATATTAAATACAATTTTATTTATAACAAAAAATAATTTTATAACTATACTAATACAATGAATAAAATTGGGGAATAGACATATTGGCCTTAATCATCGCCCACGTCGAAAAGCAGAACTTCTTTTTGCCCTTTGCTACTGCTGGTTTTAAGATCTTCCTGCTGTCACCTTTCTTCAGTGTACTACGAATCCTATAACCTCATATCCTGCTATTAATTATCAGAAATTTTTTTATTCGCACAAAATATTTGTATTAATTCAATATGTATTTTTATATACATTGTTATTCTAATAATTAATTAATACAAACTATTGCGTTAATTATTTACTTAAATATAGTAAACTATATGATTTGGTATAAATACAACTTGCAGGGTGAGGTTTTACTTCTCTTATTTACCCAACACACAATCTTCCAAGTTGCAACCATTTTCTTTTTCTCTCTCTTATTCTGCACTTTTTGTTTTGATTCGGAAATTGTTGGTATTGTTCTGTTATAATTATCCCTTCAAAACCACTCGTAGTAACCATTTAGCGAAAAACTACAATCAGTGTCTCTTTCTCATTATTACTGACACCTCATTTCTTCTTCTTCTTCCTTTGATTTCTCTTTGTAGCTGTTTCTTCAGATTCCATTCTCTCTTTAAGATGAAGGTTTGATTCTTTATTCCTCTTTGATCATCATTTCTCTTTATACATATAATTTATGTTGCACGGATTCTCTATGTTATCGTACCTACCTGTGTTGGATCTTCCACAAATACACTCTTTTTGGAGGATCAGACTCGCACCCAGAAATATTTTTGAAGAGTCTGAACAATATAGCATATAGCACGGACGTAAATGAATTTTCCTTTCTTCCATTTTCGGAATACAACATCTCAGGGTGTCATCTTTTGCATTGAATACTATATGGATTTTTGGATATTCTTTTTCTTTTGTTTAATTAATATCTTTTATTCTGTAGACTTTTGGGTACTGATTTTCATCTTTACTTTCTAATTTTTTCTTTTTAATCTCTTATTTTTCCAGAAACGTATCCTGATAAAAGTGGATTTAGAAGATGCTAGAGAAAAGCGGAAGGCCTTGAAGACAGTCTCTGCTGTTTCAGGTTTTAAAAATTCTATTTTCTGAATTTTCATTTTTCACTAGTTAAGATTTTGGAATAAAAGATGATACTCCCTGTTTCGTTAATAGTTTGGGAGTTAAAGCAATTTTTTCCGAATATATCTTAAAATACTTTAACTATAAAAAATTGTGTTTTTTCATACTTCTTTAAATTTTAAAATCAAAATTTAAATTTGCATCGAAAATTGGAAGCGTTAAATCTTGTATCCCAAACCCCGCTTTTTCTTTTGACATAATCGAGTAGGTGAAAATTTATCCTCAATATTCCAATCAAATTATTAGATGCAAGGCATGTTTTTCTCATACAAATTTATCATTTAAATATGGTTAAATAATTTTTATTTTTATTTTAACCTTTAACAGCTAAGATTAAATTTTTTGATTTGGTGTAGACATTGATCGCCGGTAATTATTATCTAAAATAATAATAATAATTTTTTTTTGATTTAGAGTGCTTTAATTTAGCTATAAGTTGAAAAAAATTAGTTCACGTATTGGGTTGCTACTAAAAGGTTAGGTGAATGGTGAAGATCCTATTTCTAGTTTGGTAAGTAGATAATGCGCGATGTTTTTTTTACTGTTACTGGCAATTGATTTTTAGTTTGTACTGATTAGGAAGAAGAAAAAAGAGCAGTAAAATTGAATAAATTTAGTAGTTGATAATACTGTGTTAGGTGAATTGGAGTGGTAGTGACCATAATATGGCAATTAATTGATTTCTAGTTTGTACTGATTAGGAAAAGGAAAAAGAAACAGTAAACTTTTCTAAGTTGATTCCAGCATGACGCCACGTCAAATGGGTCCACTGTCCTTCTAAGTTGTTCCCCACTAAAACAGTTTAACGTAGTAGTGTCACTTTGCCTAGCTAAATACAGAGCGGTAATGAATTTTTTGAGCAAATAGAGAAATATTTTTGCTTTAATATAGTTTACTAATACTAGTACTTTTTGCTTGGAATGTCTTGGTGCATGAGTTGAGGCGAACTTCATTAATATGACCATGTGCTTTTGCATGGAGCTATAAAAGACGTGCAAAAGGTGTTATAACTATTGCCATCCTAGGTTGTGGTATAGTGTTAATATCCTTTATCATTAATAAAAAAATTTGAATTTGAGTTTTGAGAATAAAATCATCATTTATAGAGTTTTGTTCAAAACTATGAGTATCCTTAGTCTTCCTTCCTTCTTCCATGAGCTTAACCAAATGAATTTGATGTTGAGCTCTTGTAGGAATTGATGAGATTTCGATGGATATGAAAGGTAAGATATTAACCATCATTGGGACAGTTGATCCAGTAAGTGTAGTGAGCAAATTGCGCAAGTTTTGGTGGGCAGAGATACTTATAGTAGGACCAATCAAAGAACCAAAAAAGAAAGAAGAAACTAAAAAAGAAGAAACTAAAAAGGAAGAAATGAAGAAAGAGGATGAGCCACCTAAAGAGGAACCAAAGAAAGAAGAGCCACCCAAAGAAGAACCTAAGAAAGAGGAACCAGCTAAAGAGGAAGCAAAGAAAAAAGAACCACCCAAGGAGGAAGCAAAAAAAGAAGAGCCTAAAAAAGAAGGAGAAAAGAAAGAACCCAAAAAAGAAGAAGAGAAGAAACCACAGCCACATCCACAAAGGATATTTTTGCCACAACCACAACCTTATCTACAAGCTGCTTATAGGCCATATTATCCTCCCATGCACACATCTTACCAAGTTCACCATAGCATGGAAGAGAATCCTAATGCATGTAATATCTGTTAACCTTGTTGAAGAGAAAAAAGAAAGAAGTCATATGTATAGGTCAGTCTCCTTTATGTTGTTTTAGTTATCTTATTATCAAGAATGAACTCAAGACTAATATTTGAAGAATAGAGAAGCTAGCTTTTGTGAATATATAGACAATGAGGCCTTCCTCATCTATTCTAATATTAGATTGTGTAGAAAGCATTGCTACCACTATATATAGCGTCAGGGATAGCTCTTTTCCAAAGTGCGGAGGGTATTGAGAATGTAGAGAAGAAAGGAAAGATCCCTCGAAAAAGCCTCAAGCAAGCTGCATATTTTTCTTCTCCTCGAACCGCTCAAGTATGATGCATTAGTGGAGTAAGGGGAGGGGTGGAGGGGGGAGATCCGTTATAGAAAATGTGTGGAATTAGGATCAATTCATGAACCCTAATTTCTGGAAGAGAATTGATGAAGAACTTAGAGAGAGAAAATATCAGAAGAAGAAGAAGAAAAAGAAGAGAGAATACTTCATTTCTGTTAAATGTCGGTTTGTACAGTATATGCAAATATATAGAAAAATGCTAAATAGCTATTATCCACTAACTATTTAACTAACTCACTTAACTAACTTCAATAATCTAGAACCTTCTAAAATATTAGTACATCAATATACACTTGCTATGTTACTCCTTCTCAAGCTAGGTGGTGCAAAAATGTTTAGCACTCCTAGCTTGCCTACAAGATGCTCATGTTGTGGCTTTGCTAACCCTTTTGTTAAGATGTCTGCTTCTTGATCTCGAGTGCCCACATGCTTTGTCTTGATTAGTCCTTCCTGAATCTTCTGCATGATGAAATGGCAATCTATTTCTATATGCTTTGTCCTTTCGTGAAATACAGGGTTGGCTGCAATCTGCAATGCGGCCTTACTATCACTGTATATCTCAATTTGTAGTTCCACATTGGTCCCAAGTTCCTTCAAAAGTGTTGCCAACCAAACTACCTCTGAGATAGCAGTAGTCATGCTTCTGTATTCAGCTTCAGCAGAACTCTTAGAAACTGTATTGTGCTTCTTCGATTTCCAAGAGAGTAGTGATTCTCCATACTTCACTATAAAACCTGATATTGATTTCCTTGTGTTGGGACAAGATGCCCAATCTGCATCACAGTATACACTCAATGTGTTGCTGCTCAATAGAATACCCATGCCTGGTTCTCTTTTAATATACCTGACCACTCTCAAGGTTGCTTCCCAATGAGACTTCTTAGGACTCTGTAGAAATTGGCTAAGTATCTGCACTGAAAACGCTATATCAGGTCTGGTGAATGTCAAGTATAGCAGCTTGCCAATAAGCCTTTGGTATTGCCCTATGTCATTCATTAGTATATCATCTTCGACCCCTGTTAATTTGTCAAGTTCTGGTACTGCCAGCTTTATATTTGCCTCCAAAAGAGTCCATGCTAGTTTAGCACCTGTTAGCCCCAAGTCAGATATTATTTCCAAGGCATATTAACTCTGATTGATTAATATGCCTTTCTTTAACTTACTGAATTCTATTCCAAGAAAATATTTCAGCTCTCCTAAATCTTTGATTTTGAAGGGCTGATGCAATGAATTTTTAGTGGCTTCAATTAGCTGTAGATTACTTCCTGTCACTAGCATGTCATCCACATAGACTAGGATCACTACAATATCTGAGCCCTATCGACTAATGAATAATGAGTGATTCAAATTGCTTTGATGAAAACCAGAAGATAGAAGGGCTTCTGTCAGTTTCAAATTCCATTGCCTCCTAGCTTGTTTAAGTCCATAGAGGGATTTTACAAGTCTGCATACCATACCAGACTCCCTCTGACTTGTAAAACCTTGTGGCAACTCCATATAGAATTCATAATGAAGGTCCTCTTGCAAGAAAGCATTGTATACATCTAATTGGTGAATGAACCAATTATGCACAGCAATAAGTGAAAGAACAGTCCTGATAGTGGCTATTTTAACTACTGATGAGAAGGTCTCATTATAGTCCAAACCTTCTTTCTGATTATAGCCTTTAGCTACTAATCTAACTTTAAATCTCTCCACTTCTCCATTAGCCTTGAGTTTCACCTTGTAAACCCATTTGCACCCTATAGGTCTCTTTCCTGCTGGTAGCTTGACCAATTCCCAAGTATTATTCTCCTGTAATGCTTGAATTTATGCTTGCATTGCATCCACCTACCTTTGATCTTGAGAAGCATGCTGAAAGTTCTTAGGCTCTATGATGGCTGAAAAAGCTCCAAGATACAACTAATGAGATGAAGATAATCTGCCATATGTGACAGATTCTTCAATAGGATATAGTTTTGAGCTAGCTGAGGATCTAATTCTGTTGGTGACATAATCAATCAACCATACAAGTTCCTTGGATTCTCTTTGAGATCTTCTTAAAGGCGCATTGGTGTCAGCATAACTTGGAAGTGGAGGTGAAGCCACATTGGTGTCAGCCAAGCTTGGCAGTGGAGTCTCTTCTATGGGGGCTTCTAATCAGGTGGCTCAATCTCAGGTGCATCTTCAGGTATGGGAACATTCTAGAAGTCATGGACAGATGCAGTATCATCTGTGGTGTTATCAACTATGGTGTTGGTATCTGAGGTCAATGCTGGTGGACATATTGTAGCAGTGATTGTGGGCACATTGACATCATGGTCTGCTGTTGTTGTAGGCATTGGCATACTGTGATCACCCTTGATGAGAAAAGGGATCTACTGTCTGACTTGCCTCTGCTGACTACAATTGAAATAGGAATACATCATCCCTAAAAGTAACATCTCTGTTGGTAAAGAACACATTTTTTGATATATCATACAGAATGTATCCTTTAGTCACATTAGAATAACCCATAAACACTGACTGTATTGCCCGACTTGTAAATTTATCTCCTTTAGGTAAGGTAGCAGCATAAAATAGACATCTTATAGTTTTTAAGTACGTGATAGAAGGTTTCTTGTTAAAGAAGACCTCATAGGGTGATTTCCCTTGAAGGACTATAGATGGCAGTCTGTTTATCACATAAGCAGCAGCTAAAATGCAATGACCCCAACACTTGAGAGGAATGTATCCCTGAAACTTTATTGCTCTAGCAACCTCAAGCAAATGTCTGTGCTTTCTTTTTGCCATCCCATTCTGTTGGGGTGTGTATACACATGTTCTTTGGTGCACAATTCCCATTGTTTCACATAGTTCATGTATTCCTAAGTTCACAAACTCCCCTCCATTATCTGATCTAATCGTTTTAATCACAACATTAAATTGAGTATCAACCATTCTAACAAAATTTCTTAGAATTATGATGACATCTAACTTTAGTTTTAACAAAAAAATCCATGTCACACGAGAATAGTCATCTACAATAGTGAGGAAATACCTATTTCCATCAAAAGTTGGTGTAGTATAAGGTCCTCATACATCCAAGTGTAACAGTTCAAACACTTTATTTGATCTACTAGTACTCAAAGAAAAAGATGGTCTGTGATGCTTAGCTAGTAGACACACTTCACCTTTATCTACTACATGTCGACAAGTATCTAAATTTTATCCTAGAAGTTGCTTCATAGGTCCTTCTGAAGCATGTCCCAGTCTGTTGTAGTAGATAGCTGCCTCTACTTTATTCTCCTGTGTTGTTAATCCCCTTGCATTCTCCCTTCCTTTAGTTCTGCTGCATTATTTGCCTGTGAGACCAGCAAATAAAGTCCATTCCTTTCTTTACCAATACCCTTCACTTTCCCAATGAAGGAGGTCCTGGAACCAACAAAAATCAGGGTAGAATGCAACTAAGCATCTAAGGTCCCTTGTAACTTTGGAAACAGACATGAGATTGTATTGAAAATCTGGTATAAACAGAACATTTTTTACTTCCCATGTGCCTGTTATTCTGCAGTTACCAATATGTGTAACATGTGCTATTTCTCCATTTGGCAAACTGACCTTCTTAGTGTCTCTAACATCAACTGCTTCAATATCTCTTAATATCCTTTAAATCGCGTACAAATTTAATTAATAATCTCAAATCTTCAACCATATGATTGGTTGCACTTGTATCTATTATCCAATGAGTCTTTGCTACATCAACAAGAAATGAGTAAACAGTATTACCTGTTATGTTAGCCATATTCTCCTTTGCTTGTTCATGATTGATATTGAGGTTCAGCATCTTCATTATTTGTTCATATTGCTCTGCAGTCAGTTGTGGTGCTCTAGCCATTTCTCTTTTGTTACATCCATCAAATTGCCTAATGTTTCCTGCATTCCCAGCACCTGTGTTTGGATTAGTATTTTCAGCACACACATTGTATGCAGTGTTCATGTTCATCTTCCTTTGTCCTTTGAAACCTGCCGGATACCCAATCAGCTTGTAGCACCCTTCCTTTGTGTGTCTCTTCATCTTGCAATAATCACATTGAACATTCCAATTCCTCCATGGCTTTTGATAGTTCTAATATGTATCGTTTTTACTAGCTAGAAGGGCTGCAGGTTCATTTCCATCCCCTGTTATTGTAGTGTTAGCTATTGTCCTCTGGTTCACTCTTTCAACTAGCATTGAGTATGCTTTGGTAATGCTTGGAGTTGGACTAGTCATCAAAATCTGGCTCCTAGCTTGCTCGTATGTTTCATTTAATCTCATTAGGAATTGTAAAACTTTCTGTTGTTGCATGAACTCAATAAAAATTTTAGATCTTGGACAATCACATGGAGGTGGTATCATATTATCAAATTCATCCCATAGATTGCACAATTTAGAGAAATACACTGATACATTGTCAATACCTTGCATAATTGTTGCTATTCCTTTGTGCAGTTCATAGACTCGTGAAGTATTTACTTTGTCAAATCGCTCCCTCAGATCTTCCCAAATAGCCGTAGCATTTTTGGCATAGACTATTCCTGTTATCAATTCATTCGACACTGAACTCATTATCCATAGTAGGACTATTGCGTTACAACGATCCTATTGATGACGTAGTTCATCTTCAAAATCACCCTTTCTCAGAGTCATATCGACCAGTCCTAGCTTGTTCTTTCCAAGCAATTGGATCTCCATCGCTCTACTCCAAGTAGTGTAATTATCTGAACCAGTCAGCTGGATCGATATAATCGGTGCACCTGTCGTATCAGAAGGATAGAGGAAAAGTGGATGATTATGATCCAATTCTGTTCTTGCCGCCATTGTTGAGCTCTCAATTTCTGTGATTTGCTTGTATATAGAGCAGGATCTTCCAAAACCAGTAATTCACACTCGCAATTGCGATGAGTGCTCTGTTACCATGTGGAATTAGGATCAATTCATTAACCCTAATTTCTGGACGAGAATTGATGAAGAACTTAGAGATAAAAAAATTAGAAGAAGAAGAAGAGAGAATACTTCATTTTTGTTAAATGTCAGTTTGTACAGTATATGCAAATATATAGAAAAATGCTAAATGAGTAGCTATGTGACGACCCGAAGGGTCATCACCGTAGTTCTTCCTTGTTCCGCACTTTTGAGGCCTTGAAAACCTCGCTTTTAGTTGCCTCGATTGGCGTGCATAGTTCGGGCGCGTATCCGGAAAGTTTTTATGTTAGAATATGTGAATTATGTGAAACATTTGATGAATTTTGGTATTAATATGCATAATGTTGACTTCGGTCAACATTTTGGGTAAACGGACCCGGACCTGTGATTCGACGGTCCCGAAGAGTCCGTAGAAAAATATGGGACTTGGGCGTGTGCCCGGAATCAAATTCTGAGGTCCCAAGCCCGAGAAATGAATTTTTGAAAGAAATTGTTTTTCTGAAATTTGATATGAAAATTTGGAAATGAAAAAGGGGTTAGAAAATATAGGTATCGGGCTCGTATTTTAGTTCCGACGCCCGATACAAGTCTTACATATGTGTTAAGCACTATCTGTAAAGTTTGGCTAAAAACGGACGTCATATGACGTGTTTCGGACTAAAAATGGAGAATTTGAGTTATGAAAGTTGAAGAAAGAAAATCATGTGTTTGAGGCTTGATCCTATGTATATGATGTTATTTTGGCGATTTGATCGCACGAGTAAGTCCGTAAGATGTCTTTAAGGTTGTGTGCATGTTTGGTTTGGAGTCCCCAGGGCTCGAGTGAGTTTTGAATGGGGCCCAGGAGGTCTTGGACTTAAGAAATGCAGGTTCAGGTGTTGCAGACACCAGCGCGGCCGCGGTCATTTCCTCGCGGTCCGCGCTGGAGCCGCACGGCCGCGATGCCTTTCTGTGCGGTCCGCGTGGCTGAGTCTGAGGGCTAGGGTTTCAGGTCAACCAGCGCGGCCGCGCACCAAAACAGTGCGGTCCGCGCTGGAAGGGTTCAGAGAAGCCCCAATTTTTTCTCCCACTCGGCGCGGCCGCAACACATTTTTGTGCGGTCCGCACCAGGTCCTCAGAAAGGTATACAAGTTCGGAAAATCTCAGTCATTTTTTCACTTTTCAAAATCCCAAAACCTAAGAGGCGATTTTCCAAACAACCTTTTTTCTTCAAAACGATTGGTAAGTGATTTCTAACTTAATTTCTTTATTCCTTAACATCTTTTAACATAATTTCAACTTCAAATCAAAGATTTTCATGGGAAAAATTGGGTGTTTTGGGTAGAACCTAGGTTTTCTACAAATTGAGAAGTTGGACCTCAATTTGGGGTCCGATTTAAAAACAAATCATATATTGGGATTCATGGGGGAATGGGTAACCGGGTTTTGGTCTGAACCTCGAGTTTCGACCACGTGGGTCCGGGGGTATTTTTGACCTTTTTGGAAAAAACCTTGAAAAAATCTATTTTCATGCATTGGGGATGATTCATTTAGTAATTATTAATGTGATTAAGTAACTTATGACTAGATTCGAGCGGATTGGTGGTGGAATCAAGAGGTAAAGCTATACTAGAAGCGTGAGTTGAGTTTGGAGCATTCGAGGTAAGTGTTTGTTCTAACTTTGGCTTGAGGGAATAGGATTAGGATGTTATTTGCTACTTGCTTAAAGTGGAGTACGGTGTATAGGCATGGTGACGGTTATCTATGCACCGGAGTCTAGCATGACCGTGAGTCTTGATTGCTTTTAATTCGAATTATGTGACACAAGCTCCTTGTTTATTTGATAAGTTTCATATAATGTGAACGGTTGAGGAAGAATGATTTAAAAGGAGAATGTGTTGTGAATACTCCCTTGCCGGGATGTGTAGACTGATATATATATTCTCCCTTGTCGGGATATTTTGGGTTGTTAGCTCTACCCTTGCCGGGTTAAAGGTATTGAGTTGTTATTTTCCCCTGAAGGGGTCTACTATATGAAGTCAGATATTATGAACTATGTTATGGGATCGTGTGGCACGCCGTCCACTTATATATGATATTATGGGATCGTGTGGCACGCCGTCCACTTATATATGATATTATGGGATCGTGTGGCACGCCGTCCACTTATATATGATATTATGGGATCGTGTGGCACGCCGTCTACTTATATATGATATTATGGGATCGTGTGGCACGCCGTCCACTTATATATGATATTATGGGATCGTGTGGCACGCCGTCTACTTATATATGATATTATGGGATCGTGTGGCACGCCGTCCACTTATATATGATATTATGGGATCGTGTGGCACGCCGTCCACTTATATATAATATTATGGGATCGTGTGGCACGCCGTCCACTTATATACTATACTATGGGATCGTGTGGCACGCCGTCCACTTATGTATGATATTATGGGATCGTGTGGCACGCCGTCCACTATGTATATATGTATATATATATATATATATATATATATATATATATATATATCATGGAAACCGGAGTTTCTTCTGTTTATTTCCGATATTTCATTTTTATCTGTTACTCCCCGTTAGCATGTCCCCTCCCAGTTTTACTTTGTATTGTCTTGTTATTTTTGTTTTCTTGCACTTGTTGTATATATATCTGTACAGGTTAATTGTGGTAGGTACTGTCTAGCCTCGTCACTACTTCGCCGGGGTTAGGCCAGGCACTTACCAGCACATGGGGTCGGTTGTGCTGATGCTACACTCTGTGCATTTTTGTGCACAGATCAGGGAGCAGCTTACGGACCGCAGCAGTAGGACTTCTGGGAGCTATCTTCAGTCCAGGGACTCTCGAGGTAGCCTAGCTGGCGTTCGCAGGCCGAAGTCCCTTTTCCATGTTTTTTGTTTGTTTATCTTGTATCAGACAAACATGATATATTTTCCCTTCAGACATTGATTGTAGTATTCTGTAGTAGTCTGTGAGCTAGTGACACCAGACTCTGGGTAGCATTTTGGTTCAAACTTCCGCACTTTTGGTTTTCAGTTGCTTTAAATTTAAAGTCTTCCGCTTAGATTTTGTCTCGTTTATTATATTGTTTGGAAGAAAGCAGGAAAAATATTTTATATATTTGGCTTGCTTAGTTCCGATAGTAGGCGTCATCACGACACCCGATGGTGGGAAATCCGGGTCGTGACAAGCTATTATCCACTAACTATCTAACTAACTCACTTAACTAACTTCAATAATCAAGAACCTTCTAGAATATTCCTACATCTCTATACATTTGCTATGTTACTCCATTCTCATTAAAATGCAGCACGATAAAAGGGTTCGCTTCACTGTGTACATAAGATCCTCGAATCAATCACGCGTCTACCATTTGTGGTCCATTATCATTCTCTTCCTTGTCCGAGAAGGGAGATCAAAGAAAGGTAGTGATACACTAGTCATGTAAAAACACTTATATTATCAAGACATAAAATACCTCTCCATAGAATGAGTGACTGTTAAAGTAAGAGAACTTATATGCTACAATACATTAAAACATACTAATAGTAAAACAATTCTTTATAGTATTAATGTGTATTAAGTTAATTTTTTTTTCTTTTTCATACAAGAATTCAGCAAGATCATATGCTAGCACTCTAATTTCAAAGTAATGCGCAAACTGATATTATTATGAAGGACTAAGTAGTTGCTTATTGGTTATGAAGGATATACACAGGTGACAAAGCTAGAATTTAGATAATGGATTCGGTCGAATTCAATAGTTTCGAACCAAATTTTATATATTTATTTTAAGAAATTCATTGAATATGTAGAAATTATTAATTCAAAATTCAATAACTTAAAAAACTAGAATCGTACACCCCTAAGCTTTAAATAGTAGTTCGCTTTGAATAAACACAGCCATAAAAAATATGCAAGAGTTGCTTTGTTCCTGTATGTTTCCCATTTCTATTCACATCAATATCCTGCTTAAACTTATTTGGTGAAAAGTACAAAATAATTAATAAGACAACTTTTGCAGGAGCATTTAGGGTATAACTAATTATATTTACAGCAAGTACAAGGAAAAAAATTATGTTGGTAATGGCGTAATGGCCGATGATGGCCTTGGTTGCACAAAAACAAAAATGTACCGTCACAGAGATGTGGAAATATTAAGTATTTTAATAGAATATTATTATATTTAATATATTTCAAAATTAGTTAACTATAATTAAATACTAATAATTCTAGCTAAACAAAGTGATATGTATTGTCTGTTTAATGTCCGGGTGTATACATTTGGTGCAGAGTAAGTTTTTCCCTTCTATTCATTGTTGATTGACCGGACAAAAGTTGTGCTAGCCATGTTTTTTTTTTTTTTTTTCCACGTGAAACGCCAGCCATTTGAGTTGTTTTATTGGACTTTAATCGTTTGACATGTAACCGATGATAAACGTGTCTCATTATGGTGTTACTTTGTTCCAATTTGGCTATGTTAGCACACTACTAGGCCCACTTTTTATTGTTGGCAGTTTAAGTTAAAATAAAATATATAAATATATACTTGCCATCGCATACAGTAATGCAGCGGTCAGAGTGGGAACTTAATATTCCATTCGTTCCAATTTATGTGAACTTGTTTGATTGGGTACGAAATTTAAGAAAAAATAAAGACTTTTGGAATTTGTGGTCCTAAACAAGTCAAAATGAGGTCCAGAGTATTTGTGTGGTTATAAAAGCTTCTCGTTAAGGGTAGAATTAAAAGTTTAAGCTAAATTGTTTCCAAATTTAGAAAGGAGTCATTCTTTTTCGAACGAACCAAAAAGTAAATAGGTTCACATAAACTGAAACGGAGGGAGTAATACTATTTCTGAGAATATCTGAAAGCTCATGATATATTTTGGTAATGTAAATATCATATATATATTCTTAGAACTGAAGTTGTCAAAAGGGCGGATACCATCAAAACTTGATTGGATTAACATGAGCTGAATTAACATAAACGAGCAAATTATTAACCCGTTCAAAGGTTACTTGAATTGAGATGTGCATATTAAGATGAACTAGGCAATATGTAACGACCCGACCAGTCGTTTTGAACACTAGCGCATCGTTCGACGGTTTGGGGCCATGAGTTGCTTCATTTAAGGTATTATGACTTGTACGTGTGGTCGGAATTGAATTTCGGGAAGTTCAGAGTTAATTTGGAAAGAAAATTCTCATTTCGGGAGCTTTAAGTTGAAAAATTGACTAAGGTGTGATTTTTGAGTAAATGACCTTGCGTGATTTGAAAGTTCCAACAGGTTCATATGATAATTTTGGACTTAGGCGTATGTTTGGATCGGGTTTTGGATGACCCGAGAGCGTTTCGATGCCTATTGTGAAAAGTTGATACTTTGGAAGAATTTTATGAATTTGGGTTGAAGTGTATTTCAATGTTATCGATGTTTGTTTGGAATGCCGAGCATGTAATAGCTCTGTATGGTGATTCTAGTGTTAGGAGCGCGTCCGGATGTGGATTTGGAGGCCCGTAGGTCATTTTGGGGTTATTTGGCGAAATTTAGAAATTTGAAGGTTTTTGGGAAGTTTGACCGGGAGTGGACTTTTTGATATCCGATTCGAATTCCGATTCCGAAAGTTATAGTAGGTTCGAAATGTCAAATGTGACTTGCGTGAAAAATTTGAGGTCAATCGGACTTGATTTGATAGGTTTCGAGATCGAATGTAGAAGTTGAAATTTTTTAGTTTCATTAGGCTTGATTGGGGTGTAAATCGTGTTTTTAGCGAAGTTTGATGTGATTTGAGGCCTCGACTAAGTTTGTATGTTGTTTTAGGAATTGTTGGTATATTTGGTTGGGCTCCTGGGGGTCTCGGGTGTGTTTTGGATCATTTTGGGCTACTTTGGATACTGATTTTCTAATGTCTGGTGTTGTTCTTCGCGTTCGCGAAGAAGGATTTGACTTCTGGAATTTTGTTCTTCGCGTTCGCAACGAGACTCTCGCGTTCGCGAAGAAGAAAATTTCTGTTGCACAGGTCTGACTTCGGAGGCTCATATCTCACAATCTATAAGGAATTTGGAGATGATTCAAACAAAAGTTGTAGCCCTTTGTGTTAAATATTCAGAAATGTAAACCATTTAGCATTTGGATTTCTGTACGAAAAGTTATAGCTGGTACACTATAGGCTGTCCAGAAAGATGAAGAAGAAATTTGTATTGCATAGGGCTGACTTTCGCAGCATATATCTCGAAATATACAAGAAATTGGGAGATGACCAAAACATGAAAGTTGTAGATCTTGGTATCTAGTTTTCAGAAAGTTAAACCATTTGTCATTTGACGTTTTGTACAAAAAGTTATGACTATTATACTAGAGGCTATCTGAGAAGAGTTTGGAAATGGCTTTTGAGAATTTTGTTCATCACGAACGCGATGGGAGGCCCGTGGATGCGAAGAAGGGTTGCCTGGGCGGTGTATAAGTTTGCAAAAATGGGTTTGGCTCATTTCATCTCATTTTTTCGATGGGAGCCGATCTAGAAGCGATTTTGGACCTCCATCTTCATCATCTATGTCAAGGTAAGTGATTCCCACATATCACAAGTTAAATACTTGGATTATATATAAATTTTAACATGGAAATTCATGAAAAATAAGTGAAAATTTGGAGTTTTGGTAGGAAACCTAGAATTTGGTATTTTTGAATTTTGACCACGAATTTGGGCATGGAATTATGAATAAATTATATATTTGAGTTCGTGATGTTATGGGTAATGTTTATCTTCAAAAAAATTTAAAATCCGGGCACGTGTGCCCGAGAATTGATTTTATCGACTTTTTCGATCAGAGTTGGAAATTATTGTAAATTGGATTATAATAAGTGCTGGAGTATATATTTATGGATTTGTACATTTATTGACTAGTTTTGGAGCGTTGGACATCGGTTTGAGTTGTTGGAAAGGCTTGGAACTTCGAAGCGAGGTAAGTCTCTTTTCTAACCTTGTAAGAGGGAATTAACCCCATAGGTGAATTTAGTTAATATGTGTTTCTATTCGTGGGGGCTACGTATGCACTAGGTAACGAGAGTCCGCACGTAGCTACTAATTATGCCTATGTACGGGTAGTTTTAGATTTACACCATGCCTTGTTGATACCATTATTTGATTATATTTGTTATTTACCTTGAAAAGAATTAAGATCGAGTATGCTTATTAAATACCTTGAAAAGAGTTGAAATTGAGGATTTCGAGACTTGAAAGTTTTCATTTGAATTTTGTATTTTTGAAAACAAATTGAATAATATTATAATAGCTTAAGAAATCTATGCGCAACCGTGTAACAAATATATTCCGCGAGTGGGGTAAGTTTCCACTACTGTCATGGGAGCGGGTCGTTCGTTTCGATAGGTTAATAGATGCATCTATGGTTCATGTTGTTCGACCCTCGGTAGTGCATAATTTATATTTATATGTTGGTTTGTGTCGTTCGATCCTCGGTTGTGCACAGTTTATATTTATATGTTGGATCAGGTCGTACGACCTCGGCATGACTTGCGCATGATAACTCTTTGGAACTAATAATAATTAACATTGCTTTATTGGCTTGGGATATAAATTGTTAAATGATAAAAAAATGAATTTGGGAATTTCTATTAGTAAAGAGAATTATTGATTATTTCTGATTATTGGATTTTTAGCTATGTTATGTATTCCATGCTTAAACATAATATCAACACTTTATTGTCAACCCATAGTAAGTGTCAGAGTCGACCTTTCGCCAGTACTTCTTAAAGGTTAGACAGAATTACGTACTCATACTACTCTTGCTGCACATTTTTGTACAACTACATATATGTCTAGTGGCCTTGTGGGCGCAAAGGCGTGGTTTATGCGGGGACTTAGGTGAGCTGCATCCTATGTTACGATCCGCAGCCAGCAGAGTCTCCTTCAGAGTCATGTATACATTTTTCCATCTAATTTGTATTCCGGACAGATACTGTATTTTATCTCACTCCCTAGTTGATGCTAATGCACTGGTGCCACCGAGTTTTGGGGACATTTATGGGTTGTTCAGTATTGTAATTGTAAAAATATTATCATTTACTCTGTGAATTATATCACTTATCTTTTAATTGAGGAAATTATGATTTCAAAAATACTAAAATGAGAACCAAGTTAATTATTTATTTTTGGCTTGCCTGATAGCGGTGCTAGGTGCCATCACGACCTTTAATGGATTTTGGGTCATGACAACATGGTATCAGAGCACTAGGTTCACTTAGGTCTCACGAGTCATGAGTGAGTCTAGTAGAGTCTTTCGGATCGATACAGAGACGTCTGTAATTATCTTCGAGAGGCTACAGGGCTGTTAGGAGCACTTCCCTTCTTGATTTCTCATCATGCGGTTTGATTCCTTTAAGGCTTATGCCTTAATTTTCTTCCTATTCAATCTTATACGACGTGAACTGCTTGTTATAAATTGGGAATCGAAGAATTGTAATGGTACTATAGATGTGGTGCAGGATGTTTCTCCTCGCGTACTTGATTGGGCTATTGTCGTCGCCTTGCGGAAGGTCGTTCTGCCGTTTCAACTTAGTATCAGTATTACCTAAGGTTTTGAGATTTGCCATTGATTGTTATGACAATTCGTGTGTTGCTATCACACAGTGTTGTGTAATGGTAGGATGTTTGTCTATGTGTCGAGGCAGTGAATTACCTGAAAGGAGGTTTTACTCAGTGCATGATTCAGAGATTCAGTATTTTTATTTCCGGCTAAGGAAATGCAATCGGACTATGAATGCTTAGGTTTGGGTCGATGGGGTAACGAGACTTGGTATTTTTGAGCATGGTGGAATTTTCATTTGTGATGTGGTGTCGTCGTCCTTGTTGAACGCATTATGTTTGCCGGTGTTATGGTCTTCCTTAATTCGCCTTTGGGGCAGAGTATTGTGAAATGGTGATAGGGAACCGCTTGTCAAAGATCGCAGTGTGCAGTGGTTCAGGATCGAATCGGCATTCCTAGTGTTGATGGCTCGAGAAAGATGATATTTGGAAAGGTTTAAAGTTGGTATCGATCAATTGGTTCAAGTTCTACAGAGATGGATTTTGATTTAAGGCAACAATTGGGGCAGCAAAGGATGAGGAAGGATAGGTGGGAGGTGCCTTGCGTTGGTTAAATTTCTAGAAGGCTAGGTGTAAGAAGCAGAAGTCGAGTAGCTGCTTAAAGGAGAGGGTTTGACCAAAGTGGGAGAGTGGCAGAGTAACATATGGATTCTGTGGTAGTATAGATGCAGGCCTTGAGGAAAGTTTAGAGTGATTTGTGATTCATGGTGGACAATGACTAGGTCTACGGGCTTAAAATGGAATATTGGCTACTATAGGGAGGAAGGTTGGATATGACGGAAAAGAGTTGCTTGATATGAAGAAGGATACAACCTGACTTTGGATTGGAATGTATTGTTGCACCTTTAGTTGATGCCAATGGGGAGAGAACAGACTTGTACAACTGGTGAATGAGCACAGGCTCAGGATGGTTTATGGATTTCATAGTAATTGTACTCAGTGCAGCATCGTCGGAAGGTGTGGATTTGGAATTTCCACAGGTGAATTATCTCATGTGAGCAAGTTAGTGTTTGCACGGTGTTGACGAAGCTTCTATGAAGAATTCTACTGGCTATCCAGTAAGAGGTCGGATATGTAAATGTAGCTAGTAATTCAGAGTGTTCAAAAAATTTTAATAAAAGATTTCGAGAAATTCGACGGGTTAAAGGTTCAAGATCATGGTAATTGGGAAGGAGAAATTTTGGTGGGTTTCAGGGTTATGTAATTGTAACTTCAAGCTAAGTGGTGGAGCCCGACTGTCTATGATTAGATCATGTGGTTGTCTGCTTATGTGATTCTAGTTATCGGTGTATCGACAGGTTAATATGACTAAGTAAAGAAAGCATTAGTGGTAATTTGAGCAAAGGACTTGAGGAATGTATGCTATATTTGGGCCTTATCGATTCAAGTTCAGTTTTGGGAAGACTCAGAGTTTCTGCTTCTGGTAGGAGTAATGTACAAGGGAAAAGAATTCAGTCGAGTGCTTCTCGGATAGGGTGTTCACGTACTAGTGGAATAATAGAGTTTGGAATATATTCGGGGCCAAGTTAGAGTGGGTGACTCTCAACAATGGTCCTAGTGGTTCAAGAATTTGAGTACAGTGCCTAAAGACTTGGAATGTTCTATGTTATCATTGGTTATGCGGTGTAGTATTGGAGGAAAGGAAGAAATAGCTTCGGATTTGCGAAAGGTCTTGCAAAACGGGTGTACTAGTTGGAGATGCTATTGTGCACTCAAGCAGAATATGAGATGGTTCATGGGTATTGAGACGATGTGGTCTCATGGATTGGGTCACTCAGGATGAGTGTTGTTGGGTTTCATTACGTTTATGAATGGAGCTATTATTATTTCCAAGGTAAGTTAAGAATAAATTAGGAGAAGACGGGTCGTCTAGTAATGGTTGAATCGACATGATATTGGTCTTGATCAGTTCCTTCAGCGTGTTTAGTTATATATGTGATTTGTGGCAGAATGTGCGAGGCTTGACAACCACCATAATTCGATTGATTTGGGAGTTATCTGGTTCTATGGACTAGGTTGAGTAAATGGATTTCGGAAGAGTCATGTTAGTTTAGATCGCGACAAGAGGTTGTAATTTCCGCGGTTTGAGAATTCAGTTGCGTGTTGCAATGGTTCTTCTAAGATGACCTAAGTAAAAGGTTTCTATATGATGAAGTGTTTATTCTATTTAGTGGTTCAGGAGTTATGGTGAAATTCTTGTATTGTCGCGTATTGACATGTTAGGTGTAGTGAGCGACATGGGAATTGGAAGTTGGGGAGCAAGGTTGCCGTTTGGTGTTGGCAAGAATATCACGAGCTTGGGTGAGCAAGAAAGGATTCAGATGGTTAGAGTAAATTGGTATTCTCTTTAGCGTCACCTGAGATCAGTGTCCTGTGTAAGAGGCTTTGCGTACTGATTACGGATTCTTGATTTGCTTTACGGCATTAGTGTGGCTGGTGGTATGGATTTGCAAACTTGTTACCTAGTGCGGAAGGTCGTGAGAGCGTATCCCATGGGAAGATTATATAAGTATGATATGTAGGAACTTGATTGATTGAAGATTGAAACCAAGTGTGGAGGTTTTTGGCACTATCGCTAATGTGAGAGTTTAGGCCTGAAGGGCATTCTATTCAGTTTGTTGTGAATTGTGAAAGTTTGGTCCGGATTCGGCAACTGTTCTTATGTGTCATGAATAGGTCATTGTGGGTCCTTGAGAGGTTACTTGCTCAAGCATGGTATGATCAGAATCGGATGAGGTCCGTTGATGGGTCCAAATGTGGATGCGTACTCTACACCAGTCTGGGTGTGTTCATTCAGCATAACACACTTTATGGAGGAGTATTCGGACGTTGAATGTTATTTCGTCGTCGGCTATTTTGTGTAATACTCTATTGTGTCGTGTGGGTTGTGAGATGGCTTGATTAATTGCACATGTTTGAGGTTTTGCATAGCGATGGTGTTATACGAGCAGGATGGCTCTCGAGATGTAGATTATATATCGCACCTTAGTCGTGTTTGAGTTTCGTGGCGTACATCGCTATTTATCTCCCCACGGATGGTATTACACAATTGGCGTGCTTGTGGTCGATATTAGGACATTTCGTAGTTATGAGCATTTTATCTCGGTAAGTATTTCCTTATAGATTATTATATGTGGATCGGGTGGCACGCCGCCACGGGTATGTTGTTGGGATTGGGTGGCACGCTGCTACGGGTAACATGGTTGGATCAGGTTGCACGCTGCAACGGTATCGTGTGTGGATCCGGTTGCATGCGGCAACAGTGTGATGTTGAGTACAACTCCACATATCTATCCTTGTGACATCTTTTAACTTATTAAATTAGTTACGTGGGTTGAGAAGTTCTTTCCAGAGCTCATTTCTCCTTATGTATCGCATTCAAGGTTGTGGCCTGTTAACACTCTGTGGCATCATATGAGACTTTTTTGCAGTGTCTGAGGTGGCTTATTGCCTAAGAAGTTTGTACTGGGTGAGATGAGATTATTGGACCTAGTATCAGTGCAATCAGATTTATGTGAGGCACATTAAAGAGTAAATATCGATATTCAGTCTAGAATGAGGTAGTGGTTCTTGTCGGGAGGAGAGACTCCATGAATTGTGATTCGGCGGGTGGTTATGAGTTTCTACACATCTCTGCTATCGTGGCAGTATTGTGAAAGTTGAAATGAGACCTATATGCTTCATGAGGTGTGTTGAAGGCATCAGATTTGTGGGATTTTGGCTGTTGTTATCAGAGGATGTTAGTATGGTCATGTGAATAATATGGTGCATGGTGTGAATTCAGTAAGTGTATACAATCATGTATTGGTATGTCGTGTAGTGATGGATACTGTGTTTGTATGTTGGAAGCAGACCTGGTAGAGGATTTCAGATGTTGGAATTGGGTTCTAAGGCTAATTTGACTAAATAAAAGGGAGAATCTTTAGAATTGCTCGAGCTAATGTGCTCAACTGAGTTGTGGTAGCACAGGTAGGTGCATGATATATTAAACAGTGATTTCAGGTAACTCCAGAATAGTTCTTAGCACGTTCGAGGACAAACGTATGCTTAAGTGGGAGAGAATATAACGACCCGACCGGTCGATTTGAACACTAGCGTGTCGTTCACCGATTTGAGGCCATGAGTAGCTTCACTTCAGGTATTATAACTTGTACGTGTGGTCGGAATTGAATTTCGGAAAGTTTGAAGTTAATTTGGAAAAAGAATTCTCATTTCGGAAGCTTCAAGTTGGAAAATTGACAAAGATGTGATTTTTAAGTAAACGACCTCGGAATTGGGATTTGAAGATCTAAGGTTCGTATGATGATTTTGGATTTGGGTGTATGTTTGGATCGAGTTTTGGATGACCTGGGAGCGTTTCGGCACCTGTTGTGGAAAGTTGATACATTGGAAGAATTTCATGAATTTGGGTTGAAGTGTATTTCAATGTTATCGATGTTCATGTGGGATTTCGAGCCTAAGAATAGCTCAGTATGATGATTCTGGTATTAAGAGCGCGTCCGGATGTGGATTTGGAGGTCCATAGGTCATTTTGGGGTCATTTGGCGAAAGTTGGAAACTTGAAGGTTTTTGGGAAGTTTGACCAGGAGTGTACTTTTTGATATCCGGTTCGGATTCCGATTCCGAAAGTTAGAGTAGGTCCGTAATGTCGAATGTGACTTGCGTGCAAAATTTGAGGTCAATCAAACTTGATTTGATAGGTTTCGGGATCGAATGTAGAAGTTGGAATTTCTTAGTTTCATTAGGCTTGAATTGGGGTGTGAATCGTGTTTTTAGCGAAGTTTGATATGATTTGAGGCCTTAACTAAGTTCCTATGATGTTTTAGGACTCGGTGGTATATTTGATTGGGGTCCCGGTGGGCCTCGGGTGTTTCAGATCATGGATGCTGATTTTATGATATTTGGTGTTATTCTTCGCATTCGCAAAGAGACTCTCGTGTTCGCGAAGAAGAAAATCTCTGTTGCACAGGTCTAACTTCGTAGGCTCATATCTCGCAATCTATAAGGAATTCGGAGATGATCGAAAAAAAAATTGCAGCTATTTGTGTCTAGTTTTCAAAAAGGTAAACCATTTAGTATTTGGATTTGTGTACAAAAAGTTATGGCTCGTACACTACAGGCTGTACGGGAAGATGAAGAAGAAATTTGTGTTGCACAAGTCTGAGTTTAGCAGCATATATCTCGAAATTTATAAGGAATTGAGAGATGACCAAAACGTAAAAGTTATATATCTTGGTGTCTCGTTTTAAGAAAGTTAAACCATTTATTATTTGGAGTTTTGTACAAAAAGTTATGACCATTTGACTAGAGGCTGTCTGAGAAGAGTTTGGAAATGACTTTTGATATTTTTTTTCATTGCCAACACGATGGGAGGCCCGAGAATGCAAAGAAGGGTCGCATGGGTAGTGTATAAGTTTGCGAAAATGGGTTTGACTCATTTCATCTCATTTCCTCCCTGGTAGCCGACCTAGGAGCAATTTTTGAGCTCCATCTTCATCATCTATGTCAAGGTAAGTGATTCCCACATATTGCAAGTTAAATACTTGGATTATATACATATTTTAACATGAAAATTGATGATAAATTAGTGAAAATTTGGGATTTTAGTAGAAAGCCTAAAAATTAGTATTTTTAGATTTTGACCACGAATTTCGGCATGGAATTGAGAATAAATTATATATTTGAGTTCGTGATATTATGGGTAATGTTTATCTTCGAAAATATTCGAAATTCGGGCACATGAGCCCGATGGTTGATTTTATTGACTTTTTAGGCGGAGTTAAAAATTATTGTAAATTGGATTATAATAAGTATTGGAGTATATATTTAAGGATTTGCACATTTATTGATGACTAGTTTTGGAGCGTTGGGCATCGGTTTGAGTTGTTGGTAAGGCTAGGGAGCTAGCTATGGAACTTCAGAGCGAGTTAAGTCTCTTGTCTAACCTTGTAAGTGGGAATTAACCCCATAGGTGAATTGAGTTAATATGTGCTTCTATTCGTGGGGGCTACGTACGCACAAGGTGACGAGAGGCCATACGTAGCTACTAATTATGCTTATGTCCAGGTAGTTTTAGGTTTGCACCATGCCTTGTTGATACCGTTATTTGATTATATTTATTATTTGCCTTGAAAAGAATTGAAATCGAGTATGCTTATTAAGTGCCTTGAAAAGAGTTGAAATTGAGGATTTCGAGACATTGAGGGTTTTCATTTGAATTTTGTATTTTTGAAAAAGAATTGAAGAATATTATAATAACTTAAGAAATCTATATGCAACCGTGTCGCAAATATATTTCGCGAGCGGGGTAAATTTTCACTACTCTCATGGGAGTTGGTCGTTCGCCTTGGCAGGTTAATAGATGCATCTAGGGTTCGTGTCGTTCGACCCTCGGCAATGCACAATTTATATTTATATGTTAGTTCGTGCCATTCGACCCTCAACATATCACATTTTATATTTATATGGTGGATCGGGCTGTACGACCTCGGCATGACTTGCGCATGATAACTCTTTGGAACTAATAATAATTGACATTGCTTTATTGGCTTGTGATATAAATTGTTAAATGATAAAAAAATGAATTTGGGAATTTCTATTAGTAAAGAGAATTGTTGATTATTTTCGATTATTGGATTTTCGGCTATGTTATGTATTCCATGCTTAAACATAATATCAGCATTTTATTGTTAGCCCATAGTAAGTATCGGAGTCGACCCCTCATTACTACTTCTTCGAGGTTAGACTGGATATTTACTGGGTACGCGTTGATTTACGTACTCATACTACACTTGCTGCACATTTTTGTGCGGGCGCATATATATCTAGTGGCCTTGTGAGTGCAGAGGCGTGATTGATACGTGGACTTAGGTGAGCTACATCCTATGTTACGATCCGCAGCCAGCAGAGTCTCTTTCAGAGTCATGTATATATTTCCTGTCTAATTTGTATTCCAGACAGATACTGTATTTTATCTCACTCCTTAGTTGATACTCATGCACTTGTGACACTGGGTTTTAGGGGCATTTTTGGGTTGTTCAGTATTGTAGTTGTAAAAATATTATCATTTGCTCTGTGAATTTTATCACTTATCATTTAATTGAGGGAAATTATTATTTCAAAAATACTAAAATGAGAACCAAGTTAATTATTATTTTTTGGCTTTCCTGACAGCGATGTTAGGCGCCATCACGATCTTTAATAGATTTTGGGTCGTGATACAATAGGTCAAAATCTAATTTACTCAATTCTAACCAAGTTTTACTATATTTTATTTTGTTTCCCTATAATTTATTTAATTACCAAACAAAACTCATTGATTTTTTCCCTAGTTATAAGTATACACAACATATCAAACAAGAAATGTTTTTCCAATTATTTAAGAAAATTTTACTTCCTATAACAAATTATTACATCCTATTTAATATAAACCAAAATAATTTTAAAATATTATTATTTATAAATACCTTTTCTATTTTATAGTATTTATTTTATACTTTATTACTAAGGCATAAAATACTCAATTATGCTCTTTCTCTCTCCTCCTTTTCTCTATCAGCAAGATTCCCAATCCTTTCTCTCCTCCCTCAAACATAGCACGACCGTTTTGACATCTTGAATTTGGTTTGTTGTTAAACTTACCGTTGGCGGCGATGGCGGTGGCACGAATAGCCAGCACAACATAGAGCGTTGTGGCTATGGTTTTCATATGCCATTGCATTGCCCAAGATACACACGAGAGGAATATGAGGGCATGCCAGAATGGAAGCTAGACTGTTTGCTTACTCAGTATGAATTGCGCATCACCGAAAATGTTAACCAAAAAAGAAAGTTTGCCATGGAGCTTTTCTTTGGACCCATTAAGAGCCTGCAGATCCCCTTCTTCTCTCTATGTATTCTGTAACACATTGTATTCTATACAAATACACTCAAATACGTTGTATTTTTATATAAATACATTATTTTTTTGCATGTATTTATGTATTCCAAAAGTCTGTATTTTTTTAATACAACCGAATATTATTATGTTTTGTGATTTTTTGTTGTTTGGATACAGTCGAATTGAATAGAATATATAATAGTGAATAATGATATTTGTGAATTGAATATAATGTATACAGTCTAATTGAATAAAACAGTATACACCCCATTTCTTGATTACCTCACTGTATTTATAAATATAGTCGCGCTAATACATGGAATACATCACAGTAGCATCGAAATTTATGTAGAATCAATTTTGTTGAGTTAAATTAGGAGTGATACACGCTAATTGATCCTTTTTTCCATTATTAAATAGTTGGACTTCTCCATTTTAGGCAAATTCCGCTACTATATTCATGAATACAGTAGCGTTATAGGAAGTTAATAGCCACTAACAATAGTGGGTTTTGAAAATTCCTCTAAAATGAATTTAATAGTCACGTCGAAGTAATGAGCATTGGTCACTAGGCTATTTTCTTTAGACCCACGTAATTCCAAGCAAATCAAAGTTCGCCAAAAAAATTCAACAAATTTTGCATGTACTAATATACACAAAAATATGAATATAATAATAAATTCGTGTTGTATGGGCTGACTTAGGTTATGCTCAAATTTGTCCTTCATAAAAATGGATTTTTTTTTCCACTTTTAGCTCGGGCCAGAAACTATTTATATTTGGTAGCCGAAAAAGTATATAAAATTTATATAATTTTTGTATATAACATACAATATACACAAAAACTATATAAATTTTATATATTTTTGACTATTATTTTTACAACGGCTATACGGTGCTATATTTCCTCATAAAAATACATCTAACCCAACCTATTTTCATGGGCTATGTGAAGACCCGATAGGTCATCTCATGTTTTAAAATCTAATTCTGTGTTTCGAAGCCTTAAATATCTTATTTTAGCCTTCCTCGACTTGTGTGTGTGGTCCGGTGTTTTTCCGGAAGGCTTATATGTTAAAAACTGATAAAAATAAGAATTTTTGCCTGAAAAATTAATTTGAATTAACTTCGGTCAACGTTTTGAGTAAATAGACCCGGATCCATATTTTGACGATTTCACTGGGTCCGTATCTAAATGTGGGACTAGGGAGTATGCCCGGAATCGAATTCCAAGGTCCCTAGCTCGAGATATGGAATTTTGATGAAAAATAAAAAGTTTGAAAGTTTAATGATTTTAAGAATTGATTGATGATTGGTTTTGTTGATACCGAATCCGTATTTTAGTTTTGGAGTCCGGTACAGGTCCATTATTATATTTATGACTTGTTTGTGAAATTTGGTAAGAAACGGAATTAGTTTGACGTGATTTGGACGTTCAGTTGCGAAAATAGAAGTTTTAAAGTTTTCTTGAAAATTTCATTTGATTTGGTGTTTAATTTGTAGTTCTAGGTGTTATTTTGGCGATTTGATCGCGCGAGCAAGTTCTTATGATGTTTTAGGACTTGTGTGCATGTTTGGTTTGGAGCCGCGAGGGCTCGGGTGAGTTTCGGATAGGCTACGGAGTGTTTTAAACTTAGAAAACACACCAGTTGCTGCAACTGATCTGCAGACTTCACATTTACGAGGTCTGGCTCGCAAATGCGAGCCTTGCATTTGCAAAGAGCCATCGCATTTGCGAGCAGTGGGCTGGGTGGGAGATCTTCGCATTTGCGATCCTAGCAGTTTGCATTTGGCAATACTGGTTCGCATCTGCGAGGTCAGCAGGCTCCGTCATTTTTCGCATTTGCGAAGACTTTTTCGTATGTGCGATACCTGCAACTGATCAAATAGTTAGAAAAAAGGGATTTTTACTCATTCTTCAAATTCAAAACAAGAAAACCCTAGGGGCGATTATTCCAAGACTTTTTCTTCCCCAAATCATTGGTAAGTAATTCTAACCCATTTTCTTTCAATCCTTCATTATATTTCACAAATTTTTAACATAAAATCTAGTGTTTCATGGTGGAAATTTGAGGGTTTAGGTAGAATTAGGGATTTTTGAGTAATCGGGATTTAGACCTCAAATTGGGGTCGAATTCCAAAGGAAATTACATAATCAGGCTCAGGGGTGAATAGGTAATCGGATTTTGGTCTGAATTTCGAATTTGGACCAAGCAAGCCTGGGAGTTGACTTTTGTTGACTGTTTCAATAATAACTTAAATTGAATCTTTTGCAATCGTGGGTAATTCCTAAGGCTTATTTTGAATTATTTGGTTGGTAATTTGCTAGATATTATTGGTTCGGAGGCTAGTTTGAAAGGCAAAGTCGTGGTTGAGCTTTGAGTGGTCCTTGGAGCGAGGTAAGTGTTGTGTCTAACCTTGGCTTGAGGGAATTAGGAACCCTCAGACTATGTGCTATGTGAATTTCATGTGAGGGGCGTATATGTGAGGTGACGAGTGCTTATATGCCGCCGAATTATCTGTTTTCCCTGATTTTTCGCTTTTTCTTAATTATTTTCTTCCATGTCCTAACTATTATATGCTCTAAATGCTTTCCATGCTTAACCGCTACTTGTTATTCAATATCTTCTCCTGTTAACGATGTTAGTTCTTCCATAGTTTCATGATTCCCTGCTATTTATTTAAATTGACTTACTTGCACCTTCTAAGTGTCAATTGCTGGATTGGTCTCGATGTGTAGTATTACTCACATAGATTTCTTTATTGTACAAGTTTCCTTTTAGTTCAGTTTGGTATTTATTTATCGTAAAGGCTTTGTGGTTGAACTATTGATTTGATTGTGCTTTGAGTACTTGGTACTGATATGGTGGATCGGACTGCATGCCGCATCAGGTGTAATAAGGGTGGATCGGGTTGCACGCCATAACAGATGGAATAAGGGTGAATTGATACGGCAAAATAATGGTGAACTATGATACTGATATTGACATATGGTGGGATCAGGTTGCGTGCCGTAACATATTTATATATTATCTTTATTGTTTATGCTATTACGGTGAAATAAGGAAGGATTCTATGTTGTCTAGTGGGATCGGGTTGCGCGCCACAAAAACTTATATGTTTCCATTTCTTGAGCTGCGTTGGGTTCCGGTATTTTTATTTGAATTGTTAAAGATTGGTAATTTTGGACGACATTGGTTTATTCTTGAGGCTGTGGTTATTATTCTCAGTTGACTGTTTAATTCTGTTCAGTATTTCTATTTTTCTGTCATTATTATATATATTATGTACAGGGTGTA
This sequence comes from Nicotiana tabacum, assembly GCF_000715075.1. Taxonomy (NCBI): domain Eukaryota; kingdom Viridiplantae; phylum Streptophyta; class Magnoliopsida; order Solanales; family Solanaceae; genus Nicotiana; species Nicotiana tabacum. The sequence goes on from NC_134080.1 coordinate 188,121,494, forward strand.
GTATAAGTGACCCGCCTTAGCCTCGTCACTACTTCGTCGAGGTTAGACTTGACACTTACCAGTACATGGGGTCAGTTGTAATGATACTGCACTCTGCACTTTCTGTGCAGATTTTGAAGTCGGTCCCAGCAGCGGCTACCAGAGAGTTCAGATCGGACAATTGAGGAGACTTGAGGTATGGCTGCTCAGTGCCCGCAACCCTTGGAGTCCCCTTCCCCTTTCTATTTAGATGTGCATTTTCATTCAGACAACTTGTTATTTGTTTCAGACCCTTGTATGTACTATTCTAGTAGCTGTGCACTTGTGACACCAGAATCAGGGATTTTGTAGTAGGTGTTTGACAATTTTAGCTTCCGCATCCAGATTTCAATTATTTCAGTATTTCTCGTTATTCAATTCAACTGTTAAAAATGGTTAGTATATTGTAACGTTAGATTGCCTAGCAAGTGAAATGTCAGGTGTCATCACGGCCCCGACGGTAGGAATTCGGGGTCATGACATGCTAACTTTTCCAACCTCTAGACGTATGTCCTGTGAACTTTAAATTTTACCTATATATACTCCATCTGTTTCATTTTATATGATTTAGTTTGACTTGACATAAAATTTAAACAAAAAAAAGACTTTTGAAATATGTGATCCTAAAAGCTTAAGGGACAAAAGCTTTGTGAGATCATAATATCCGTGTGGCTGTAAAAACTTCTCATTAAGGGTAAAGTGAGTAATATGAAATGTTTAAAGTTAGGCTGTATTTTAATATTGAAATGTGTATTTTTTTAACAGACTAATAAGAAAAATATGTCATGTAAATTCAAACAGATGGAGTAGTGATTGTGCAATTAATTTTTTTATTAAGACTTTTGATATATTTCAACCTGCTATAGTAGGTACTTGTCCTCTTTTACAAGTTGCTATTACCACTATTTATGAATAGTTATGTGTAACTACACATAATTTTTAGATGTCTTGATAGTGTAACTGATATGTATTACCGTAATCTTTTGGCGATACATAATCTTATCATAATTTATTATTACTATAATTAAATTATTTAATTTGATATAAACTATTAATACGAGTAATCATTTTTTCTGGTTCATGAGGTAAAGCCTCTTTGATTTCATTACGAGAAAGCAGTCCTTCCATTTGAAGTATGAAAATAGCCAAATTGGTAAGTTCACAAATACCTATCCAACACAAACAATTTATCGGCTTCTATCCAAATTTATGTAGGGATTTTTACATTCCTATGGCATATAGTAAACTATATTATCCTAAATATTCATGTTTAGTAAATTATCCTACCTATACAAGTTTTGTTTACAAAATATATATATTCCACCTTAAAAGACTTTCAATCCATTATTAGTGCCTTCAATTAAGGGATTTAGTTACACCCTTTTCCTTTTTTTTTTTCCTCCTCTTCTCTTTCCTTATGTTTTCACTCATATGTCACAATTCGGTGGATCTTTAAAATACCTATGAATTTTTCTGGGTCAACTGATTTGGTCTATGTGTTCTTGTTTGACTTTATCTCAGCAGAGACTGTTCAATTGTGCATGTGCTATTGACTTATTAATGAAAGTCTCAATTGTCTATTGTCTACATGCTGACACATATCTTTATGGTGCTCCCAACTTTCTTTTGCAAAGATTTGAAATTATTCCTAATCATCTTTATTGTCTTAATCTTTTTATTGGAATAGTCGAAAACATTAGAAAGTTTCTGTGACGACCCAAAGGGTCATTACCTATTTTCTTACCTATTATGTGCTTTCGAGGCCTTGAAAACCTCATTTAGAGTCGGTTCGATTTGCATGCGCAGTCCGGGCGCGTAGCCGGACAGCTTAAACATGAAATTTTGTAAAAATGCTAAGTTTTGATGTTAAAATAAATAAATTTGACTTCGGTCAACATTTTGGGTAAACGGACCCGGACTTATGATTTGACGGTCCCCGAGGGTCCGTAGGAAAATATGAGACTTGAGCGTATGCCCGGAATCAAATTCCGATGTCCCAAGCCTAAGAAATGAATTTTCGAGTAAAATTGTTTTTCTGAAATTGTCAAGGAAAAATTGAAATGAAAATTGATTAGAACGTGTTGGTATCGATCCCGTATTTTAGTTCCGGCGCCCAGTACAGGTCTTATATGTGATTTAAGAGGTTTCTGTAAAGTTTGGTTAAAATCGGACGTCGTTTGATGTGTTTCGGACTTGAAATCTTAAATTTGAACTTGATGAAGTTTTTGGAAAAACTCTCGATTTTGAGGTTTGATTTATTGTTTTTGAGGTTAGTTTGGCGATTTGATCGCACAGAGAAGTTTGTATGATGTTGTTGAGTTAGTGCATGTGCTTGGTTAAGAGCCCCGAGGGCTCGGGAGTGTCTCAGAGGTGTTTCGAAATGGTTTTGGCCTTGTAAAAGTTGCAGGTTCAGGAAGTTGCAGGTCTCTGAACCCTTTAGTTCGGTCCGCGAGAAATCGCGTGCGACCGCGGAGGGGCCAGCGCGACCGCGGTCGCCTTTGTGCGGGGCGCGGTGGAGGCTGTGCGGCCGCAGTCGCCTTTGTGCGATCCGCACATGGTGCTGAACTGCAGGTCTTCAGAGAGGCCTGTGGGGCTGCAGTCCGTTTAATGCGGTCCGTGGTAGAGCTCCGCGGCCGCGGTCCTTTTTATGCGGTCCGCGGTGAGGGTCTGAGAGGGGTATAAATAGACGGAATTTTCAGTTATTTTTCACTTTTCAAAACCCCAAAAACATAAGAGGCGATTTTTCAAACAACTTTTCTTCTCCAAATCAATTGTAAGTCATTTTTAACTAGTTTTCTTCAATCATTAACATCTTTTAACATGGTTTCAACTTAAAATCAAAGATTTTCATGGGGGAACTTGGGTATTTTGGGTAGAACCTAGGTTGTCCAAAATTGGGGATTTGGACCTTAATTTGAGGCCCGATTTCAAAATAAATTATACATTTGGATTTGTGGGGGAAATGGGTAATCGGGTTTTGGTCCGAACCTAGGGTTTCGACCATGTGGACCCGGGGGTGATTTTTGACTTTTTGGGTAAAACTTTGGGAAAACTCATTTGCATGCATTGAGGTTGATTCATTTAGCACTTATTGATATAATTAAGTAACTTGTGACTAGATTTGAGCGGATTGGTGGTGGAATCAAGGGGGTAAAGCTATAATTGAGGCTTGAGTAGTGTTCAAAGCTTCGAGGTAAGTGTTTGGTCTAACCTTAGCTTGAGGGATTAGGAGTTGAGTCTTATTTGCTACATGCTAATTGTCGAGTACGACGTATAGGCATGGTGACGAGTATCTATACGTTGGTGTCTAGCATGACCGTGAGTCTTTATATTGCGGATACCCTGATCTTGTTGTATCTTTCATGCCTAAATGATGATTTCTATATGTTGTAAAAAGCATGTGAAAGAAATTGTGATCTTTGAACTTCGAGAAGCATTGACTCGTGGGGTAATACGAATTGTGAAAGCATATGAGATAAATGAAACCCTTTGGAGCATTGACTCAAGTGGTAAAGTGAGTTATAAAGTAAGAAGTGAAAGAAAGAGAAAGAGTTATCGAATTGTTCCCTTGCCGAGATGCTTGTTGCTTTGTTGAATATCTCCCTTGCCGGGATGTTGAGATTTATTGATATTGTTCCCTTGCCAGGACTTAGTTGTTTAATTGTATTCCCTTGCCGGGATTTCTATTATTATTATTTGTTTAATCCCTTGTCCCTTATTTGTGGTTGTTGTTTGGGTGAGGAAGAGCGATAAAGCACGAAGGGTGATGCCGTAAATTGTTTGCTATTGTGAGGAAAGAGTGTAAAGCACGAAGGGTGATGTCGTGCCGTACGATGTACCATTCCGTACCAATATTTATCGAGTATATGGTGAGAAAAGAGTGTAAAGCACAAAGGGTGATGCCGTGCCGCACGATGTACCATTCTGTGCCGATTTTATTGACTATATGGTGAGGAAAGAGAGTAAAAGCATGAAGGATGATGTCGTGCATTTGTTGATTCTGATTCCCTTGTTGATATCCGAGTTATGTTGTTTCTTTCATTACTTGCTGTTATTTGATTATTTCGAGGTATTAGATTTCCTTATCCTATTTGCCTTGTGATTGTTGTTTGGGTTAGGAAGAGCGTAAAGCACGAAGGGTGATGTCGTGTATTGTTTTGGTGAGAACTAGAGTAAAAGCACAAAGGGTGATGCCGTGCAAATTGTTGATTTCTGCTTCCTTGTTGATATTCTAGTTATGTTGTTTCCTTCCTTACTTGATGCCTTTCTATTCGGAACTATATTCACCCCCACAACATGTTTCCCCTACCCGCATTGACTGGTTATTCCTGTGTGTGTGTGTGTGTATATATATATATATATATATATATATATATATATATATATATATATATATATATATATATATATATATATATATATATATATATATATATATATATGAACTGCACAGGTTTATTTGGAGTCTGGTCCTAGCCTCATCACTACTTCGCCGAGGTTAGGCTGGACACTTACCAGCACATGGGGTCGGTTGTGCTGATTCTACACTCTGTGCTCTTTTGTACAGAACCAGGTCTTGGACAGCAGTAGTAGCGCGGGAGCCAGCCTTCAGTCCAGTGAGACACCGAGGTAGACTTGCAGGTGTCTGTAGGCCCGACATCTCCTCTATCTTTTATTTCAGTCTGTTATCTCATGTTTCTGAGACAAACAGTTTATATTTTTCTTTCAAAAGGTTGTATTTAGTACTCTTAGAAGTTTGTGAGTAATGTGACACCAGTTCTTGGGTAGAGGCATATGTTGATTTCCGCATTATTGTTCAGTTTCTTTAATTTACGTCTTTCACATATTTATTTAATTCTGTTATTTTCATGATATTACTGATAATTGTCAAAAGAAGTAATTTGTTAATGAAGTAGCAGTTAAGAATTGGCTTGCCTAGCTCACATTAGTAGGCGCCATCATGACTCCCGAGGGTGGGAAATCCGGGTCGTGACAAGTTGGTATCAGAGCTCTAGGTTACATAGGTCTCACAACTCACGGACAAGCTCAGTAGAGTCTGAGGGATCAGTACGGAGACGTTTGTACTTATCCCCCAGAGGCTATAGAGTTAGGAAAATTTCACACTTGTTCTTTCTTGTCGTGTGGATTTGTTCCTCAAATGCTAATTGGATTTCTACTCTGTTCTATCGCAGATGGCGAGAACACACGCTTACTCATCTACCGCTCAGTAGCCCGAGCCCCCAGCAGCAGCTTCCACTAGGGGCTGAGGGCGAGGCTGAGGCCGTGCTAGAGGCCGAGGTAGGGGCAGAGCTCATCCCCGAGCAGCAGCACCAATGGCAGAGCCTCAGGTTGATTTTGAGGAGGAGGTTCTGGCCCCAGCAATTCCGGTGGGCCTAGCTCAGGTCCCAGAGGGGTTCATTGCCACCCCAGTTCTTCAGGACGCTCTGGTCAGATTGGTGGGCCTCATGGAGAGTGTTACCCGAGCGGGTTCTCTTCCCATAGCACCAGCCACTTCATAGGCTGGAGGGGGACTCAGACTCCTACTACACGCACTCCAGAGTAGGTAGCTCCCCAGGTTCAGGTTCCAGTGGTTCAACCAACTGTGGCAGTTTAGCCGGGTGTAGTAGCTCAGACCGACGATGGAGCAGCTATGTCCGCCGATGCTTTGTAGAGGCTGGATAGGTTCACCAAGCTCTTCACTTCTACATTCAGCAGTGCATCTACTGAGGATCCCCAGGATTATCTGGATAGTTGTCACGAGGTTCTTCGGAACATGGGGAATGTTGAGACCAATGGAGTTGATTTTGCTACCTTTCGTCTGTCTGGATCTGCCAAGACTTGGTGGAGGGATTATTGCTTAGCTAGACCAGCCGGTTCACCATCTTTGACTTGGGAACAATTCACAGAGTTGTTTTTGGAGAAGTTTCTCCCCATGACTCAGAGAGAGGCCTTTTGGAGGCAGTTTGAGCACCTCCAGCAGGGTTTCATGACAGTCACCCAGTATGAGACTAGGTTCATCGATCTAGCTCGCCATGCTCTCGTCATACTTCCCACTAAGACAGAGAGGGTGAGGAGGTTTATTGATGGTCTTATTCAGCCGATTCGTCTTAAGATGGTTAAGGAAGCCGAGAGTGAGATCACTTTCCAGGAAGCGGCCAATGTGGCCCGTAGAGTTGAGATGGTTCTGTCACAGGGAGGTGGTCATGGGTCGGATAAGAGGCCCCGTCATTCAGGGAGATTCAGTGGTACCTCGTCTGGAGGTAGAGATTCATATGGTAGAGGCCATCCTCCTAGGCCCTTTCAGTCAGCTCTCCAGGTCTCTCATGGTACTTCAGGTGGCCGTGGTTCTTAGATGCACTATTCTAATTAGCAGCCTTACAGTGCACTACCAGCTCCCATTAGTGCACCACTGCTTCAGAGTTTCCAAGGTGGTCATTCAGGTCGACAAGGCCAGCAGTTTCAGCAGCCGAGGGTTTGTTACACTTGTGGTGATCCCGATCACATTGCCAGGTTTTGCCCTCGAGCAACAGGTAGCTCTCAGCATCAGGGTTCTCGTGCTATGGTACAGGCACCAGGCGTTCCACAGCCCGCCCAGCCAGTTAGAGGTGGGGGTAGAGGTGCTAGAGGTAGAGGAAGAGGTCCTAGAGGTGGAGCTCAGACCGCCAAAGGTGGAGGCCAGCCAGCAGCAGGCCATCCCAGAGAGGTAGTTTAGGGTGGTGGGGCACAACCCCGATGTTACACCCTTCCATCCAGGCCCGAGGCTGAGGCTTCAGATGCAGTCATTATAGGTACCATTCTGGTTTGTGATAGAGATGATTCAGTGCTATTTGATCCAGAGTCTACGTATTCATATATGTCATCTTATTTTGCACCGTACCTGATCATGCCTAGTGATTCATTAAGTATTCCTGTTTATGTGTCTACACCGGTGGGTGATTCTATTGTGGTCGATCGAGTCCATTATTCTTGTATTGTGGTGATTTGGGGTCTTGAGACCCGTGTTGATTTATTGCTGTTAGACATGGTCGACTTCGATGTTATATTGGAGATGGACTGGTTATCCCTGTACCACGCCATCTTGGACTGTCACTCCAAGACTGTGACCTTAGCCTTACCGAATTTGCCCCGTTTAGAGTGGAGAGGGACTCCTGGTCATTCTACCCATAGTGTTATCTCGTACGTGAAGGCTTAACGTATGGTCGAGAAGGGGTGTTTGGCCTATTTGGCCTATTTGGCTTATGTTCGCGATTCTAGTGTTGAGGTTCCCTCTATTGATTCGGTGCTCGTGGTTCGTGAGTTTCTTGATGTTTTCCCTTCGGACCTGCCGGGTATGCCACCCGACAGGGATATTGACTTCTGCATCGATTTAGTTCCGAGCACTCAGCCCATTTCTATTCTGCCATATCGCATGGCCCCGCCAGAGTTGAAAGAGTTGAAGGAGCGGTTGCAAGACTTGCTTGAGAAGGGTTTCATTAGACCCAGCGTTTTGCCTTGGAGTGCGCCGGTGTTGTTTGTCAAGAAAAAGGATGGTTCGATGAGAATGTGCTTTGATTACCGGTAGTTGAACAAGGTCACCATCAAGAATAAGTATCCACTGCCGAGGATTGATGATTTGTTCGATCAGCTTCAGGGTGCCAAGGTATTTTAAAAGATTGACTTGAGATCTGGCTACCATGAGTTGGGGATTAGGGCATCCGATGTCCCTAAGACAGCTTTCCGCACTCGGTACGGGCATTATGAGTTATTGGTTATGTCATTCGGGTTGACAAATGCCCCAACAACTTTTATAGATTTTATGAACCAAGTGTTCAGGCCTTATTTGGACTCATTCGTGATAGTCTTCATTGATGATATTCTGATATATTCCCGCAACCGGGAGTTGCACGAGCAGCATCTTAGAGTGGTTCTTCAGACCTTGAGGGATAGTCAGTTATATACTAAATTCTCGAAGTGTGAGTTCTGGTTGAGTTCAGTTGCATTCCTGGGTCATATTATGTCAGCAGAGGGTATTCAGCTTGACCCAAAGAAGATTGAAGCAGTCAAGAACTGGCCTAGACCAACATCAGCTACAAAGATTCGGAGTTTCTTGGGATTGGTAGGCTACTATCATCGGTTCGTGGAGGGGTTCTCATCTATCGCAACCCCGATGGCTAGGTTGACCTAGAAGGGTGCCTAGTTTAGATAGTCAGACGAGTGTGAGGTGAGCTTTCAGAGGCTCAAGACAGCTCTAACTACAGCACCAGTATTAGTATTGCCCACAGGTTCAGGGCCTTACACAGTCTATTGTGATGCTTCCCGTATTGGGCTTGGTGGAGTGTTGATGCAGGATGGAAAGGTCATTGCCTATGCTTCGAGGCAGTTGAAGATTCATGAGAAGAACTATCCGGTTCATGATTTGGAGTTGGCAGCCATTGTTCACGCATTGAAGATCTGGAGGCATTATCTGTATGGCGTGGCATATGAGGTGTTCACTGATCACAAGAGTCTTCAGTATTTGTTCAAGCAAAAGGAGTTGAATTTGAGGCAGAGGAGGTGGTTGGAGTTTTTGAAGGATTATGACATCACTATCTTATATCACCCGGGAAAGGCCAATGTGGTGGCCGATGCTTTGAGTAGAAAGTCAGCCAGTATGGGCAGTCTTGCTTATATCCCAGTCGGTTAGAGGCCGCTTGCTTTGGATGTTCAGGCCTTAGCTAATCGATTCGTGAGGTTGGATATTTCTGAGCCTAGTCGGGTATTAGCTTGCACGGTCGCTCGTTCTTCGTTATTGGAGCGTATCCATGATCGACAGTTTGATGATCCCTATTTGTGTGTCCTTAGAGACGCGGTGCAGCGTGGAGGTGCCAAGTAGGTTACCTTAGATGCTGATAGAGTTTTGAGATTGCAGGGTCGAGTTTGTGTACCTAATGTGGATGGGCTTCAAGAGTTGATTTTAGAGGAGGCCCATAGTTCTCGGTACTCTATTCATCCGGGCGCCGCGAAGATGTATCAGGATTTGCGGCAGCATTATTGGTGGCGTAGAATGAAGAAGGATATTGTTGCATATGTGGCCCGGTGTTTGAATTGTCAGCAAGTTAAGTATGAGCATCAGAGGCCTGGTGGTTTATTTCAGATGATTGAGCTTCTTGAGTGGAAGTGGGAGCGGATCAGTATGGACTTCGTTACTGGACTTCCGCTGACTCAGAAGAAGTTCGACGCAATTTGGGTCATTGTTGATAGGCTGACCAAATCAGCGCATTTTGTTCCTATGGCAGTCTCCTATTCATCCGAGAGGTTAGCTGAGATTTATATCCGGGAGATTGTTCGCCTTCATGGTGTGCCGGTATCTATCATTTCGGACCGAGGTACGCAGTTTACCTCGCGTTTTTGGAGAGCAGTTCAGCAAGAATTAGGCACCCAGGCTGAGTTGAGTACAACATTTCATCCTCAGACGGACAGCAGTCCGAGCGGATTATTCAAATATTAGAGGATATGCTCCGAGCTTGTGTCATTGACTTTGGAGGTTCGTGGGATTAGTTTTTGCCTTTAGCGGAGTTTGCCTAAAACAACAGTTACCAGTCGAGTATCCAGATGGCTCCTTATGAGGCTTTATATGGTAGGTGGTGTCGATCTCCGGTTGGATGGTTTGAACCGGGAGAGGCTCGGTTGTTGGGTATGGATCTAGTTCAGGAGGCCTTGGACAAGGTCAGGATCATTCAGGATAGACTGCGTACAGCATAGTCCAGGCAAAAGAGCTATGCAGATCGCAATGTTCGAGATTTGACTTTTATGGTTGGTGAGCGGGTATTGCTCCGAGTGTCGCCTATGAAGGGCGTGATGAGATTTGGGAAGAAGGGAAAGCTTAGCCCTAGGTTCATTGGTCCATTTAAGATTCTTGATCGAGTGGGAGCGGTGGCTTATAGACTTGCATTGCCGCCGAGCTTATCAGCCGTGCATCCAGTTTTTCATGTGTCCATGCTTCGGAGGTATCACAGCAATCCATCCCACATGTTAGATTTCAGCACTGTCCAGTTGGACAAGGACTTGTCCTATGAGGAGGAGCCGGTAGCTATTCTAGACCGATAAGTTCGTCAATTGAGATCCAAGAGTTTTCCTTCTGTTCATGTTTGTAAGCACGTGATTTTTGCCCTATATGAGAATTACTCCCAAAAAATTCAAAAATAAAATAATTTTCCTTGGTGTGCAATTTTTGTGATATTTTGTGATATTTTGTGTAACTATTTGTATGTTTGTACGTGCATGCTTATTTGTTAAATTATTAAAAATACAAAAATATGTCTTTCGCATGTAGGATTAGTTATACAATTATTAGTAACTAAGTTTGTTTTACAAAAAATAAAAATTACAAAAATAGGCATCGTTTGCATTTTTAGCATTTAATGTCCAAATATACAATTTTATGCTTAATTATTACTTAATTGTGCGTTAATTGTTATTGGGAGTTAATTTGCGCTTTTATAACTTAATTTAGTTCTTAAATAATAGTTTAAGTATTTTTATAATTTAGTTTTAAAAAATAAAAGAAGAAAAGAGAGCAGAAATACAAAAAATCGGAATTGAGCCTTTTCTTCAAATTCAAGCTACAAGCCCAATAAATGGCCCAACCTTCCCTATGACCCAGTCCATTTCGAACTGGGTCGACCCAGTCCATAACCCAACACCATTATTATCTTGCATTTCAAAAATAAAATAAAAACAAAAAGAAAAACAAAATCAAAAAACCCTAACCTAAACACTAAACTACCCGCCCCCTATCTTTCTTCTTCTTCTTTTCTTCATCTTCCCAAAAGCTCCAAGCTTCATCAATGGCTTCCTTACTTCCCCTCACGCCACACACACTCACTCACGACACACACGCACACACGTCACCCTCACGACCCCGGCTCGACTAAACGACCCCAGCCCTATCCGCTATTGATGAAGCTCGTCGAGCTCAAACTTGAGCTCGACGTCCATGTCGCTGCTGCTTCCGGCTCAACCAAACGACCTGCTACTCCTGCCTTCTACTTCATCGACCAAACAACAAAACGACCACAGCCTCGATGAGTCAGCTGTTGTTCGAAGCCCCCATCGCCGCTGCTTCGTCACGGCCAAGCTCACGCAACTACTACTGCTGTCACTGCCCTCGACGGGCTGCTGCTGCGTCCATTTCTCACCATGGCCAGTTGTTTCTGCTCGCAAGTTTCTTTGCGCAAACTAACCAAACGCACCCCCCAGCTGCTTCATCACTACTGCTTCGGCCTCAGTTTGCTTCGTAGGTTCGTGTTCGTCGTCGGTTGGTCGTTGTTCTTCGTTTCAATCCGGTTGGTAGATTTTGAGTTTTATTTTGTCCATATTTTGTTTTGATATTTCTCGAATCTAAAATCGGCAAATGTTTGTTTTGTTCATCGTTTGAATTAATTTTTTAGTTTGTTCATGTGCTTTGTTAAATTAATTTTCAGATTTCAAATGGAAGTTTAATTAGTTGTTGTTCATGTTTATTTCATGTTTGTATTATTGTTTAGGTAAATATTTGTTAGTTTAATGTTTGGTAGATTCAAATTGAAATTTAATTAATTATTTCTTCAATTTGTTTCATGTGTTCTATGTATTTTTTCCAGAAATTGTTAATATTGTTAAGTTCAAGTTTAAATTCATAATTGTTTCTTCTTAAGTTTTGTTTTGTTATTTGCCTAAAATAATTTATTTGTAATAGGGAAATATGTTGGTTTAATCATGTGAATCCGTCATGTTTTGTTGTTTAAAAATAGATTTAATTCATGTTCATATTATGTTTGGTTGATCTTGAATCCGAAATTTGTATAGTTTGATTTCTTGTTTACCATTTATGATTATTTCTTGAATTGGTCTCATAATCTTGTTTAAAGTTTAATATAGGAATTGTTTGTTGTAATGTTGTTAGAGTTGATTTTAAGTTCAAAATTATTGAATTTAGAAATCTAAATATACTTGTTTGATTGTTGTTGTTGAATCTGAAAATAGGTTTGTTTGTTGCTAAAAATATTGTTCAATCAAATTTTAGTTGTTCCTTGTTGTTCAATCATGTTCATGTGATTTGTTGTTAAAATGTTGAAGAAATCATGTTCATGAGATTTGTCGTTTGAACATTGTTAGAAATTGATCATATTGTCTATATTTTGGTTAAGTTTGATTAATTGATTGTTATAGCTGATGGGGTAGTTTGGTAATTTGTAGTACGTTCAGGGGTAAAATGATAATTGCAATAAGGTCGGAGGGTTAGTTTAGGAATTGTACATTTTGTAATTTTTTATGTGAAGCATGGGGGACAAAATGAATGGGGTGGGTTGTGATATAGTTGTTTAATATAAAGGGGGGACAAGACAAAATTTAGTGGGGAGGAATCTTGTATTTGTTTAGTGAAGCATGTGGGACAAAATATAATGGGGTGGTGTGATATATTTATTTAATGTAATGGGGATGAGTGAGAAGATAATGGGTTTGGTAGAGAAAATGGGTTGATTTTAATTGATTAAAAGATTTATGGGTTGGGATTATATATAGGAAGTCTTGAACACAACAACAGAAGACACAGAAATAAAGAGAATACAGATAGAGGAATTAATCTGAATATAGAGAAGAAGAGAAAGAAAATAAGAGAGAGAGAAAAGGGCTGAACATTTAAGAGAGAGAAAATTCCGAAAAATATTTAAACTTTCAAAATAAAAAAAAAACTAAAATAAAAAATCTTCTGCTTTCTTTCATTGTTTGAAATCAGAATTAATTGTTGTTTCATCAAAGCTTGAAGTTTTTGTTTTTTTGGGATTACTGCTCCACTGGTTTGCAAACTCTGTTCCTGGGTTGTTACTACTGTTGGACTATTGTTGCTGTGTTGTATTGTTATTACTGTTGCTGATTCTCATCTTCTTTTGTTTCCAATACCAGGTACACGACTGTAATACTAACTATTGCAAAGCTAATAATGTGGAAGCATGAATACATATGAAGAATGAAATTTTGAAGTTTTAATATCATTTTTATTTCCTTTTATCGATTGTATTTAAACTATTTCATGTATTACTGAATAATAATTGAAATAAGAAAAAATAACATAAGTTAGTCTTTAATGAATCGGTTTGGCAAAATAGATTAATTCACTAGTTATGAAGGTTTCAAAATTATCACCAGTAGGTTAATCATGAATAAGTAGATAAATTTAGTTAAGGCATGAATTTGAATTAATTTTCGAAAAGGCAAGATTAGAAACTTCGTTTAAATCTAAAAGACTTTCTAAAAAGATTTAGTAATTATGGTTAAAATCTAGTTTCAAATGGTTGTGAATAATTAATCTCAATAGTTTTTTATAACAATGCTGAGTTTTTATCTAGCTGTATTTGATTCTTTTGAATATTAGTTGTCAAATTTTTATTTTATTTATAATTTTCGATTTTTTTAAATAAAATTCCTTTTCATCATATTTGTATTAATCTAGCAATTAGTATGTCATGTTTTCTTAAATAAATAAAATAAAAGCTAGTAATTAATTAGGATTTTCTTCCTTTATTTTAGAGACTAATTTTTATAGAAAAATGTAGTCGCTTTAAGATTTGTCCATTTATAATAAATGAGATGAGCCTCGCTTAATAAAATGTATAGATTGCGGGGCCCTCAATAAATGTACATTTAATTGCTTAGAATTCGGGAAGAGCCGTTTAGCAAATTTCTCGGCCCTACCCAAAATAATGATACGCTAGTCGCTTTAGGCGCGTATTTAATAATATTATCTTCTTAAACTCGGGTGCATATTTCATGCAACCCAAATTCAAATCCCAAAACATTGAATAAAAATGTATTCCAGATTGCGGGAGCATTTCATGTGACGTAATCCAAAGACATGTTTTAAACAATGTTCACATTCTTGTAAAAATAGTAATAACAATAATAAAAGCGGTAAAAAGATAAAATTTGCACATGAGCTCATAATTGTATAAAATCAGATATTTAAGCCAAATATGACAGTTGAGCGACCGTGCTAGAACCACGGAACTCGGGAATGCCTAACACCTTCTCCCGGGTTAACATAATTCCTTATCCGGATTTCTGGTGCGCAGACTGTAATACAGAGTCATTCTTGTCCTCGATTCGGGATTAAAATTGGTGACTTGGGACACCCTAAATCTCCCAAGTGGCGACTCTGAAATAAATAAATAAATCCGGTTTCGATTGTCCTTTAATTGAAAAAAACTCCCTACGCCCCCCGCGGGGGCAGAAAAAGGAGGTGTGACAGCTCTGGCGAGTCCGCTGGGGAATAGTAACCCAGAACCACTGGTTCAGGGTTCAAGAATTCGAGCTTAAAATAATTGTTATAGTTGGCTTTATTTATTATCTGATTTTTACATGATATATGCCTAATGTGCTAAATGATGCTTTTACCGCTTTAATATTATCTGAATTGTGTATATACAACTGCTACGAAACCCTTCTTCTTTCTGAGTCTTCTGAATTTATGGTGTACACGTGCGCGTGGCCCACCTTTCTGTTAGAAGTCATACCAAATAAGACGAAGTTGGGACAAGTAACTAGGACGAGCAGACTTTCGTGCTCCCGGTACGTTGCCCCCACTTCGGCTCAAGCTGTCCACTTGGGTGAGCCAGGGCTAGAACAATATGCCTCAGGTTTTTTTTCACTTAGAATAACTCAGCTTCATGCCGGATCCCTAGTAGGAGCGTTTGTTTGCATCACGTGCATTCGACTTTGGAGGCTCAACACAGGGGTTGGGTCTGTCTAGGACAGGTGTACCAAAAATGAAAATGACCATCCTGACATTTTACTTGCTGCTACTTGCGCATTTATTTGATTCGGACTTGTGTGTTGACTGACTTTTAAATATCAAGAATAATATTTTGAAATTGAAAAAAATAAGCGGTTAGGGAATTGATTGTTTATTTTGAAAAAAAAAACCAATGCCCGAATACCGTCAAAACTCTTGCAGAAAATTTGAGAAAATGAAAAAAAAAATGTCTTATTAGTTTGTTTTATTAAAAGCAAAGAAAAAAATAGAAAGAAAAAAAAATCGTTGTTCTTATTTTTCAAAAAAAAAAATGAAAAATATTTTGTCTTCCCCTGAAAAATGACAATGAAAAAGAGTCTTACTTTTAAAATAAGTTTTTTATTTGTTACTGAAAATGCCAAAATGAAAATGAAAAAAAAAGCCGTGCTTTGAAAGGAGTTTTGTTATTTGTTGCTGAAAAAGAAAAAAAATCCTGTTTTAAAATAGTTCGGTTAATTGGCCCGAATTACGCGGGTTTGATTCTCACCGGATGTAAGATACGTAGGCAACCCTCATCGGGTCCAACCCCCTTTTTTGCTAAAATAGCCAAAAACCAATAAATAAATAAAAAACGTGTCAAAATTTTAATTTTGTCATAAATAAGTCAGGAGGTGTCCAACCTCCCCTTTTGCTAAAAAATAGCCAAAAAAAATATATGTCAAATTTTAATTTTGTCATAAAGAAGTCGACGATGTTTTATCAAGGCATAGCCGAATGTTCCCGAAAGGGACGCCGGAAGGCTGACTTTGTATAAACAGCCGCCTTTGGGTCATTGTTTTAGATTTGGTCCAATTGACCCACACAGCCTTAAAAATCTTCGTCCCCGAGGCGCTGAAAGGCCGTGTTTGCAACACCCGGTTTTTATTGTAATTTTTTTAAAAAAATAAAACAAAAAAACAAAGAGTCAACGGTCAGGTAAATACTGTTTAGATTTTTGGTCAAAATAAGCCGAGCCAGCTTCGGCCGCGTCTTAAACCGTTCTTGCCGAAATAGCCTTAGAGTATCTTTCAATTGTCGAAAGGTTACTTTCGTAAAAGAATGGACAAGTTCGTAAAGTGTCAAAATAACCCTCCCCGGCCTCAAAATTCATGTGAGATTTGGAAGGGGCCACATTTGCAAAAATAGCCGTTTGGTTGCATTTGTCAAACGGGGAAAGGAAGCTGGCCTTTTTATTTCGAGGTTATAAATCTTTAATTAGAATATGTGGGTTGTTTGATTTTCGAGTTTGTAGGTCATCTTCAAACTTTTGAAACCCAGTTTGTTTTAAGTTGAAAAAAAAATGTTTAGTATTGTTTATCTTTTATTGGTCCGAACTACGCAAGGTCTGATTCATGCGGGGTCATGATACGTAGGCAATCTCCATAAGATTCGACCACGACAAGAAAAAAAAATGATAAAAAAAAATGAATGAAAAAAATCGAAAAAATGAAGAAAAAATGAAGAAAAAAAAATCGAAAAAAGGAAAAAAAATGAAAAAAAGAAAATGAAAAAAAGAGGAAAAGATGTTGTTAATATTGAGGACCGACTGAGTCCATTTTAACCTGTTGTTTTGAATCACAAGAAAGAAGGTGGTTGGTTTGTGGTAAGCCGGAAATACAAGACCCAGAAGCACACTTTGCGGGGATTAGGCCTGATAGCAGAAGCACTCAAATCCTATTGGGAACTTGTTGACTAAGGTTGATGATATTGAAGTTGGTAATGGTCTAGGCAATACTGATGCGAAGCTCAGTGGCTAAGATGCCAATTTTGATAAAGTGGGAGGACGCTCCGTTCCTTGGTCAGCAAGAGAGAAGCTTGTGGTGGCTTATTTTGTTGTCATTTCTGGTGTTCGGATTAGTAGGGTTGTAATTCAGATATTGTCTTGTGTCAAACTGTCTTATCTTTCCGTTTTGTCATTACGGCTTGTTTAAGTTTGTCCAGGCTGTATTAGGATTTTATTCTGGTTGTTTTGTTTGTTTTGTTATTCAAACCATCTCGCCGGTAGTCTAAAGCAAATCCGGTCCTTTATTATTTCCAGTTTTCTTTTTGTTTAGTACTTTTATCATTTTTATTCAACGTTGATTCTAGTGACATGACATGTGCACACAGTTTGGGCCTAGTCTTTAAAGTTAATCATAAAACCCTGGAGAGGTGATCAGAACATTTAAAGGAAATAAGGACGGTTTGAAATTATTCGGAGCTCGAGTCATGTGGAACTGGGGCAAGTAAAACATAAAGAAAACCGTTAAAGGCAAGATTCGCCAAATTGACATAAGGGTCTTCATGATAATGAGAAGTGAGAGTGTCGCCCAACGGTGCTTTAGAAATGACAAATGAAAAAGCAAACGTGTGAATATAATTGTCAAGTCCAGCACCATCGGAAGAGACTATAAATCTATATTCAATTGTGTTGTTTGCACTTGGCATGTTTTGAAGACTGGAATGACGAAGGCATTTTGTTCTGCTACCTAAACACTTTATCCTTCGTTACCCCCTTTGAGCCTTATTTATTTTCTTTCATACCCCTCGTTCGGAATCAATAGCAACGACTAGGAAATACGAGCCTGGAAGGTAAAGAAAAAAAATAAAAAAAAACGAAAAAAAAAAGAAGAGAAAAATGATAACAATAAAAAAACAAAAGAAAGTCAAATGAAAACAGAGGAATTGGGAACTACGTTTGACCTGATTCCTCAAAGAGGATACGTAGGCGCTTCACGGCTCGGTCATAGGGTGCATAGTATGCATAGTGTGCATGGTGTGCATGGTGTAATAAAAATTAAAAAAAAATAATAATAAATAAATAATCCCCAAGCAAGAAACTGCAAGCAAGAAACTGGGGCAAGGGTTGCGCTTGTGGTAAGCAAAAATTGGTTCCGAATGTTGTAATTTTTAACCCCAAGTTTATTTTGTTTTTGAGCCTTTAATACCCTTTCTTTCTAGCCTATCCAAAAACCCACATTACGGTCCAAAGAAAGACCTTCTGACCAGTCTGCAAAAGATGCCAAGTCAGACAAATGAGAGTATTACCGGCAAACATAACATTCTGTCCACAGCAGAAAGGACTCTAATCTCCAGCAGAGAGAGTCATACCGGCAACACTCCAAATCCCCAGCTGGAAAGTGATACAAATGAGAGAGTCTTATCGGTGAAAATCTTTACGGACACCATAAGGCGATGCAAGCTGGAAAAAAAAACCAAAATGAGAGAGACTTGATAGTGAAAACCCTTCGGGCACTACAAGTCGAATAAGATTGGGAATCAGATGGGGAATTGCCAATTGAAGGTCTTGAAAGACGATTGATGGCAGAGGATATGCCACATATGCATGTCATGACCATTAGAGTCGGTATCTGCGTTTGATAGGTTTTTATTTATAGTTTCTTTTGTTAAAGAGTCATTTCTCCGTTGTCTTTTATTCTGTTCCCTTTTATCTTTTCCTTTCATAGAAAATTCCCAGTAGAGTCTGTCTGGTCAGAACAAGTGGGAAATGACTTCAAAATAGGCCCTCAGCTTTCCAATTATGCATGACGAGATCTGACTAGTACATCCAAGTGGTATAGTCAACAAGGAACAAGCGCGAGGCCAGTGTCAAGAAAGATATCCCCAGCAAAAGGGAATTGACAAAAGGATCGACGAGTGTCAAGAGGGATATCCTTGCCGAAATCAAAGGTTATTAAACCTCAAGGACAAGGCCCGTGGACAAATCAGGGAGAGCAATGAGCATGATTTGGGAAATTCATGCGAGACTAAAAGGTCAGGGAAATGCCAGTTTCCGAGCTGTGCCACAAAAGAAGAGGGATATCCCCAGCAGAAAGGGATCATTCCCAGCAAATAATATCATCCCCAACAAGTTGTGGAACGCAGAGCAAGGAAGGAGAAAGAGAAAGTCATCCCCAGTAGGAGTATCACAACAAACCACCGTGTTTTAAACTAACAAATTTTGTTTAATTTGAAACAGGTAAAGAAAATGGCATTTATAAAGGAAATGCATGCCACAAGAAAGATTGTCAAACTGGGGCAGAAAATTTTCTTCTCAAGTTAGAAAATTTTCTGGAAATCAGGTACTCATTTGGGGAAGAATAAAGATAGCACAAAGGAATTGGTCTTTGAACCAGGGTTGCCCCCAATATAATAAGTTTCCAATGGAGGAAATTGATCCCCAGCAGACAGAACAAAGGGATGACATTTGTGCTAAAAATAAAAGGGCCTTATCATCCCCAGCAGCTTCCATAAGAATGAAGTATCGATTTGAAGGGATAAAATTTCCCAGCAACGTTATCCTCAACAACGTTATCCCAAGAAGATAACACTTTTATCCCTAGCAGTGTTGAAAAAACCAAAAAAAAAAATTGAATTTGAAAGAGGGGAAGAAAGGAGACTCCCACAGTGGTATTATCCCCAGCAAGCAAGAACAAAGCAGCGCAAAGGAAAAAGAAAAGAAAAGAAGAAATTACGAAGGTAAGTTTCTCAAATCATTGATCTTTACATTTTCTTCCTAGGATAAAAGTCCTAATCTGATGAATTTCCTTCCCGTCACAATCTTGGTCCGATAGAATTTTTTCTCCCAAGATAAGAATCAAATCTTAGTCCGATGAATTTTTCTCCTAAGATAGAAATCTTGGTCCGATGGAATTTTTCCTCCCAAGATAAGAAATCAAATCTTAGTCCGATGAAATTTTCTCCTAAGATACCAAATCTTAGTCCGATGAATTTTTCTCCTAAGATAGAAATCTTAGTCCGATGAATCTTTCTCCTAAGATCACAACAAAATGGACCTAGTTTGACGATTTATCTCCTAGAGTCACAATCTTGGTCCGATGAAATTTTTTCTCCCAAGATAAGATATCAAATCTTAGTCCGATAAATTTTTCTCCTAAGATATCAAATCTTAGTCCGATGAATCTTTCTCCTAAGATCACAACAAAATGGACCTAGTTTAACGATTTATCTCCTAGAGTCACCATCTTAGTCCGATGAAATTTTCTCCTAAGATACCAAATCTTAGTCCGATGAAATTTTCTCCTAAGATACCAAATCTTAGTCCGATGAAATTTTCTCCTAAGATATCAAATCTTAGTCCGATGAATCTTTCTCCTAAGATCACAACAAAATGGACCTAGTTTGACGATTTATCTCCTAGAGTAGAAATCTTAGTCCGATGAAATTTTCTCCTAAGATAACAAATCTTAGTCCGATGAATCTTTCTCCTAAGATCACAACAAAATGGACCTAGTTTGACGATTTATCTCCTAGAGTCACAGTCTTGGTCAGATGGAAATTTTTTCTCCCAAGATAAGATATCAAATCTTAGTCCGATGAAATTTTCTCCTAAGATATCAAATCTTAGTCCGATGAATCTTTCTCCTAAGATCTCAACAAAATGGACCTAGTTCGACGATTTATCTCCTAGAGTCAAAGTCTTGGTCCGATGAAATTTTTCTCCCAAGATAGTATAATAAAATCTTAGTCGAATGAATCTTCTCCTAGGATCAAAATCTAGTCTGATGAATTTTCTCCTAGGATAATTTGAAAAAAAAAAGAAGAAGTTTGAATTTGAAAAAAAAGTTGTTGAAGTCAGGAGCCCCCCTGAAGAACAGAATGGCGATTTATTGGTTGAAGTCAGGAGCCCCCTGAAGAACAGAATGGCGATTTATTGGTTGAAGTCAGGAGCCCGCCTGAAGAAAGGAAAGGCGTTTTTAAAAAAGGGTTGTTGAAATCTCGCCATCCAAAGAAAGGAATGACATTTTTGAAAAGTTGTTGAAGTCAGGAGCCCCCCTGAAGAATAGAATGGCGATTTATTGGTTGAAGTCAGGAGCCCCCCTGAAGAATAGAATGGCGATTTATTGGTTGAAGTCAGGAGCCCGCCTGAAGAAAGGAAAGGTGTTTTAAAAAAAGGGTTGTTGAAATCTCGCCATCCAAAGAAAGGAATGACATTTTTTGAAAAGTTGTTGAAGTCAGGAGCCCCCTGAAGAATAGAATGGCGATGTATTGGTTGAAGTCAGGAGCCCCCCTGAAGAATAGAATGGCGATGTATTGGTTGAAGTCAGGAGCCCCCCTGAAGAATAGAATGGCGATGTATTGGTTGAAGTCAGGAGCCCCCTGAAGAATAGAATGGCGATTTATTGGTTGAAGTCAGGAGCCCCCCTGAAGAATAGAATGGCGATTTATTGATTGAAGTCAGGAGCCCCCTGAAGAACAGAATGACGATGTATTGGTTGAAGTCAGGAGCCCCCCTGAAGAACAGAATGGCGATGTATTGGTTGAAGTCAGGAGCCCCCCCTGGAGAATAGAATGGCGATTTATTGGTTGAAGTTAGGAGCCCCCCTGAAGAACAGAATGACGATCTATTGGTTGAAGTCAGGAGCCCGCCTGAAGAAAGGAAAGGCATTTTAAAAAAAAGGGTTGTTGAAATCTCGCCATCAAAAGAAAGGAATGGCATTTTTTGAAAAGTTGTTGAAGTCAGGAGCCCCCCTGAAGAATAGAATGGCGATTGTGAGCACGTGATTTTTGCCTCACGAAACTACTCTAAAATAAATCAATAATATAAAACAAATTTTTTTTTAGTGTGCAATTTTTAGAATTTATGTGGCGTTTATTAATTATTTGTATTATGTCCGTAAATGTTAACTTTGTTGTAGTTAAAATGAAAAATAAAATAAAAATACATGTTTCATGCATATCTAGGTTTTAATTATGCATTTAATAATTGATTAAAAAAAATAATAAAATCACAAAAATATGCATTTGTTCTAGTTTTAATGTTTCACTGTGTGATTAACGTTTTGTCTATGTGTTAAATAGTTGTTAAAAAAGTAATTAATATTTTTGTAAGGTTAATTTTTTTTATAATTTTAATTAGGATTTTTATAATTAGGATTAAAATTAGGAAATATAAAATAAGTTATAAAAGTAAAAATCGGACTTGGACTGAAATCCAGGCCCAAACAAAACTAATTTCCGCACAGCCCAATCCAAATACCCCTGTCCGGTCCAATTCGACCAAATCAAACGACGTCGTTTGGCCATCTTTCATCAAGGCCGTTGGATTAAATCAATCCAACGGCTAATATTCCATACCCTTACCCGTAACCCCCTACCCGACCCATGGCCCGGTTCAACCCGGTCCCCCAATTTAAACCAAACGACATCGTTTGGTTAAGTGAATTAATCCAGGCCTTTGATCTCGGCTAATCCGACGGTCATTGTCAATCCACCCCATCCCTATATAAATCCAAATCCCTACCCCGGCCCCCTAACTAAACACCCCCTCCTCTCCTGTTCATCGTCATCTCCGAAACACACCCCTAACCCTAGCCGCCCTAATTCCCCATTGCCTGAAACCCGGCGGCAACAACGCCGCCGGTCACCTCCTAAACACCCTCGACTCCTCACAACCCCCTCTTTACGGATCTAATATTAGTTTCCTTCAAATAAGATCACATAGTCTCGAATCTTCGATTGAAGGTTGGTCTGAAAAACCAACCTTCTCCGATGGCCTCCAAATTAACACCATAATCTCCCCGGTCCATCCTCATCACGGATCTGTTAGTGGCATGGTTCGAATCCGCCTGGAACTGCTCGAATCTTCATTTGAAGATTCGAGTGAAACCTGACCCTATCCCAACCTACCTCAAACTCACACCAGTTATCCACCTGACCCCCCTCGTGCCTAGAACACCATTGGTTTGATTCGAATATACCTAGAAATGTTCGGATTTGAAATCAAAAAATCTGAAACCCTAAAAATTTCCAGTCATGGAATTTTTCCAATTCAAGTGAGGGATTGAGGTCTAAGAGACTTTAATCGAGGTATTCTCAATTGAGAATACTTCGAATAAAGTCTGTTCAGCCTCAAAAAGGTCCGAATCCAAGTTGAGTCTGAGTCCGTGTAAATTTAAAGATTCAGAGGTATTTTTCCTATTTTCTTTTTTTGTTTCCTACATGTATTGTTGTTTGTTTCAGTAACCTGTGTAATTTTTCATATTTTTGTTTATTTAATTCTGTGATTCTGTCTCATACCCGTCTATTTGATCAAATAAGTGAATTGTTTCTGTTGGTTATGTTTGTTTACAATGTGTGTAATCGACTCGATTAAGTTCGTCGATTAGTTATATTATAAAATCCTGTTTCTGAAAATGCTGTTTGAAATGATCTGTTTATCTGTTTATAAATTGATTGTTGGCAAATGTTGTAGATAATCAGTGTGATTAATACTCGTCAATTAAATCATCCTTGTTTATAGTTCAATAAGTTCATCAAAAGGATGCTGTGTATGTGTTGATTTCTGAGCATTAAGTTTCAGGGCATTGTCAGTATATTGACAATGCTCCTGTATTTGTTTGGATCTTAGTTCAATGTTGAAATTCAGTTTAAATTGTTATGCTGAATTCAGTATAATGTTATTGTGATGTTGGGTTTGAATTCAAGTTTACAAGGGTTGGTTAGATACAACTGTGTTAGGAGGTTGATAGGATTGGTTATAGCTGTTTAATTCAGAAAGATAATCGAGTTTGAACAGATTTTAAAATCTGTTTTGTATCAGATTCTGATTTCTTTGAGGCCAGTAATAATAGTAATACTAAAGGATTTTCAGGGGTATTTCTGGAATGAAACAGTGAGGGTAATATGATAATAGTTGTGTGCTGATAGTTGAGTGTTAATGGCTCTTATTTAATGTAATAATGGGAAACAAAGGGTAATGAGAATGCTGAAAATCAGGAAAAGATCACTTAATGGGATTTAAAGTAGTAAAAGCAGATCTTAATGGGATTTTCTGATTTTTAAAAGAAGAAGGGGGTCCAGGCAGCACTAAAAAGAAAAGGGGCAGACCTATATAAGATAGAAGGGATTGGGACTGATTGAAAGACCTAGATTTTAATACACACAGATATAGACATTAAAAGATACACAGAGAGAGACATTGAGAAAAATCAGAAATAGAAATCTGAAAAAACTGAGAAAAAACAGAAAAAGAAACACACACAGAATCAGATAGAGAACAGAAGGAAAGAAAGAAAAAATCAGAAACAGTAAAAAGAATTCTACATCAGACACTAGTATTGAGGCTGATTTTCTGAAATTAAGAGCTTTTCAGTTTTCCTTTTCTAAAGTCTAAAAATCAGAACTACTGTTTTTCCTGCAATCTGTCCGAATTTATTTGATCCTATTTGTTCAGTTTAAAAAATCTAAAACTTTTAAAAGAAGTCTTGTTACTGTGCATCTGGGTTCCTCGGGTCTTGCTTTGTTGATCAAATCTGTTGAACACTGGTATATTCTGCTGATTTTGTTGCTGCTGTCACTGCTGAAATTTACTTCTTCTACCCTCATTTCCAGGTACATATTTTTAAGACTCATGTTGTGAAAAGAACATTGGAAGAAAAAATGAAGTTTGGGATTATGATTATGTCTTTTACTCGTTTAAATCTATTAGTTTAAATTTCAGTTTTGTTTTAGTTATTTAACAGGGTAGTATGCTTGACATAACGACTATAGTTAATCATTCCCATTTGAAGTTCGCATAAGTGTTGTAATAGTGTTATATATTTCAGAATTTCATTATGTATAGTTGTGATTGAATTATCAAGAAATAGGAAATATGGCATAAAGTTGGCCATTAATTAAGTCTTGTGGCATTGTTAGTTAAGTAAAGAATAGTATGGAAATGGCAAAAACTATATCGCTAGCCTATTTTGTCAACCATCCGATTTAATTGTAGATCAAATGATGTTAGTTTTATTTTGTTCATACATGGCCTAATAATGGTTATGTTTATAATCAATAGTTGAAAGATGCATTAGTACAATCCGCCGTTATGTTCATAATGTTGAAATAGGGTGAATAATGTTATATGTAATATCATCTTATTAAGTCAACAGATAGATTTGTTCTCTTTCTTAATAACAAATGGCTTAGGAATTTATACAATGCGAAAGTTAGTGTTTAGCAATAGTTCACATAGATTGAGAATCAAATTGGCTTGATTATATATATATATATATATATATATATATCCCAAACTCAATCATAAGCAGAATTAATCAAAATAATTTCGCCTATTAGATTAAGAACAAACGATGTAAGAGTAGATTAGATTTATAATGTGTAACAATTTTAAGAGTGCAAAAACAGCATTCGTTACAAATAGAATAATGGAAATTCTTCAAAAATAGCATTCCCTGTCATGAGTCAGATTTTTTTAGTTTCATATACATTCTCATTTGAGTATACATATACTGTATTTACGAGAAAAATGGTAGTATTAATCATACGTTGTTTATTTTATTCTTTAAATTAGAATGGCTCGGAGGAATATAATTTATACCCGAAAAAAATATATAATTTGCGATCAACGAGGAATTTAGAGACTAAAAAAAAATTGATTTCTCATGACTTTCACATAAAAATGCATGGACGTAATAAACAATTTATGGAAAATCTATACTACTATTAAGAATATTTGCGTGATTAGGGATGCGTTCGCGTAACCTGATTATATTTCTAAAAGCAATTCGGATTATGCATTCGCGCAACTTCGAGCGAACATTTAATAAAAAGGGGGTTCTTCGGAGAATATCAATATTAATTTCACATACCCCGAGATATGCAGTCCACTATTTAATCATACAAGAGCGACGAACGTTCATAATTTTAAGCACAATTTCGAACATAAGTTTATTTTTTTATAATAAAAATAAACAAGAAATAATATTATTAACCTTTCTGTGTACACGTATGCGTGGCACGATTTTTTACAAAGGGAATATAATACGAATATACGTACGCGTGATTTGTTTACATAATTGTAAACAATCTAAACAAAAGTGGTAATAAAATTGGGCAACAAATAAAAAATGTATTTAACAAATCAAGATAATTAAGCCAAAATATAAAAATGGTTAAGCGACCGTGCTAAAACCACGGAATTTGGGAATGCCTAACACCTTCTCCCGAATTAACAGAATTCCTTACTCAGGATTTCTGGTTCGCAGAATAACAAACAGAGTCATATTCTCCTTGATTCAGGGATTAAAACCGGTGACTTGGGACGCCTTAAAATTCCCAGGTGGCGACTCTGAAACAAATAAACAAATCCCGTTTCGACTGTCCTTTATTTGGAGAAAACTCCCACGCGCCCCCGCGGGCGCGGTAAAAAAGAGGTGTGACAGCGATTTATTAGTTGAAGTCAGGAGCCCGCCTGAAGAGAGGAATGGCGATTATTTTCAAAGTTGTTGTTGAAATCAGGAGCCCGCCTGAAGAGAGGAAAGGCATTTTATTTTAGAAGTTGTTGTTGAAGTCAGGAGCCCGCCTGAAGAGAGGAATGGCGATTATTTTCAAAGTTGTTGTTGAAATTAGGAGCCCGCCTGAAGAGAGGAAAGGCATTTTATGTTAGAAGTTGTTGTTGAAGTCAGGAGCCCGCATGAAGAGAGGAATGGCGTTTATTTTTAAAGTTGTTGAAGTTGGGAGCCCGCCCATAGAACAGAGGCATACATTTCAGTCTTTAATTTTCAAGTATTGAAGTTGGGAGCCCGCCCATACAACAGAGGCATACATTTCAAGATCAAGTCAGAGGACAATAAAACAGAGGGTTACAACAAGAATCCCCAGCAGGAAACAATAAAAATCCCCAACACTGGGAAGCAGAAGGTTGCAATAAGAGGTCCCAGCAAAAAACTCAAGTGCATGTGTCGAAGGGAAGAAAAGCATCGGAAGAAAAGCACCAAAAAAAAATGCAAGCAGACAAGAAAGCAAGGCAACAAAAACAAATTGCAGTCTAGCCTAGCTTCTTGTTTTCTTTTAAGCACGGTGTAACAAGGAGATCGGTAAGCAGTAGTAATAGCATGCAACAACAGTAACATTGCAGTCCCACGGTAGTCCCAGCTACCAAAACTTCCCGAACTACATTGACCTGATTCCTGTTTAGCCTAGGATATGTAGGAAACCTTTGAAGCAAAGGTTCGGTCAAATCTTTTTCAAAAAATGCTTCACACGGAGTACTCGGATGGGCAAAAATCGCTCGCTTTATCTTTGCACGAAAACCCTTTGTGTCTTCGGGCAAAGAGGGGCAGCTGTAAGCACGTGATTTTTGCCCTATATGAGAATTACTCCCAAAAAATTTAAAAATAAAATAATTTTCCTTGGTGTGCAATTTTTGTGATATTTTGTGATATTTTGTGTAACTATTTGTATGTTTGTACGTGCATGTTTATTTGTTAAATTATTAAAAATACAAAATATGTCTTTCGCATGTAGGATTTAATTATACAATTATTAGTAACTAAGTTTGTTTTACAAAAAATAAAAATTACAAAATAGGCATCGTTTGCATTTTTAGCATTTAATGTCCAAATATACAATTTTATGCTTAATTATTACTTAATTGTGCGTTAATTGTTATTGGGAGTTAATTTTCGCTTTTATAACTTAATTTAGTTCTTAAATAATAGTTTAAGTATTTTTATAATTTAGTTTTAAAAAATAAAAGAAGAAAAGAGAGCAGAAATACAAAAAATCGGAATTGAGCATTTTCTTCAAATTCAAGCTACAAGCCCCAAAAATGGCCCAATCTTCCCAAACGACCCAGTCCATTTCGAACTGGGTCGACCCAGTCCATAACCCAACACCCTTATTATCTTGCATTTCAAAAATAAAACAAAAACAAAAAGAAAAACAAAATCAAAAAACCCTAACCTAAACACTAAACTACCCGCCCCCTATCTTTCTTCTTCTTCTTTTCTTCATCTTCCCAAAAGATCCAAGCTCCATCAATGGCTTCCTTCCTTCCCCTCACGCCACACACACTCACTCACGACACACACGCACGCACGTCACCCTCACGACCCCGGCTCGACTAAACGACCCCAGCCCTATCCGCCACTGATGAAGCTCGTCGAGCTCAAGCTTGAGCTCGACGTCCATGTCGCTGCTGCTTCCGGCTCAACCAAACGACCTGCTACTCCTGCCTTCTACTTCATCGACCAAACAACCAAACGACCACAGCCTCGACGAGTCAGCTGTTGTTCGAAGCCCCCATCGCCGCTGCTTCGTCACGGCCAAGCTCATGCAACTACTACTGCTGTCACTGCCCTCGACGGGCTGCTGCTGCTTCTGTTTCAACCTCGTCGACCATGGCTTCTTTAGCTGGCTGATGCTGCGTCCATTTCTCACCATGGCCAGCTGTTTCTGCTCGCAAGTTTCTTTGCGCAAACTAACCAAACGCACCCCCCAGCTGCTTCATCACTACTGCTTCGGCCTCAGTTTGCTTCGTAGGTTCGTGTTCGTCGTCGGTTGGTCGTTGTTCTTTATTTCAATCCGGTTGGTAGATTTTGAGTTTTATTTTGTCCGTATTTTGTTTTGATATTTTTCGAATCTAAAATCGGCAAATGTTTGTTTTGTTCATCGTTTGAATTAATTTTTTAGTTTGTTCATGTGCTTTGTTAAATTAATTTTCAGATTTCAAATGGAAGTTTAATTAGTTGTTGTTCATGTTTATTTCATGTTTGTATTATTGTTTAGGTAAATATTTGTTAGTTTAATGTTTGGTAGATTCAAATTGAAATTTAATTAATTATTTCTTCAATTTGTTTCATGTGTTCTATATATTTTTTCCAGAAATTGTTAATATTGTTAAGTTCAAGTTTAAATTCATAATTGTTTCTTCTTAAGTTTTGTTTTGTTATTTTCCTAAAATAATTTATTTGTAATAGGGAAATATGTTGGTTTAATCATGTGAATCCGTCATGTTTTGTTGTTTAAAAATAGATTTAATTCATGTTCATATTATGTTTGGTTGATCTTGAATCCGAAATTTGTATAGTTTGATTTCTTGTTTACCATTTATGATTTTCTTGAATTGGTCTCATAATCTTGTTTAAAGTTTAATATAGGAATTGTTTGTTGTAATGTTGTTAGAGTTGATTTTAAGTTCAAAATTATTGAATTTGGAAATCTAAATATACTTGTTTGATTGTTGTTGTTGAATCTGAAAATAGGTTTGTTTGTTGCTAAAAATATTGTTCAATCAAATTTTAGTTGTTCCTTGTTGTTCAATCATGTTCATGTGATTTGTTGTTAAAATGTTGAAGAAATCATGTTCATGAGATTTGTCGTTTGAACATTGTTAGAAATTGATCATATTGTCTATATTTTGGTTAAGTTTGATTAATTGATTGTTATAGCTGATGGGGTAGTTTGGTAATTTGTAGTACGTTCAGGGGTAAAATGGTAATTGCAATAAGGTCGGAGGGTTAGTTTAGGAATTGTACATTTTGTAATTTTTTATGTGAAGCATGGGGGACAAAATGAATTGGGGTGGGTTGTGATATAGTTATTTAATATAAAGGGGGGGGGACAAGACAAATTTTAGTGGGGAGGAATCTTGTATTTGTTTAGTGAAGCATGGGGGACAAAATATAATGGGGTGGTGTGATATATTTATTTAATGTAATGGGGATGAGTGGGAAGATAATGGGTTTGGTAGAGAAAATGGGTTGATTTTAATTGATTAAAAGATTTATGGGTTGGGATTATATATAGGAAGTCTTGAACACAACAACAGAAGACACAGAAATAAAGAGAATACAGATAGAGAAATTAATCTGAATATAGAGAAGAAGA
Source organism: Nicotiana tabacum (assembly GCF_000715075.1). Classification (NCBI taxonomy): domain Eukaryota; kingdom Viridiplantae; phylum Streptophyta; class Magnoliopsida; order Solanales; family Solanaceae; genus Nicotiana; species Nicotiana tabacum. The sequence continues at coordinate 188,150,892 of NC_134080.1, forward strand.
GAAAGAAAATAAGAGAGAGAGAAAAGGGCTGAACATTTAAGAAAGAGAAAATTCCGAAAAATATTTAAACTTTCAAAATAAAAAAAAAAAAAATCTTCTGCTTTCTTTCATTGTTCGAAATCAGAATTAATTGTTGTTTCATCAAAGCTTGAAGCTTTTGTTTTTTTTGGGATTACTGCTCCACTGGTTTGCAAACTCTGTTCCTGGGTTGTTACTGCTGCTGGACTGTTGTTGTTGTGCTGTATTGTTATTACTGCTGCTGATTCTCATCTTCTTTTGTTTCGAATACCAGGTACACGACCGTAATACTAGCTATTGCAAAGCTAATAATGTGAAGCATGAATACATATGAAGAATGAAATTTTGAAGTTTTAATATCATTTTTATTTCCTTTTATCGATTGTATTTAAACTATTTCATGTATTTAACATAAGTTAGTCTTTAATGAATCGGTTTGGCAAAACAGGTTAATTCACTAGTTATGAAGGTTTCAAAATTTTCAACAGTAGGTTAATCATGAATAAGTAGATAAATTTAGTTAAGGCATGAATTTGAATTAATTTTCGAAAAGGCAAGATTAGAAACTTCGTTTAAATCTAAAAGACTTTCTAAAAAGATTTAGTAATTATGGTTAAAATCTAGTTTCAAATGGTTGTGAATAATTAATCTCAATAGTTTTTTTTATAACAATGCTGAGTTTTTATCTAGCTGTATTTGATTCTTTTGAATATTAGTTGTCTAATTTTTATTTTATTTATAATTTTCGAATTTTTTTAAATAAAATTCCTTTTCATCATATTTGTATTAATCTAGCAATTAGTATGTCATGTTTTCTTAAATAAATAAAATAAAAGCTAGTAATTAATTAGGATTTTCTTCCTTTATTTTAGAGACTAATTTTTATAGAAAAATGTAGTCGCTTTAAGATTTGTCCATTTAAAATAAATGAGATGAGCCTCGCTTAATAAAATGTATAGATTGCGGGGCCCTCAATAAATGTACATTTAATTGCTTAGAATTCGGGAAGAGCCGTTTAGCAAATTTCTCGGCCCTACCCAAAATAATGATACGCTAGTCGCTTTAGGCGCGTATTTAATAATATTATCTTCTTAAACTCGGGTGCATATTTCATGCAACCCAAATTCAAATCCCAAAACATTGAATAAAAATGTATTCCAGATTGCGGGAGCATTTCATGTGACGTAATCCAAAGACATGTTTTAAACAATGTTCACATTCTTGTAAAAATAGTAATAACAATTATAAAAGCGGTAAAAAGATAAAATTTGCACATGAGCTCATAATTGTATAAAATCAGATATTTAAGCCAAATATGACAGTTGAGCGACCGTGCTAGAACCACGGAACTCGGGAATGCCTAACACCTTCTCCCGGGTTAACAGAATTCCTTATCCGGATTTCTGGTGCGCAGACTGTAATATAGAGTCATTCTTGTCCTCGATTCGGGATTAAAATTGGTGACTTGGGACACCCTAAATCTCCCAAGTGACGACTCTGAAATAAATAAATAAATCCCGTTTCGATTGTCCTTTAATTGAAAAAAACTCCCTACGCCCCCCGCGGGGGTGGAAAAAGGAGGTGTGACAATGTTCAGTGGAGAGGTCAGCCTCCTGAGGCATCGACCTGGGAGTCCTAGTTTGATATGTGGAGCCGTTATCCTCATTTATTCCCCGACTCAGGTACTTCCTTCTTCTGTCCGTTCGAGGACGAACGGTTGTTTTAGAGGTGGAGAATGTGACGACCCAAAGGGTCATCACTTGTTTTTTACCCATTATGAGCTTCCGAGGCCTTGAAAACCTCATTTAGAGTCACCTTAATTTGCGTGCGCATTCCGGGCGCATAGCCAGAAAGCTTAAATATGAAATTCTATGAAAAATGTTAAGTCTAGACTTTAAAATGAATAAATTTGACTTCGGTCAATATTTTGGGTAAACGGACCCGGACCTATGATTTGACGGTCTCGGAGGGTCCGTAGGAAAATATGGGACTTGGGCGTATGCCCGGTATCGAATTCCGAGGTCCCAAGCCCGAGAAATGAATTTTCGAGTAAAATTATTTTTCTGAAATTGTCAAGGAAAAATTGATTAGAACGTGTTGGTATCGGGCCCATATTTTGGTTCTGGCGCCCAGTACAGGTCTTATATGTGATTTAAGAGGTTTCTATAAAGTTTTGTTAAAATCGGACGTCGTTTGACGTGTTTCGGACTTGAAATCTTAAATTTGAACTTGATGAAGTTTTTGGAAAAACTCTTGATTTTGAGGTTTGATTCATTGTTTTTGAGGTTAGTTTGGCGATTTGATCGCACGAAGAAGTTCGTATGATGTTGTTGAGTTAGTGCATGTGTTTGGTTAGGAGCCCCGAGGGCTCGAGAGTGTTTTGGAGGTGTTTTGGAATGGTTTTGGCCTTGTAAAAGTTGCATGTTCAGGAAGTTGCAGGTCTCTGAACCCTTTAGTGTGGTCCGCGAGAAATTAAGTAACTTAATGATGTAATTAAGTAACTTGAGACTAGATTCGAGTGGATTGGTAGTGGAATCAAGGGGGTAAAGCTATAATTGAGGTTTGAGTGGTGTTCAAAGCTTCGAGGTAAGTGTTTGGTCTAACCTTAGCTTGAGGGATTAGGAGTTGAGTCTTATTTACTACGTGCTAATTGTCGAGTACGACGTATAGGCATGGTGACGAGTATCTATACGTTGGTGTCTAGCATGACCGTGAATCTTTATATTGCGGATACCCTGATCTTGTTGTATCTTTCATGCCTAAATGATGATTTCTATATATTGTAAAAAGCATGTGAAAGAAATTGTGATCTTTGAACTTCGAGAAGCATTGGCTCGAGGGGCAATATGAATTGTGAAAGCATATGAGATAAATGAAACCCTTTGGAGCATTGGTTCAAGTGGTAAAGTGAGATATAAAGTAAGACGTGAAAGAAAGATAAAGAGTTATTGAATTGTTCCCTTGCCGGGATGCTTGTTGCTTTGTTGAATATCTCCCTTGTCGGGATGTGGAGATTTATTGATATTGTTCCCTTGCCGGGACTTAGCTGTTTAATTGTATTCCCTTGCCGGGATTTCTATTATTATTATTTGTTTAATCCCTTGCCCCTTGTTTTTGATTGTTGTTTGGGTGAGGAAGAGTGATAAAGCACGAAGGGTGATGCCGTGCATTGTTTGCTACTGTGAGGAAAGAGTGTAAAGCACGAAGGGTGATGTCGTGCCGTACGATGTACCATTCCGTACCAATATTTATCGAGTATATGGTGAGAAAAGAGTGTAAAGCACGAAGGGTGATGCCGTGCCGCACGATGTACCATTTCATGCCGATTTTATTCACTATATGGTGAGGAAAGAGAGTAAAAACACGAAGGGTGATGCCGTGCATTTGTTGATTCTGATTCCCTTGTTGATTTCCGAGTTATGTTGTTTCTTTCATTACTTGCTGTTATTTGATTATTTCGAGGTATTATATTTCCTTATCCTATTTGCCTTGTGATTGTTGTTTGGGTGAGGAAGAGCGTAAAGTACTAAGGGTGATGCCGTGTATTGTTTTGGTGAGAACGAGAGTAAAAGCACGAAGGGTGATGCCGTGCAAATTGTTGATTTCTGCTTCCTTGTTGTTATTCTAGTTATGTTGTTTCCTTCCTTACTTGATGCCTTTCTATTCGGAACTATATTCACCCCACAACATGTTTCCCCTACCCGCATTGACTGGTTATTCCTGTATTTTTTTCCGTTGTATATATATATATGAACTGCCCAGGTTTATTTGGAGAACTGCACATGTTTATTTGGAGTTTGGTCCTAGCCTAGTCACTACTTCGCCGAGGTTAGGCTGGACACTTACCAGAACATGGGGTCGGTTGTGCTGATACTACACTCTGTGCTCTTTTGCACAGATCCAGGCCTTGGACAGCAGCAGTAGCGTGAGAGCCAACCTTCAGTCCAGTGAGACACCGAGATAGCCTTGCAGGCGTCCGCAGGCCCGACGTCTCCTCTATCTTTTATTTTAGTCTGTTATCTTATATTTCCGAGATAAACAGTTTATATTTTTCTTTCAAACGGTTGTATTTAGTACTCTTAGAAGTTCGTGAGTAATGTGACACCAGTTCTTGGGTAGAGGCATATGTTGATTTCCGCATTATTGTTCAGTTTCTTTAATTTACGTCTTTCGCATATTTATTTAATTCCGTAGTTTTCATGATATTACTGATAATTGTCAAAAGAAGTAATTTGTTAATGAAGTAGCAGTTAAGAATTGGCTTGCCTAACTCACATTAGTAGGCGCCATCACGACTCCCGAGGATGAAAATCCGAGTCGTGATAGTTTCCTTTGCTTAACAGTGTACAGAGTCTACAGACATTCACCGTCTTTAAGATCTATTTTTACAAGTACGATAAAGAAGATTCATTATGCTTGTTTATTTTAATTTCACATGTTATTGAGACTCCTTGTAATAAAAGAATGTTGTATTACTGCTAAATACAAATTTTATATAAAATTTATATAATATGTCTTTTGTATATTTTGTATCTGATTTATTCATAATAAAAACAAATTTCATACAACTAATTATATATTATACAATTTATCTACAATTTTCATACATTATTTCTACTCAGTTATATACAACTACAATATAATACCACCTAAATATAATTTTTATGCAATTTTTATACAATATGTCTTTTGTATATTTTATATCTAATTTATACATAGAAAAAATAAATTTCATACAAGTAATTATATATTATACAATTTATCTATAACTTTTACACATTATTGCTACCTAGTTAAATATAACTACAATAACATACAACTTAAATACAAACTTTATACAATATGTCTTTTGTATATTTTGTATCTGATTTATACATAGTAAAAATAAATTTCATACAACTAATTATATGTTATACAACTTATCTACAATTTTCGTACATTATTTCTACTCAGCTATACACAACTACAATATAATACCACTTAATATCACGACAGGATTTCCCATCCTCGGGAGTCGTGATGACGCCTACTGGTGAAAGCTAGGAAAGCCAAATTATTCTAATTACTTCACCTTTTCCCGTTCTAAACCATTATTAGTGATGAGTAGATATCATGCAAATAGCGGAAATAATTAAGCGGAAGACAAAATCTGATAATTTATCTTAATACAAACTGCGGAAGTCTAAATACAACTCTACCCAGAATTTGGTGTCACAGTTTCACCGACGGTCTAAGAATACTACATACAAAGTCTAAAAGATACACTGTTTCTGAAATAAGTAAAGGAAACATGATAAAGGAAAGATAGGAGGTGACGCCAAGGCCCTAGCCAAACCTCGGCAAAGTAGTGACGAGACTAAGACCAGACCACCAAATAAAACTGTTCAGTTAAATCATATACAGCGGAAAAATAAAAGCAGATACTTACAGTTAAAGATGGGAGGGGGAAAACATGCTTCGGGGAATAATAGATAACAACAGAATATTAAGAGGAATATAAAGAAACCAAAATCCAATTACTAACAAGGATAAGGAAAACAAATGCAGAATTCACTTTCATTTCACATCTTGTTGCAGGCATGCAACCCGATCCCATTTCATGTATCTCGTTGCAGGCGTACAACCCGATCCCATTTCATATATCTCGTTGCAAGCGTGCAACCCCATCTCATTTCATATATCTCGTTGCAGGCGTGCAACCCGCACCCATTTCATATATTACCGTTGCAGGCGTGCAACTCGCTCCTATTTCACATATTACCGTTGCAGGTGTGCAACCCGCTCCCATATCTTTTGTCAACACCAATCAAAAAAAGTCCCGGTAAGGGATCAATAATATAAAAAAATATCCTGGCAAGGGAACAATAATATGACAATAACATCCCGGCAAGGGAACAATAAATACAATAATAACCCGCAAGGGAACAATAATGATAATAACATTCCGGCAAAGGAACAATAATGATAATAAAATGTGAAACGCAATAAACCACAATGGAGTCATAACAATTACAATACAGACTCACGGGCATGCTTGACACCGACGTATAGATACTCATCACCATGCCTATACGTCGTACTCCATAATTAATACGTAGCAAATAAGACACGACTCTTAATCCCTCAAGCTAAGGTTAGACCAAACACTTATCTCGATGCCACGAAAACAATTCAAGTCTTTACTATCGCTTTACCTCTTGATTCCACCACCAATTCAATCGTATCTAGCCACAAGTTACTTAATTACATCAATAAATGCTAAATGAATCAATTCTAATACATGAAAATGAGTTTTCTAAAGTTTTACCCAAAAAGTCAAAAAAGGCCACCGGACCCACATGGTCAAAACCCGAGGTTCGAACCAAAATCCGATTACCCACTCCCCCACGAACTCAAATATATAATTTATTTTTAAATCAGACCCCAAATCGAGGTCCAAATTCCCAATTTTTGAAAAACCTAGGTTCTATCCAAAACACCCAATTTCCCACATGAAAATCATTGATTTTGAGTTGAAATCATGTGAAAAGATGTTAATAATTGAAGAAAATGAGTTAAAATTGACTTACAATCGATTTGGAAGAAGAGTTGTCTTTGAAAAATCGCCCAAGAATGTTTTTGTTTTGAAAGAGTGTGAAAAATAAAAGATTTTCGGCTAAGTTATAAAATTGCAGGTTGCAGATGTCGCAATTGCGACTTGTGAACCCAGACTTCTGCTAAGTTCGCATTTGCGAGGCCGAAATTGCGAATAAACGATCGCATTTGCGATATCAGGCCCAAAAGGGGTGTATCGCATTTGCGAAGGAAGATCTCGCATTTGCGAGGTAGGGCTAGCCTGGGCTATTTCGCATTTGCGAGCCAGGCTTCACATCTGCAATGAAACAGCTGAAGCCTACAATTTCTCAAGTCCAAAATCCACCTTGTGGACTATCCAAAACTCACCCGAGCCCTCTGGGATCCAAAACAAACATGCATACCAACCTAAAAAAATCATACAGACTCGCTCGTGCATTCAAATCACTAAAATAACATCAACAACTATGAATTTAGCATCAAAATTATGAAATTTCATAAACACTGCAAATTTTCCAATTTTCTCAAATACGATCCGATTCACGTCATTTCAAGTCCATTTCTTACCAAATTTCACAGACCTATCTTAAATCACATATAAGATCTGTACGGGCTCCAGAACCAAAATACGGGCCCGATACCATCAAACTTTAAACACATTTCTCTTTCAAAAACTCATAAATATTCCAGGAAAAATTTTTCTTTAAAAATTCATTTCTCGGGCTTGGGATCTCGGAATTCGATTCCGGGCATACGCCCAAATTCCATATTTTCCTACGGACCCTCCGGGACCGTCAAATCACGGGTCCGTTTCCCCAAAATATTGACTAAAGCCAACTTAATTCATTTTAAAGTCAAAATTCATCATTTTTCATAGATTTTTACATAATGACTTTCCGGCTACGCGCATGGATTGTGCATGCAAATAAAGGTGAAACAGAAAGGGTTTTAAGGCCTCAAAACGCAGAATTTATTTTTAAAACAAGTGATGACCACATTCTACACCTCAAAAACAACCGTTCATCCTCGAACGGACAAAAGAAGGAAGTACCTGAATCGAGGAAAATATGGGGATAACGGCTCTGTATATCGGACTCGGATTTACAGGTCGATGCCTTAGTAAGCTGACTTCTCCACTAAACACGAACAGAAGGAAAACTCTTCGACCTTAACTGACGAACCTGTAGGTCTAGAATAGATACCGGCTCCTCCTCGTAAGACAAGTCCTTGTCCAACTGGACTGTGTTAAAATCTAACACGTGGGATGGATCGCCATGATACTTCCGAAGCATGGACACATGAAGTACTGGATGCACGGTTGATAAGCTCGGCGGCAATGCAAGTTTGTAAGTCACCTCTCCCACTCGATCAAGAATCTCAAACGGGCCAATGAACCTAGGGCTAAGCTTGTCCTTCTTCCCAAATCTCATCACGCCCTTCATAGGCGACACTCGAAGCAATACCCGCTCACCGACCATGAATGCCAAATCTCGAACCTTACGATCGACATAACTCTTTTGCCTGGACTGAGCTGTACGAAGCCTATCTTGAATGATCCTAACCTTGTCAAAGGCATCCTGTACTAGATCCGTACCCAACAATCGAGCCTCTCCCGGCTCGAACCATCCAACCGGCGACCGACACCGCCTACCATACAAAGCCTCATAAGGAGCCATCTGGATACTCGACTGGTAGCTGTTGTTGTAGGCAAACTCTGCTAAAGGAAAAAACTAATCCCACGAGCCTCCAAAGTCAATGACACAAGCTCAGAGCATATCCTCCAAAATCTAAATGGTCTGCTCGGACTGCCCATCCATCTTTGGATGAAACGTTATGCTCAACTCAACCCGTATGCCCAACTCTCGCTGAACTGCTCTCTAGAAATGGGAGGTAAACTGCGTACCTCAGTCCGAAATGATAGACACAGGCACACCATGAAGACGAACTATCTCCCAAATATAGATCTCATCTAACCTCTCGGAAGAATAGGAGACTGCCACGGGAATGAAATGTGCTGACTTGGTCAGCCTATCAACAATAACCCACACTACATTGAACTTCCTCTGAGTTCGTAGGAGTCCAACAACAAAGTCCATAGTGATACGCTCCCACTTTCACTCAGGAATCTCAATCTTCTGAAATAAACCACCAGGTCTCTGATGCTCGTACTTAACCCGCTGACAATTCAAACACCGAGCCACATATGCAACGATGTCCTTCTTCATTCTCCTCGAACAATAATACTGCCGCAAATACTGATACATCTTAGTGGCGTCCGGATGAATAGAGTACCGGGAGCTATGGGCCTCCCCTAAAATGAACTCTCAAAGCCCATCCACATTAGGCACACAAACTCGACCCTGCAATCTCAAAACTCCATCATCCCCTGAGATAACCTTCGTGGCACCTCCGTGCTGCATTGTGTCTCTAAGGACACATAAATGGGGATCATCATACTGCCGATATCGGATACGCTCCAATAAAGAAGAACGAGCAACTGTGAAAGCTAACACACGGCTGGACTTAGAAACATCTAATCTTACGAACTGATTGGCCAAAGCCTGAACATCCAAAGCAAGTGGTCTCTCACCGACCGGAATATAAGCAAGACTATCCATACTGGCTGACTTCCTACTCAAAGCATCGGCCACCACATTGGCCTTTTTCGGATGATATAATATGGTGATATCATAGTCCTTTAATAGCTCCAACCACCTTCTCTGCCTCAAATTTATTTCCTTCTACTTGAACAAATACTGCAGACTCTTGTGATCCGTGAACACCTCACATGCCACGCCATACAGATAATGCCTCCAAATCTTCAACGGCTGAACAATGGCTGTCAACTCCAAATCATAAACTGGATAGTTCTTCTCATGAGTCTTCAACTGCCACGAAGCATAGACAATGACCTTGCCATCCTGCATCAACACAACACTAAGTCCAATATGAGATGCATCACAATAAACTGTATAAGGCCCTAAACCTGTGGGCAAAACCAACACCGGTGCCGTAGTCAGAGCTGTCTTGAGCTTCTGAAAGCTCACCTCACACTCATCTGACCATTTGAACTAGGCACCCTTCTGGGTCAACTTGGTCATCGGGGCTACGATAGATGAAAACCCCTTCACAAACCGATGATAGTAGCCCGCCAATCTTAAGAAACTCCGGATCTCTGTAGCTGATATGGGTCTAGGCCAGGCTTTGACTGCCACAATCTTCTTAGAATCCACTTGAATACCCTCTACTGATACAACATGACCCAAGAATGCAACCAAACTCAACCAAAACTCACACATCGAAAACTTAGCATACAACTGACTATCCCTCAAAGTCTGAAGAACGACTCGAAGATGTTGCTCGTGCTCCTCCCGGCTGCAGGAATAGATCAAAATGTCATCAATGAAGACTATCACAAATGAATCCAAGTAAGGCCTAAACACTCGATTCATCAAATCCATAAAAGTTGTTGGGGCATTTGTCAACCCGAATGACATCACCAAGAACTTGTAATGCCTGTACCGAGTGAGAAAAGTTGTCTTAGGGGTATCAGATGCCCTAATCCTTAAGTGATGGTAGCCAGATCTCAAGTCAATCTTCGAAAATACTTGGCACCCTGAAGTTGATCAAACAAATCATCAATTCTCGGCAATGGATACTTATTCTTGATTGTAACCTTGTTCAATTGCCGGTAATCAATACACATTCTCATCGATCCGTCCTTCTTCTTAACAAACAACACCGGCGCACCCCAAGGCGAGACACTAGGTCTATTGAAGGCTTTTTCAAGCAAGTCTTGCAATTGCTCCTTCAACTCTTTCCACTCAGGCGGGGCCATACGATACAACAGGATAGAAATGGGCTGAGTGCCCGGAGCCAAATCAATGCAAAAGTCAATATCCTTGTCGGGTGGCATATCCAGCAGGTCTGAAGGAAATACCTCAGGAAACTCACGAACAACAGGCACATAATCAATAGAAGGAACCTCATCACTATAATCAGAAACATATGCCAAATAAGCCAAACACCCCTTCTCAACCATACGCCAAGCCTTCATATATGAGATAACACTACGGGTAGAATGACCAGGAGTCCCTCTCCACTCTAAACGAGGTAAACCCGGCAAGGCTAAGGTCACAGTCTTGGCATGACAGTCCAAGATAGCATGGTAAGGTGATAACCAGTCTATCCCCAATATGACATCGAAATCAACCATGTCCAGAAGAAGCAAATCTACACGAGTCTCAAGACCTCCAATCACAACTATACATGAACGATGGACTCGATCTACTGCAATAGAATCACCCACCAGTGTAGACACATAAACAAGAGCACTCAAAGAATCACTAGGCATGACCAGATACGGTACAAAATAAGACGACACATAGGAGTATGTAGATCCTGGATCAAATAAAACTAAATTATCTCTTCTACAAACTAGAACAGTACCTGTGATAACTGCATCGGAAGCCTCAACCTCGGGCCTGGCTGGAAGAGCATAACATCAGGGCTAGGCCCCACCACCCTGTACTACATCTGTAGGACGGTCTGCTGCTGGCTGGCCTCCACCTCTAGTGGCCTGAGCTCCACCTCTAATACCTCTACCTCCACCTCTAGCACCTCTACCCCCACTCTAGCTGGCTGGGCGGCCTGTGGAACACTCGGTTCCTGAACCATGGCACGAGAACCCTAATGCTGAGAGCTGGTCGATGCTCAAGGGCAATACCTAGCAATGTTCCTCATGTCGCCACAAGTAAAACAAGCCCTCGGCTTCTGGGGCTGACGACCCTGAAAACTTTGAAGCGGTGGTGCACTGATAGGAGCTGGTGGTGCACTGTAGGACTGCTGATCAGAATACTACATATGAGAACCATAACCACCTGAAGCACCGTGAGAAACTTGAAGTGCTGACTGAAAAGGCCTAGGAGGGTGGCCTCTACCATCCGAATCCCTATCTCCAGACGAGGTACCACTAAATCGGCCTAAATGACGAGGCCTCTTGTCAGACCCCTGACCACCTCCCTGCGATAGAACCATCTTAGCTCTCCTGGACATATTGGCCGCCTCCTGGAAAGAAATCTCACTCCCAGTCTCCTTGGCCATCTGAAGTCGAATCGGCTGAATAAGTCCCTCAATGAACCTCCCCACCCTCTCGCTCTCGGTGTGAAATATGATAAGATCATGATGAGCCAAGTCGATGAATCTTGTCTCATACTGAGTAACAGTCATAGAACCCTGCTGGACACGCTCAAACTGCCTCCGATAGGCCTCTCTCTAAGTAAGAGGGAGAAATTTCTCTAGAAATAGCTGAGTGAACTGCTCTCAAGTCAAAGCTGGTGATCCGGCTGGTCTAGCCAAGCAACAATATCTCCACCAAGTCTTGGCAGATCAAGACAAGCGAAAAGTAGCAAAATCGACCCCATTGGTCTCTACTATCCCCATGTTCCTGAGAACCTCATGACAGTTGTCTAAATAATCCTGAGGATCCTTAGAAGATGCACCGCTGAAAGTAGTAGTAAAGATCTTGGTGAACCTTTCCAACCTCCACAAAGCATCGGCAGACATAGCTACTCCATCACCGGTCTGAGATAACACGCCCGGCTGAACTGCTCCAACTGGCTGAACTGCTGGAGTTTGGAACTGGGGAGCTACATGCTCCGGAGTGCGAGTAGCAGGAGTTTGGGCTCCTCCTCCAGCCTGAGAGACGGCTGGTGCTACAGAAAACAAGCTTGCCATGGTGACACTCTCTATAAGGCCCACTAGATGGACCAGAGCATCCTGGAGTACGGGGGTAGCAGTAAACCCCTGTAGGACCTTAGCTGGGCCTACCGGAACTGCCAGGGCCGGAACCTCATCATCAAAATCAACCTGAGGCTCCGCTGCTGGTGTTGCTGCTCTAGGCTGAGCTCTGCCGCTACCTCGGCCTCTAGCACGGCCTCGCCCTCGGCCCTTTGTTGGAGCTGCTGCTGGGGTCTCGGGCTGCTGGTCAGTGGATGAGGAAGATCGTGTTCTCGCCATAATTCAATTAGCATTGAGAAACCAAGCCGCACGACAGGGAATAAATGTGAAGTTTTTCCTAACTATGTAGCCTCTGGGGGATAAATACAGATGTTTTCGTACCGATCCCTCAGACTCTACTAAGCTTGTCTGTGAACTGTGAGACCTGTGTAATCTAGAGCTCTGATACTAACTTGTCACAACCCGGATTTTCCACCCTCGGGAGTCGTGATGGCGCCTACTGGTGAAAGCTAGGCAAGCCAAATTATTCTAATTACTTCACCTTTTCCAGTTTTAAACCATTATCAGTGATGGAATCATCTGTATTTATCCCCGGGCCGCCTGCTGGACTGATGGAAGCAACCTCACTGCGGTTCGAAGCCTACTACACTAGGATCTGCACAAAAGAATGCAGAGTGTAGTATTAGCACAACCGACCCCATGTGCTACTAAGTGCCTAGCCTAGCCTAACCTCGGCGAAGTAGTGACGAGGCTAAGACCAGACTACCAAATAAATCTGTGCAGTTAAATCATATACAACGAAAAAATAAAAGCAGATAATTACAGTTAAAGATGGGAGGGGGAAAACATGCTTCAGGGAATAACAGATAACAACAGAATATTAAAAGGAATATAAGGAAACCAAAATCCAATTACTAATAAGGATAAGGAAAACAAATACAGAATTCACTTTCATTTCACATCTTGTTGCAAGCATGCAACCCAATCCCATTTCATGTATCTCGTTGCAGGCATGCAACCCGATCCCATTTCACATATCTCGTTGCAGGCGTGCAACCCGATACCATTTCATATATCTCGTTGCAGGCGTGCAACCCGCTCCCATTTCATGTATTACCATTGCAGGCGTACAACTCGCTCCTATTTCACATATTACCATTGCAGGCGTGCAACCCGCTCCCATTTCTTTTGTCAACACCAATAAAAAAAAAGTCTCGGCAAGGGATCAATAATATCAAATAAACATCCCGGCAAGGGAATAATAATATGACAATAATATCTCGGCAAGGGAACAATAATCATAATAATATCCCGGCAAGGGAACAATAGTGATAATAACATCCCGGCAAGGGAACAATAATGATAATAACATGTGGAGCGCAATAAACCACAATGGAGTCATAATAATTACAATACAAGACTCAGGGGCATGCTTGACACCAACGTATAGATATTCGTCACCATGCGTATACGTCGTACTCCACAATTAACACGTAGCAAATAAGACACGACTCCTAATCCCTCAAGCTAAGGTTAGACCAAACACTTACCTCGATGCCACGAACACAATTCAAGTCTCTACTATCGCTTTACCTCTTGATTCCACCACCGATTCGCTCGTATCTAGCCACAAGTTACTTAATTAGGTCAATAAATGCTAAATGAATCAATTCTAATGCATGAAAATGAGTTTTCTAAAGTTTTACCCAAAACATCAAAAATCGCCCCCAGGCCCACATGGTCAAAACCCGAGGTTCGAACCAAAATCCGATTATCCACTCCCCCACGAACTCAAATATATAATTTGTTTGAAATTGGACCCTAAATCGAGGTCCAAATCCCCAATTTTTGAAAAACCTAGGTTCTACCCAAAACACCCAATTTTCCCCATGAAAATCATTGATTTTGAGTTGAAATCATGTGAAAAGATGTTAGTGATTTAAGAAAACAAGTTAAAATTGACTTACAATTGATTTGGAAGAAGAGTTGTCTTTGAAAAATCGCCCAAGAGTGTTTTGGTTTTGAAAGAGTGTGAAAAATGAAAGATTTTCGGCTAAGTTATAAAATTTCAGGTTGCAGATGTCGCAATTGCGACTTGCGAACCCAGACTTCTGCTAAGTTCGCATTTGCGAAGCGAACAAACGATCGCATTTGCGATATCAAGCCCAAAAGGGGTGTATCGCATTTGCGAAAGAAGATCTCGCATTTGCGAGGAAGGGCTGGCCTAGGCTGTTTCGTATTTGTGACTCAACCTTCGCATTTGCGAGCCAGGCTTCGCTGAAGCCTGCAATTTCTCAAGTCCAAAATCCACCCTGTGGCCTATCCAAAACTCACCCGAACCCTCGGGACTCCAAACCAAACATGCATACCAACCTAAAAACATCATACAGATTCGCTCGAGCATTCAAATCACTAAAATAACATCAACAACTATGAATTTAGCATTAAAATCATGAAATTTCTTAAAAACTTCAAATTTTCCAATTTTCTCAAATACGATCTGATTCACATCATTTCAAGTCCGTTTCTTACCAAATTTCACAGACTTATCTTAAATCACATATAAGACCTGTACCGGGCTCCAAAACCAAAATACGAGCCCGATACCATCAAACTTTAAACACATTTCTCTTTCAAAAACTCATAAATATTGCAGAAAACAATATTCTTTAAAAAATCATTTCTCGGGGTTGGGACCTCGGAATTCGATTCCGGGCATACGCTCAAGTCCGATATTTTTCTACGGACCCTCCGGGACCGTCAAATTACAGGTCCGGGTCTGTTTACCCAAAATATTGACCGAAGTCAACTTAATTCATTTTAAAGTAAAAATTCATCATTTTTCACAGATTTTCACATAATGGCTTTGCAGCTACGCGCTCGGATTGCGCATGCAAATCGAGATGGGACCTCGGAATTCGATTCCGGGCATACGCTCAAGTCCGATATTTTTCTACGGACCCTCCGGGACCGTTAAATTACAGGTCCGGGTCTGTTTACCCAAAATATTGACCGAAGTCAACTTAATTCATTTTAAAGTAAAAATTCTTCATTTTTCACAGATTTTCACATAATGGCTTTGCAGCTACGCGCTCGGATTGCGCATGCAAATCGAGATGAGATAGAAAGAGGTTTTTAACGCCCCGAAATGCAGAATTTATTTTTAAAACAAGTGATGACCTTTTGGGTCATCACACTTAAATACAATTTTTATACAATATTGGTCAACTTTCATACAATAGTTAAATGAATAAAATAAAAATAAATAAACAACAAAATATAATTTTTCTACAATTTTTCTATAATTTCTGTAATATAATGTATGTCATGTCTTCGAGTTTCAATATGATATTCAGCCAAAACCAAGTCTAATCTTCACCAAAACCCCTCAAAATTGAGATATAAACTCCAAACCATATTCCCAATTATTTGCAACAACACCCAATCCTAACAAATAATGATTTTTGAAAACCTAAATTCAAATTCAAAGCTTCAAAGCTTTTTAATGGCTGTCAATGGTGGAATTGCTGTTCTCTTTTCCTTTGCTATATATTACTGAAATTTGGGATTGAGAGATATAAAGAGACGTAGAGAGAATTCTCAATTCTTTGCAACAACATCCAATCCAAACAAACAATGTCTTTTGAAAATCCAAATTCAAATTCAAAGCTTCAAAGCTTTTTAATGGTTGTCAATGGTGGAGGGGTTACAGATTTTCGCTGGTTTTAGAAGAGGAAATAGTGGGTGATTGAAGAGGAAATCGTGGGGTGTGGTTTGATACGTGGATGAGGGGTTGTGATTTGGAGAGAAAACTTGGGGGGAGTGGGAATATACAATAGATTTAAATTAGAAGACAAATTAATACCATAAAAACCCCTAAAATGTACATAAATGGTAATTAGGTATATAAAATGCAATTATATTAAAAGTTAAACATGAAGGGTAATATAGTTTACTATATGGCATAGGAATATAAAAATTCAAACCAAAGTATTTACCCGATCTACCTATTCCATGAACCATAGAATGCTTATTGATGATCAACACTCATTTGATCCTTTTTTTCCCTTTGTTATATAATTAAAAAAAACTGATAGAATATTTCTTTTCCCTTCTTTGTTTCATATTTTTCTTTTTCTCCATATCATTATAAATAAATAACTTTTCTTTTTATCTTTCATTTTTTTCTTTTTTTTAAATATATGTATTACTGTAAATATTTCTAGCACATAGGATCTAAAATTATATATCATTATAATAAGATAGTATATCAGTATAATAAAATGGCATATTAGTATTTAATATTATTATAAAATACTTGTCACAATAGTATACCAAAACTGCATATAAATATACCAAATAGGTATATTACCATTTTATGTCTTCTTACACAAATAGGTATAATACAATGAATATTATTTCATGGAACTCCATCAAAAATTCATTTAAGAAAATATTTGCAAGGTTCTAGTTGAAAAAATTTAAAAAAAAACTTAAAAAATGACTTATTTATTACGGCATACTGTTTTATTATATTGTATATTATAGCAGTATAATGTTACTATAACTATGTCTTTAGCTTTACACAATATCACCTAGATGATTCAACAAATATCAGTCGGAGTTACTATTAAGGTATATTGTATACTATTACAGCATATTATTGTAGCATATTGCATATTATTATAATATACCATTATTGTATATTGTATACTTTAACAATATACTATTGCAGCTATATACTCCTACAGTATATTGTATACCATAGCGATATACTATTGTGCAACTGTGTTCTTCTTCGATTTTTTGCGGAAAAATTCGATATCAATCACCTCAAATCAGCGCCAAATGCGATCAAATTTCAGTATGAACTTCCAGAAAGTACTATAAGCCATTTTCAGCTGAAAAATGCAATCTCAATCACCTCAAATCAGCTCAAATAAGATCATATTTCAGTATGAACTTTCAAAAGGTATTATAAGCAATATTTAATAAAATCCACTTTGAATCAAACAAGAAATCTTCAAAATAAAATTTTTAAATTCAAGTATTTCAAGCCCAACAATGATGAATATTTAAATACACACAAAATTCAGATATGGGAAGCTTATATATAACCATAATAACACATGGGTTCAGAAATACAAATAAATACACAAAAAAGAATATACTAATATAGAAAGAGAATTTTGGAGTGAAACACATGTAAAATAATATGAAAACTTGTCTTTTAAAATTTATATACAGAATTCTAAAAAAAGAAATTGGGTAAATGCATGGGTATGTACTAGATTTCAATCATCGACTAACAAAACTAAGCTATGGGTGTTTTTTGAAAGGAAAAAAAGAACATTTGGGGTGTGGGACTCTGCTTGTTTAGAGAAACTAAAAAGGGAAAGGGAGTTGGATAGGAAGGTAAATAGTTTAGGCCATATATGTAGGAAAAATAAATTCTTTGGGCTGAAGTATGAAACGGTAAATAGTTTGGGCTTAATGGATATAAAGTGGGATTTGTTTTTGTTGGGCCAACCAAAGTGAGCTGAACGGAGCAAACATATTTATATGATAATTTTCATAAACCAGTATTGTTTAGTGGTTATTAGCTAGTTGTAGCTACCATTTACTATGTTACTTCCTATAGCTATGTTTTCAGGGTTTTAGAGTGTATTCGATGTATTTAAGCTACTGTATTCATGAATACAGTAGCATTTCTAGGCGTGAAATATGAGATTACAGCTAGATACATTTTTGTATTCGATAGTATTCACGGCGAGAAACAGGGGATTACAGCTAGATAGATTATTATATTCGACTGCATCCACGATATGTATTTGTGAATACAGTAATGTAAATAGCACAATTCATGGTCTATTCAACTATTTTCAAATTGAAAGTGATTCAATTAACATAATAGACTCCTAATATAACTCAACAAACTCAATTATAACACACAAAATTTGTATTTCCAGTTATAAAAAAGATTCTCAACGGAAAAATAACCCAAAAACATAACAATCTTCAGAGAAAATATGTTGAATATTTTTCCAGATAAATACAACAAAAACAGAGCAATTTGAATACATATATACATCTGAATATAAAAATTATATTAATTTAAAAAATATATGAATACATTCATGAAATACAAAAAGACAGTGAATACAATGAAATATATGGAATAAAACGAGATACATTGAAATTACAATGAAAAAAAGACAATGAATACAATGAAATACATGGAAATACAACGAGATATATTGAAATATATATACGGCGAAATCAGAAGGGCCAATTTCTCGTTGTTAAGGCATCTCGGAAGATCACCTCGAAGGCTCAGGACCACGGATCGAGTACCCTCCCTCGAGGGTCATCGATATTTGAACTCAGGATAACGACGACCTCGGTAATGGTAGAAATGGGAAGCTTCCTAGGCGCACGGCTAGGACCGACAGAACCTAGTGGACTAATCTAAGATCCGAATCAGGGTGTCATCTAGTTGTCACATTTCCGTACCTTTGTAATTAATGCTTGTTGTACTATGATGAAATTCCCCTCCTATATAAAGGGGATCCTTGACACTTTGTAAGGCGGTTGCTTCAGTCACTTCACATGAAATATACAAGAACATTCCATTTTCTCTCTAACACATTCTTTAGATATTATTGCTTCATTTATTATCTTCATATTTATTCATAATTTATTGCTTATCATTGGCCATAAAGATCCTTCTTTGATTTTATTATAACTGTTAGCTATATTTTGACTGCCTTCGATAGCTCACGGTCGAGCTCTGGAATCGACCTCGAGGCCCCAAATCGACAAGCTCGGGGCCCCGATAACTGGCCTAACGGTTCGATTATTGCTCCATCCTTAACTTTCATTTCGTTTCTAAGTCTCACATACATAACATCAACTACTTAACAAACTAGCATAAAAATAGATCGCGTATTTTTAGAGTCCCATAAACAAATTTAATTGTTATTACCATTTTCACGGTAAACAGTTTGGCGCCAACCGTGGGGCTAAAAATTGTCACGCCTCGAACCTAGGCCGAGACGTAACACGACACTCGGTGCCTGACTACATGTGACCGAGCGAACCAACTGGCTGGCTGAATCAACATGTGATATCATAACATACTGAATGCGGAAGATAAACTAACACATGCTGATATACTGAAAGTCTGAATGATATAAATTAAAGTGCGGAAATACTATTACATTTCTGAAATATATTTGTAGCCAACATAGCTTAATGTGAGAACCCTGTGACTCTGTCTAACTGTTACTCTAGTCTATGAAGCCTCTAATGAAGTACTTACTATATGTGAATACTGAAGACTATAGTAATGATAATGCCCCGAAAGAACTGGGGATCACCAAATAGCTGGTACGAGAATCCTAGCGCTAGGAATCATCAACCTGTAAATCATTACCTGCATTGTGAGATGCAGGCCCCGGGCAATAGGGACATCAATACATTTGAATTGTACTGGTATGTAAAGCAACTGAAAGAAAGAATTATAAATGGTGAAACTGAAACTAAGTTGATAACTGAGAATTTATAATTGATAACTGAAATAATAACTATTGAAACAGAAACTGAAATGATAACTGATAACTGAACTGATAACTGGTAACTGTTATGATAACTGATAACTCAACGGTAACTAATAATTGAACTGAAAGGAAGTAATGATATGAATACTCCCTCTTCTGAATGATGAACAACCTGTTTATCTGAATATTAAATTGCGGCCTTAAGCCCAATATATATATTTGCACATATTGTGGCCTCGGGCCCAAGTATACGTATACATAACTGCGACCTCAGGTCCAAAATGCATAAAGCATAAACTACGGCCTCAGGCACAATGATGCATAAAGTATAAACTGCGGCTTCAGGCCCAAATATAAGTGTTCAACATTCAGGGATTTAAAATCAGGAACTAAAAATCATACTGCAATATATGATAGTGAAATACTGAATCACACTGAGTTACATGATACTGGAATACTGGATTACACCGAGTTACATAATACTGGAATAATGAATAGGACTAGACTGAGACATGTATTCTTGAACTGATTATGAACACTGAAACTTCAACTGTTTATGGCATACTGAGTAATCTACACTAAGACTCGGGGGCATCAAACCCAAGTCTATATTGAATACGCACTGAGCTCACAATGTTCAAAATAAAAGTCATGAATGAGTTATGAAGGTAAAGAATAGAAGTTCTACAACTATTCAAGGGACTAGGCTAAATTATATTTCTGAGGCAATTAGTAACGTCGTAAAAGAAACGTAATGTAGGGAGAATCATTAAAATTCCCAAATATATAGAGTTGGCCTCACATACCTTAACTTCCTGGTCTTGAGTGTAATACAACATTTGCCAACCCTTTCAACTTTAATCTATATCAGTATAAGTCAAAGGGATTCCATATTAGCAATAATACTCATGTTTTGGTTACTTAGGCGTTCTCTCAAACACTTGGTGGCATAAAGCTTAATAGTCCTTATTAATGGTATTTCTACACCCAATAACCCATTCTCTTGCTTCTAGATAAATTCTAAAGTCTCAAATGGTTATAATTAACATCATTCTTTATCACCCATAAGGCAAACAATACCCTTAACCAACAATCAGCAATCAATAACCCAAACCTATAACCGTTCATGTTTTTTTATCAAACCCATCAAAACATATCTCATGAACTAGATTCTATAATCATTAATTCAATGATAGAATCAATTAGAGGGTGAAGATATTACATTTTTGACGTTCAATCTTCTTAAATTCGAGTTTTAGAGTTTCTTCTCTCAAAAATGATGTCCCAATCGAATATCTAATGATATGGAGGGTTTACCCATGTTAATAAGATGTTGGAAAATTGAAATTAACTTAGAATCACCATTAAAACTTACCTTGGGTGGTAGAGGGACCCTTAAGGAGTTAGGATTTTGAGAGCCTTCCTTTCTAGAGCAAGTTTTTATGTTTTAGGGCCGTGGGGGACGAAATAGGGATAACAAAATGACTTCCCAAGTCATCCACCGCGTCCCAGTTGGCACGACCGCAGTCTCGACTGTGGTAAATCTCTGGGACACTCTCTTACCACCGCGGTCATGGTAAAAATACGGCAGGACCGCGATGGTTACATACTATTCTGTAAAATGGGCATAACCTTTTGCATAGAGATCCGTTTGGGCACCACAATATATCGTTAGAAAGCTATTTCAAAGCCTACAACTGTCATGCTTTGAGTTTTTCCAAATTCCTTAAACATTTGAACTAAACCCTGTTGGAAGATAGACCTTCTGCAAATTTAGTCGATTTTATCAAATCTTATGTACCTCACTTTCCATCTTCATTTTGAAACAACTAATTTCACCTATAATCATCCCGATGGGACTTCACATGTTCAAAATATACCATTTCTACTCCTTTAACTCATTCATAACTAATCCATATGTGCGAGGTGTTACATTATCTCCCCCTTGGGATCATTCGTCCTCGAATGATTGTCTAGACTGTAATTTCTGCTAACTCCGGACCTTAAACGGGTCTGGTGGAAATATGAACTTTCATAAACACTTGCATACTAAAATGAATGAATACATGACTACTAAACTTTTGAGATAGTGAACTGAATGACCACCACATTGACTGAATATTGGTCTGCCATGGATACGTAAATACTGAACTAACATGGATATATGAATATTAAACTGGCACGAATATTCGAGTATTGAACTAACATCATATCAGAGTACTAAGCTAGCATGAATGTCTAAGTATTGGACTAACATGACTAGCTGAGTATTTAGCCGACATGAGTATTTGAGTACTGAACTGACATAAGTATCTGAGTATTGAACTGACATGAGTGTCTGAGTACTGAATTGACATGAGTATCTAAGTACTGAACTGGCATGAGTATCTGAGTACTGAATTGACATGAGTATTTGAGTGCTGGAAACTTGAATGTTATAACATGACACGTGAAATACTGGTTGTACCACCGCTAACTCTGGTGGTAACTCCAACTCATAAGCTAATTGACCGATCCTTCACAAGATTCTATATGGCCCACCATAGCAGGGACTATGCTTCATTTTCTTTTCAAATCTCATAACGCCTTTCGCAGACAAAACTTTCAGAAACAATCAATCATCAACTTGAAACTCTAGGTCTCTATGTCGTACATTCGAATAGGACTTGTGGTGGCCTGAGCCTTCTTCAAATGCTCTTGAATCAACTTAACTTTCTCTATAGTCTGATAGACCAAATTTGGTCCCATCAACTCCGCTTCTCCGACTTCAAACCAACCAATTGGTGATCTACACCTTCGCCCATACAGAGCTTCGTACGGTGCCATCTTGATACTAGAGTGATAGCTGTTATTATAAGCAAACTCAATGAGAGGTAGATGATCGTCCCAATTACCTTTAAAATCAATAACACACAGTCTCAACATATCCTCAAGAGTCTGAATGGTGCGCTCCACCTAGCCATCTGTCTGAGGATAAAAAGCGGTGCTGAGGTTCACCTTTGTGCCCAATCCCTTCTGAAAGGATTTCCTAAAGTTTGCTATGAACTGAGCACCACGATCTGAGATAGTGGACAAATGAGTCCCATGCAATCGGACAATTTCTTTGATATACAACTTGGCATAATCCTTAGCCGAATCTGTAGTCTTCATTAGCAAGAAGTGAGCTGACTTGGTAAGTCGGTCTACAATCACCCAAATCGAATCATGCTTCCGGAACAAGCGAGGTAGACCTGTTATGAAGTCCATGTTTATCATTTCCCATTTCCAAACAGGAATTTCTATATTCTGTCTTAAACTGCCAGGTCTCTAGTGTTCGACATTCACCTGCAGACAATTTGGACACTTAGCCACGAAGTCTGCTATATTCTTTTTCATGTCGTTCCACCAATAAACCTCCTTAAGATCATGATACATCTTTGTGGTACCTGAGTAAATAGAATACCTAAAATTCTGGGCTTTTAGCATGATCTTCCCTCTTTAAGTCCATCTGTGTCTGGAACACACAATCTGTCGTGGTACCTCAAAGCACTATCATCTCCCCCTTATTCCAAATCTATCATTTTATGCCTGTGAATCCCCTCTTTCAGCTACAACAAGTAGGGATCATCAACTATTTCTCCTTCACTTCGCCTACTAAGGTGGGGACAAGTCATATTCTAGACAATAACTCTACTATCTTTGGAGTACACAAATTGAACTCCTAGCTAGGCTAAGCGGTGAACTTCTTTCACCAGAGTTGTCTTATCTACCTCGATCATGAGTTATACTTCCCACACTAGATTATCTTCTTAAGCACTTCCTAAAAACACTTATAGAATTGTTGTGAGCTAAGTCTATACTCCGAAGATTAGTCTCATGCGATAGCACTACCCTCGTGACATATAACTGAGCATGATTTTTATATAGCTTTTTTGTGATCACTTTATCATTAATAACTAAGCTCGGTGATTATTCTGCTCACTTTGTGTTTCTTACACATGCTAGACATAATCCATGTGGTAATTATACAATTTTCCCTCATTACCGAACTGATTTTCTTTTTCATATCCCATGCTAACTATTCGAGTTTCAATTCTCCATCTGGACTTACTGATGGTTTTCACATCACCCCTTACACCAAATGTCTTGTACTTGCAGATCCTTCCTTTTTTTGGTATTCTAACAACTTTCTTTATCTTCTGCAACTCTTTGCACTTTACGTTAATGACGACTCATCTCCCAACTTACCTCTGAGAAATCTTTCTTACTAGGAAAAACTAAATTATTTACATAAACGAAAAGCTTATGTCTTCATAACTATCATACATAATCGTAATAATTTAACTCTAACCACACTGCTAATCTTGGGGAAACCCCTTTTCGATAACTCTTAAAGGGTATTCTTCTATAGTTTGCTCTCTCACTGCTAGCTGATTTTTTTCCACTGCCACTGTACTTCGGGTTTAACTTAAACTCTTTGAGTTCTAACACATGCATTCAGTATTTCAAATAGCCATCCACTCACTAGAGATAACCTGGCTAAATGGATCAAATCTTACCTATACTATCTCTGCTAAAATTGCTAATTCACTGTATCTACTCAAAACTTACTTACTATCCTTTCACTAACCGCCTGCTAGCATCATATTTTCTTCTCCTGCTTTGAATAACTAAAGTGAAGCATAAGGTTACTCCTAACTTCCCCCATCATCTGATTATATTCTTTTGCCGCACACTATCATTCTTTTTGAACTATGTACATGGATCACACCTAGGCGAATTTCATTTGTCTTAAACAAAATTAGAATATCTAACCCCAAACTTTCTATACACTTCAAAATCATATAAGATTATAAACATTCGGGGTAAACACTTAGTCACATAACTTAAAGGGAATTGTCATATGCTTTATCTCAAATAATAACTGCTTCTTATAGCAATTCACTAATATGGTACTTTCTAATTCTGATTTAAATAAATCTAAACAACTTAAAATCGTTCCCTAAAATTCACTATTGGCTGCTCTTGGTCCTCATTGCATACATCATATCTTCTATTCATTTGCATGAGTTGTAAGAAATTACATCTTTGGTAATAACAAATGTTTCTGACTCCTAGGTATTTTACCCTTAGGCTCTTTTCTGTCCAACACTATAGTGACCAATGTTAGGGTCTGACATCTGAACTATCATCATCTAACTTATGGCTCCATTTCCAAGAATTAGAAATGATATTGTTTAATGAGGTAAAACACATATGAATACACTACCATACACAAACTTGTCCTTCAGAGTATACTATCATCAGATAAATCACTTCATGTACCGTTCGATGAGTCTTGAGTCTTAATCCAGACCTAAAATATGCAAAGGTTTCTCTATAATCACTGTTACTTACATTTTCTTTGAGAACCCATTTGCATCACTGCATACTCATAAGTCACCTAGAATTTTGATACACTGAAAATTAGATATTTGGTAAATATATAACTAAATACTGGTGTACTGAATAACCATAAACTTGCTAACTGAAAGACCATATAACTGGTAACTGAGGTAAACTGATAACCATAAGATATGATAATTGCTTTTGTATTTTCTGATAAGGTTATGCTCTAATCTCTAAAACTATCCATTGCATCCCACTTTTAACATCCTCTAAAGTCTCATATTTACCAACCTGTACTTCATGATTATACCCCAATGGGCAATTATCCTCTCTAGGACCTTACGTTTCTCCTGCGCGTTGCTTGGGGATCCAATACGTTTGGAATTCGATAGGAAGAGAAGGTTACCTTTTGCTATAAGCTTCATGGCACGATCTAGAGTAGAAAGAAGCGAGACAATCCTGGATGTCTTGGTAGTTAACCGTTTATATGAGTGGCAGGCACACGCATATAAAGGAAACTCCACTGGACATGGCTTTATAGACTCCCTAGGACTCTTGAACCTAGTGCTCTGATACCAAGCTTTGTCACGCCCCGAACCTGGGCCTAGACGTAACATGCCACTCGGTGCCTGACTACATGTGACCGAGCGAACCAACTGGCTGGCTGAATCAACATGTGATATCATAACATACTGAATGCGGAAGATAAACTAACACATGCTGATATACTGAAAGTCTGAATGATATAAATAAAAGTGCGAAAATACTATTACATTTCTGAAATATATTTGTAGCCAACATAGCTTAATGTGAGAACCCTGTGACTCTGTCTAACTGTTACTCTAGTTTATGAAGCCTCTAATGAAGTACTGTAAATACTAACTGTTTGAAAATACTGAAGACTATAGTAATGATAATGCCTGAAAGAACTAGGGATCACCAAATAGCTGGTACAAGAATCCTAGCGCTCGGAATCATCAACCTATAAATCATTACCTGCATTGTGAGATACAGGACCCGGGCAAAAGGGACGTCAGTACATTTGAATTGTACTGGTATGTAAAGCAAATAAAAGAAAGAATTATAAATGCTGAAACTAAAACTAAGTTGATAACTGAGAATTTATAATTGATAACTGAAATAATAACTATTAAAACTGAAACTAAAATGATAACTGATAACTGATAACTGAACTGATAACTGGTAACTGTTATGATAAATGATAACTGAACGGTAACTAATAATTGAACTAAAAGGAAGTAAGGATATGAATACTCCCTCTTCTGAATGATGAAAAACCTGTTTATCTGAATATTAAACTGCGGCCTCAGGCCCAATATATATATGTGTGCACAAACTGTGGCCTCGGGCCCAAGTATACGTATACATAACTGCGACCTCCGGTCCAAAATGCATAAAGCATAAATTGCGGCCTCAGGCCCAAATACAAGTGTTCAACATTCAGGGATTTAAAATCAGGAACTAAGAATCATACTGCAATATATGATAGTGAAATACTGAATCACACTGAGTTACATGATACTGGAATACTGGATCACACTGAGTTACATAATACTGGAATACTGAATAGGACTAGACTGAGACATGTATTCTTGAACTGATTATGAACACCGAAACTTCAACTGTTTATGGCATACTAAGTAATCTACACTAAGACTCGGGGGCATCAAACCCAAGTCTATATTGAATACGCACTGAGCTCACAACGTTCAGAATAAAAGTCATGAATGAGTTATGAAGGTAAAGAATAGAAGTTCTACAACTATTCAAGGGACTAGGCTAAATTATATTTCTGAGGCAATTAGTAACGTCGTAAAAGAAACGTAATGTAGGGAGAATCATTAAAATTCCCAAATATATAGAGTTGGCCTCACATACCTTAACTTCCTGGTCTTGAGTGTAATACAACATTCGCCAACTCTTTCAACTTTAATCTATATCAATACAAGTCAAAGGGATTCCATATTAGCAATAATACTCATGTTTTGATTACTTAGGCATTCTTTCAAATACTTGGTGGCATAAAGCTTCATAGTCCTTATTACTGGTATTTCTACACCCAATAACCCATTCTCTTTCTTCTAGATAAATTCTAAAGTCTCAAATGGTTATAATCAACATCATTCTTTATCACGCATAAGGAAAACAACACCCCTAACCAACAATCAATAATCAATAACCCAAACCTATAACCGTTCATGCTTTTTTATCAAACCCATCAACTCATATATCATGAACTAGATTCTATAATCATTAATTCAATGATATAATCAATTATAGGGTGAAGATATTACCTTTTTGATGTTCAATCTTCTATTCGAGTTCTAGGGTTTCTTCTCTCAACAACGATGTCCCAATCGAATATCTAATGATATGGAGGGTTTACCCATGTTAATAAGATGTTAGAAAATTGAAATTAACTTAGAATCACCATTAAAACTTACCTTGGGTGGTGGAGGGACCCTTAAGGAGTTAGGTTTTTGAGAGCCTTCCTTTCTAGAGCAAGTTTTTATGTTTTGGAGATGTGGGGGACGAAATAGGGCTAAAAAAATGACTTCCCAAGTCACCCACCGCATCCCAGTTGGCGTGACCACGGTCCCGACCGCGGTAAATTGCTGGGACACTGCCTCACCACCGCGGTCGCGGTTAAAACGCGGCAGGACCGTGGTGGTTACACACCATTCTGTAAAACGGGCATAACGTTTTGCACATTGCTCCGTTTGGGCTCTACAATATATCGTTGGAAAGCTATTTTAAAGGCCTACAACTTTCATGCTTTAAGTTTTTCCAAATTCCTTAATATTTGCACTAAAACCTGATGGAAGACAGACATTCTTCAAACTTAGTCGATTGTGTCAAATCTTATGCACCTCACTTTCCATCTTGATTTTGAAACAACTAATTTCACCCATAATCATCCCGATGGGACTTCTCATGTTCAAAATATACCCTTTCTATTCCTTTAACTCATTCATACCTAATCCAAATGTGCGAGGTGTTACAAAAATAATAGTTATTATTTTCTTGCTGGTTTAGCTACACAATGCAAGTTATCTTTCACGCTTTTTCTTGTCCAAAATCTTCGATTTCAGGTCAAAATGTGTAACTCGGTGAATGAAGGTGAAAACAACAATCTTGAGGACCACAGAGAAAATGGTGTGGATGTTCCAAGTATTGGTGTGCCATCACAAAACCCTGGGAATGCGCCAGAACCAATCCCCGTGGACGCGGTCTCACGCTACGCCCAACTGGTCGATATAACTTGCATACCGATAGGAGCATGCGTCAGGGAGATCCACAAGAAGCTCAGAAAACCCCGACCAGGGAAAAGCGTGAGGTTAGACTTTGTGTTATTTTTGAAATGTTGCAGGCACAACAGCTAGCTATTGCTCAGCTGCAAAGTCACCAGAAAACTCCCAGCACGATAGCACCGGGGACAGCTCCCCCAGCCGAACATGCACCGGAGAGATCGAGCAATAACGGGTCGATAACTAATCTCGTCATTGTGAAAATGCTCGAGAACCTCACCAAAAGGATCGAATCGGGAGAGAAAATGATAGAAGCCAACGACAAAAAGGTTGAAACCTACAACTCCAGGGTCGACCAAATTCCGGGCGCACCCCCGGTCCTGAAAGGTGTGGATTCAAAGAAGTTCATACAAAGGCCGTTCCCCGAGGAAGCGCCCCCGAAACCTATTCCAAAGAAGTTTAGAATGCCAGAACTCCCAAAGTACAATGGGACCTCAGACCCCAATGAACACATTACTGCCTACACTTGCACAGTGAAGGGTAACAATATAAAGGACGATGAGATCGTGTCCGTCTTACTAAAGAAGTTTGGGGAAACACTCTCGAAGGAGGATATGATGTGGTATCACAACCTAGCTCCCAACTCCATAGACTCATTTGCCATGCTGGCAGACTCTTTCATAAAGGCACATGTCGGTGCCATTAAAGTAGCAACAAGGAAATCTGACATGTTCAAAATCATGCAGAGGGAGAACGAAATGCTGCGAGAGTTCGTGTCTCGCTTCCAAACGGAACGAATGGAACTACTGCCAGTCTCTGACGACTGGGTGGTACAAGCCTTCACTCAAGGCCTGAATGAACGAAGCTCGGTGGCTTCGCAACAGCTGAAAGAGAATCTGGTCGAATATTCCGCCATGACCTGGTCGAACGTCGACAACCGACACCAGTCAAATATCAGGGTCGAGGATGACCAGCTGGGAACCCCCTCAGGCTCAGTATATCCAAGCAAGCTCTTGGAGAAGGAGCCAAAGCCAAACAAAGAAAGATACCAACCGTACACCGAAGACAGAAGGAACGCCCCGAGGTGCAACCCAACTCGCAATGATTGAAGGATAGACTGAGGACAGGATCCCCGGGGACTCATCAACAAAGCCAGATTCGATAGGAACGCAGGGCCAACGGGGGAACCTCACTTATCAGAATACAATTTCAACGTCGATATATGGGTATCGTGTTCGCCATCAGCAAAATCAGAGATGCCAGGTGGCCCAAGCCTGTACATTCAGATCCTTCACAAAAGGATCATAACTTAGCGTGCGAGTTTCACAACAACCACGGCCACTGGACCGAGGATTGCCACCAACTCCGAGAAGAGGTAGCTCGACTACTTAACAAAGGTCACCTCCGGGAATTCCTCAGCGACCGAGCCAAAAATCAGTTCCGAGAAAGAGAGGCAGACAAGAAGAACAAAACAAATGAGCCACAACATGTCATCCACATGATCTTGGGAGGCGTCGATGCCCCGCAGGAACTCGTGATAAGAAGGACAAAAATATCCATCACCAGAGAAAAGCAAATACGGGGGTATATACCCAAGGATTCCCTCACATCCAGCGAAGAGGACACCGAGACCTTGTTTCAACCTCACAATGACGCACTGGTAATCTTTTTCCTTGTAAATTCTTTTCAAATAAAATGTGTACTCGTGGATCCGGGTAGCTCGGCCAACATTATCAGGTCGAGGGTGATAGAGCAGCTCGGACTGCTTGACCAAATCGTGCCCACCACTCAATTCCTCAACGGATTCAATATGGAAAGTGAAACAACGAAAGGAGAAATCACCCTCCCAGTCACCGTGGCCAGCACAACCCAAAATGCCAAATTCCATGTCATCGAAGGAGACATGAGGTACAACGTCTTGTTTGGACGGCCGTGGATACACTGCATGAGAGCAGTACCGTCCACTCTACACCAAATGATGAAATTCCCGACAAAGGACGAGATTAAAACCATCTACGGGGAAAAACATGCGGCAAGGGAAATGTTCGCGGTGCACGGCGTGGCCCTGGCACCAATACCTCCACCCGCAAAAGATCCGAAGGGTAATCAAACTACACCTTCAATTAAGTCGGATTACACAAAGTAAAGGACCGTACCACGTCCTCATCTCGAGTAACTAGGACATATCGGTCCTCGAAACATCGCTGACACATCCCACACTAAGGTATAACCATCCCCCTTTTTCATTTCATATTTCATACTAACACTTATGCAGGCGCCCGACCGAAGCAGTCAAAGCACTAACCCAGCTCGAAGACTTTAATGTTTTAAAGCATCCGTTGCATTCTTTTCCTTCGACCGAGTTTTTATCCCGAAAAAGGGTTTTACCGGTAAAGGTTTTAACGAGGCAACATTTATATGCTACATAAGGAAGATCCAACAAGTGTTCAAGGCTTCTTTTACAATCAACCCCGAACACTAGGGGCATCCCCCGGAAGGTCAAAAACTTGGAAAAGCTAAGAAACACCAAATGGGGTCCCAATAGGAAAATGATGTACCAGGGCAAACGGTCAAACGAACCGTGTCCGTATAGCCGGACCCTCAATAACGAAAACATGTACACTTGTACCAAATAATTAAAGAATATCTTTTATCAAAGCATCTCACACTCCAAAAGAAGCTCAGCACCTCCGCAAAAATGACTTCTCCGCCGAAAGCATCCCGATCACTTGGGGACTGGTGTCAACAACTCAACACATGAACGACCTCCGGGTCAGGACTCCAAGCTCATAAGACCTCAATAAGGCAATATGAAAATCACAAAATATCTCCAAGGCCGAAAGTGCCCCGAATACTCGGGGACTGGCGTCTAAATCTCAATAAACGCATGACCTCAGGGTCAGGATCTCCGAAATTGTAAGCCCTCGATGAAGCAGTACAAAATTTACAAGTAACGACTTTCAAGCCAAGGTATCCTCTGTCACGACCCAAACCGAAGGGCCGCGACGAGCACCTGGTGCCTTACTCAACCGAGTACCAACGTAACATATCTTTCTTATCATGTTATCATGAGTAAATGAGCCAGAAAACCCGTCATGAGATAACAAGAATAAAACATAAGGGAATACTCAACATATGAAGACCCAACATGATATACAAACTAATATATGTGACATACGGGCCTATAAGGTCGACATGACCATTAGTAAACTCGAAACATAGGCTGACAAGGCCATACAATTATCCATACACCTGACATCTGTCTACAAGCCTCTAAGAGTACATAAAATCATAAAGGTCGGGACAGGGCCCCGCCATACCAATCAATATATATCCAAAGCATACTGACCAAATAGGTAACTCTGGAGCAAGTGGAGTGCACCAACACCTTCGCTGAGCTGATAGCCTACTTGGAGGACTGTCAAGCTATCAATCGGGACCTACGGGCATGAAACGCAGCGTCCCCAGGCAAAAGGGACATCAGTACGATTAAAGTACCGAGTATGTTAGGTAGGAAAGCATAAACAAGAATAGTAATGTAAAGAGAGAGATAGAGGAGATACAACCTGTAACATCTGAGTGCCTCTGGGAGTTACTGATATGAAATGCATAATACATATATATACATAAACTTTTTAAAACATTCGCCTCTGTGGGCATCATCATCATCATATCGTACCCGGCCTCAAAGAGGACTCGGTAAAAGCGTACCCGACCATCATAAGGTTCGGTAGAATCGTACCCGGCCACGTGGAGCTCGGTAAACCAACTGATCAGTGGTTGCATAATAGGTGCCGTACCCGGCCGACTATAGCGTGGCTCGGTAGAGTAAAATAGATACATATATATAATGCATGCTCAACTCATGGAATCACCTTCTATACCTTTTGGAGTGACTTAAGAGAACTATGACCATCCATACCCTCAATATGAACCTTAGTAGGATTCAAGGATCATAAACACTTGCTTAGAATAATTTTATAAGGAAAGAACAACATGGACAACCTTAGTTGCTAGGAATAGATCCGTTATGAAGTAGCGTATTCATTTCACTTTAGATCATGCCAAAAGAAAGAAGAAAGTGCCTTAACATACCTTAAACCCATTGAGTCCCTAATCCCTTCCAATCAACTCTTCAAACAAGTCAACTCAATCTATCATAGTATAAGGAGATTCAAAATCAGTGATGCTCAAAGGCTAAGTCTATAACTTAAGCTAGTAGCTCGTTTACGTAAATTTGGGCAGCATCTCCCTTGTAACAAGGGCCTCCTCCAATACCATATACCAACAATAATTACCAGAGCAATCCATCAATACATAATTATCAATATCAAGACACCATATAATAACACCAAGTCACAACTATATTACGACGAGCGGCAAGCTCCGATTGGAATCCGTATACCCCTTATCAATCCTTATAGATTCTTACTTCAACATAAAAGTATCATTAACATGATAATGAAGTCATTAATCAATGATTCAAGCCTTAACCATATATTTATAACAACGAAAATAATCCACAACTTCAACTATCCTCAATTAGCAACTTTATTCACTAGTTCATGTCTAGCCCATCCATTTAACTTAATCAACATCAAGATAACCTTAGGCACAAGCAAGATCACAATATACATACCTTATACAGTAACTTCAAGTCAAAATCCAAGTTATATTCAGTTTACAACAACCCTTAATAGCAATACAACACCATAGAAGTGACTTAAGCTAATCCAAGTATTATCTTGTAGTTTATCATCCTAACAACTTAACCAACATACAAGAAAGATTAAGCACAATTAGTAGGCTGTTATAACCACCATAGACAGTAGAAAAAACTAGGAATTTAATCCAAATACAGCCCACAACAATCCTCAATGATAACACAACCTCAAAGAGGTGTTGTTCTTCACTAGAACTAAGTTTTGATGTTGAAATATGGTGTAACCACTTTGGAATCACTTAAAACCCTTGTGGTATATGTTTAGGAGGGTTAGAAGAAGTTTGGAGACGAACTGTAGTTGAAAAATGAGCAAAAATAGGCGTCCAAATCGTTTATAAATTGAAGTAGGTCAACCACCGCCTAAGTGGGTCCCATTGGGAGCTTCTTGCGCTGTCTCGCGAAAACGCGAATATCTCTCTACTCCGATGTCGTATTGACAAACGGTTTAATGCGTTAGAAACTAGACTCGTAGAACTTAAATTGGGTAGGTAGAACACCCCATGATTCAAAGTATATTTGGAGAAATTCTCAGATACATTTGACCTATATTTCAGCAAATTTATGAATGTAACTTGTGATGACCTTTGCCAACTCTTGTTCCACAACTTGCTTGCCTTCAAAATGTAGAAAATAAATATCATACGACTAAAATAACTCATAGAATAACCTCGTTATCATGTTAATAACCCTAGTCTCACCCCAAAGTACATGTTATAACATTCGAAACTTGTCGACTTTCGACGAAACTTATTTTCTTCAATTGGTTTAGCTTCTAAGATTTCCAACCCTCTTGGTAATCGTTATTCATGATCTTAAATATTTGTAACCTCCAAGGTAACATTATTAACTTACTTTATTTGCTTCCAAATATAATCTCATTTCCTAGTTTACATCAATGACTTACGACGTACTCTCACGTATGAAAACTTGGGGTGTAACATCATTCCCCACTTTGGAACATTCGTCCTCGAATGTTGATTGATGCGCTTATCAGTTTCATAAACTATGGCTCTTACGAATACTTTAATGCTCATCTTTCCATCTATGCAACTGTTTTGTGAATAAATCCAAACGCTTGGGCATTCCCCCCTTTTAGGCCTCTTTGTCACACCATGACATGTGGTTGGAATTCTTCCAACATCGTAACATTTGATACCTTATGTCATGCAGTATGTACGACTGTGTCCTTGTATGAGCGCCTAGAGACTCATATTCTCTTTTTCCTCCATCTTTTAGCCAATATCTAAGCCTCACTTTATGGACATATACAGAATTATGACAAGCTGTCCCTCTAGGCATCTATAGGTGTACTGATGTCTTTCGCTTGGTACTTTATCGAACTTAAGACTATTTCTATCTCTTGTTTCATAGCCTTGTATATCTATCCTTGTGGATTTACTACATCTAGGTAGGTTATACTATACCATAAAACTTACTTCGGTTTAGTATTACCGAGGTTTGCTACCCAACTCCAGGTTACTCTTTCGCTACTTATCCTATATGTATAAATCTAAGTCCTTTAGTGCTTCCTCATTATTATTCATCTAAGAATAACAAACAAATCTCATCTCGAACTTTGGAACTTGTACCCATCTATTGTTTATTCACCTTAATGTTGATCTATAATCTATCACTGATAACTTGCAACCTCTTATGTAATACACTATTACTAGGGCTCACATCCTATCGGGAAACATATGAAGTGATTTTCCTGATCCACCTAGGGATAATACTATACTTCAATAACCGTATTTCATTGCATCCCAACACGATTCATCTTATGTGGGTATTCTAATCCCGTGCAATTAATGAAATCCCTTTCTCATTAAATTATTATTGAATCAAAGGCCTAAGCATCATCCTCTTATCTATCACAATTACACCCTTATTCTACTGCCAGGGCAGCATTCCACCTCTTCTAAGTGCACCTAGTCTCGGACTCCTCTGTGTTCATTCAGGCTGTACCGAGCTTTTTATTACATATGGAAATCATCAGCTCCCTTGTTTTGATGGGTGTAATCCTGAGGACATACATATTCTCGTCACCTTCTCACTTACCTTTTCATATCCTTACTCCTATCTACCTAAAACCTTGTTGCTCTACAATACTTTACCTTAGGACCTACACCGATCTATTTATACTACTCGCAACCTTCCTTTAACTTGCTAGCACCGTAAATTTCCTTTCGTGCCTTCTCAGTTGTCCTTAAATGTAAGCAATTACTTTTGCTGGTCGTTCTATCACTTGTTGCATGAATACTTGGCTTGTCTCTTTGCCCACGAATACTATAATTTCCTGTACCTCATATGATCTCAAACATCACCTTTGATGGCTTTTTTTTACCATTCATTAGCCATGATAGGTGCCACTTTCTTATGGAGTGTATACAATATTGTAGTGAGACTGTTGTTACAGGATCATTTACTCTTTAGCTCACTATGCTTAGGTGGAAACCTTCTTCCTTATTTCCTCAGCTAGTCTTTCATTGTAGTACTTAAAGAGACCTTCTGGCTCTTGTAAAGTTGCGAGCTTGATATATCGTACACCCGAAGGTAATTTTCGTTATTCTTACTCGCCTATAATAATCCTTAGTTACATAAATTTATGCCTTTGTGCTCGTAGGGTTACTTCTAAGCTCAAATTTTTATTGTCTCCTTAGTGGCACTCTCTCTTATTTTTATAAACTTTAAAAATGGTACCTTTAATTGCCTCAACTCCTATCTGAAATTTTTTCAAATGATTGCGATCTCGTATCTGCGAGACTGAATTCACTATGCCGCGGTTCACTACATTTATCTTGCATGATCTATTGATTTATCCGTGACCTCTTGTCTAGCCATAACTGGGCTCTTCCTGAATCAACTACTAATTACTCGTTGGTCCATTCTCATATATATATATATATATATATATATTCTGCATAATCCCTCTTGGGATATATCTATATATATATATATTTATTCTGCATAATCCCTCTTGGGTTATATCCTTTGTCTTAACTTATCTCTCACCACTAGCTCCTGATATATCAAGTGTCCATTCACACTTATTTATTAATAACATCCTGGCCGGAAACTTTTACTGCCTCTCCCCGGTGTCGTGATTGTATAAGGTTCTGGAGTCGCAACATATCTGCAGGAACTGAATAAATTCAACATCATCCCTTTCTCTTTTACCACATTCTTTATTTACCATTCCATAGTTAACTGAACCGCTTAACTCCGACTTAATATCATATCACACCATATTCCCCCCTTTAGGGGAGTACTAAGATTTAGTACTATGACGATCTACCTATAGTTGTTTTACCTTTTCATATTCGGCGTCTTTTCACATTATCAATGAACCTTAATCACCTTATGGTAACCTTCTGTACCAGGGATAACTAAATTTCTTACGCACGAATGTGACACCTACGGTAACTAGCACACTTAGTCCCTTAAGATTAACTCTGCTCAGAGTGGTTGCTTTAGGTAAGCGACTTCCTAAATAACCTTTAAAGGTTATTCGTCTGTTGTCTATTCTATTATTGTTGGAGCACGATCTTTGAAATTCTCACGATGTCGACCATTATCAAATCCTCCGGTCCCTAATTCATGTTCGATTTTATCTTGTTCACCAGCCCATACTGATTTTTATTACTCTGGGGTCTAACCTTTCCTCCTGGTAATCACGTTGAAGTCACCATCTCATTTCTCGAAATAAGAATATGACTTTATGGCTTATACTCTTTTATTGCCTTAAGGCTTGTCACCTCTTGTATTTTCCTTCACTTGACTATAGACTCTATCATCGTGTCATCTTTTGATTTACTGTTATTACCCATATATCACATCTTACTCATGATGCTTCATTTATTTTCTTCTTATTCTCCGGATAATATTTCTTTTGTCTATCACTTTATTCTGAAAACTTCAACAAAAGGTTCTTTCCCTATAAGCTCCCCTAGCTTCATCTCACTGGCTCTTGGGAATGCCTAACATTCTTTTTTTTTTACTCGGGGCTAGAGTCATGCTAAGGTAAATATTTGTCCCTTCTAGGATCCCACTTCCTATCTTCTGAAATTTTTGAATATTCCAGTATTCGTATCTGATTGTACTACTCTAGAGTTCACCATCTGGGTGTCTTAGAAGGAGATCTATTACCACATTTGCACCATCTTTCGGAAACGTTAGTTAATGATAACAACCTATCCACAATTTTTGGGTTACTCTAACTCCAACTGGATCCTGATATCCCATCTTTCTCTTAAATAATATCTGTTAGCTCCCATAGAACATAACTAAGATGAGTGTGGCCAATTGTACTTACCTCTGTCATTGATGAAGGTACCAAAATGCTTATATTCTCTGCCTGATTTGAAAATATTGATAATCTTCATTATTTGGGTGCCTTGTACCCCTCTTTACCTTACTTCTTTTACTTGTTGAAACTTGTATCTAGCTTCTGAATCCCTCATAGATTTTCACCATATTCATGAATAGATATCCTTGCCTTAAGACTCCTTATTAAGAAGCATACACATCTTAGTACACACATGATCTGTTGAAGACCTCACAGTTACTCATTATAAGCATGATGTGAAATCGAGTTCCTCTTACTCAACTCTTCCACATCCACATGCAATCTCTTACCAACTATCGTTGTGGATGTAGGTATCATTGTATTATGACTAAAGTCGAATTTAGGAGTTTGAATTCTTACAACTGAGCTCTACTGCACGATCTAGAGTAAGAAGAAAGAGTGACAGACCTAAATGCCCTGTAGCCTCCTGCTTATAAGTGTGGTGCACAACACACCCATAAACAAGACTCTACTAGACACGGCTTGTAGACTCCCTAGGACAAAACTGCTCTGATACCACATCTGTCACGACCCAAATCGAAGGGCCGCGACGGGCACCCGGTACCTTACTCAACCGAGTACCAACGTAACATATCTTTCTTATCATGTTATCATGAGTAAATGAGCCAGAAAACTCGTCATGAGATAACAAGAATAAAACATAAGGGAATACTCAATATATAAAGACCCAACATGATATACAAACTAATATATGTGACATACGGGCCTATAAGGCCGACATGATCATTAGTAAACTCGAAACATAGGCCGACAAGGCCATACAATTATCCATACACCTGACATCTGTCTACAAGCCTCTAAGAGTACATAAAATCATAAAGGTCGGGACAGGGCCCCACCATACCAATCAATATATATCCAAAGCATACTGACCAAATAGGTAACTCTGGAGCAAGTGGAGTGCACCAACACCTTCGCTGAGCTGATAGCCTACTAGGAGGACTGTCAAGCTATCAATCGGGACCTGCAGGCATGAAACGCAGCGTCCCCAGGCAAAAGGGACGTCAGTACGAATAAAGTACCGAGTATGTTAAGAAGGAAAGCATAAACAAGAACAGTAATGTAAAGAGAGAGATAGAGGAGATACAACCTGTAACATCTGAGTGCCTCTAGGGGTTACTGATATGAAATGCATAATACATATATATACATAAACTTTTTAAAACATTCGCCTCTGTGGGCATCATCATCATCATATCGTACCCGGCCTCAAAGAGGACTCGGTAAAAGCGTACCCGACCATCATAAGGTTCGGTAGAATCGTACCCGGCCACGTGGAGCTCGGTAAACCAACTGATCAGTGGTTGCACAATAGGTGCCGTACCCGGCCGACTATAGCGCGGCTCGGTAGAGTAAAATAGATACATATATATAATGCATGCGCAACTCATGAAATCACGTTCTAAACCTTTTGGAGTGACTTAAGAGCACTATGGACATCCATACCCTCAATATGAACCTTAGTAGGATTCAAGGATCATACACACTTGCTTAGAATAATTTTATAAGGAAAGAACAACATGGACAACCTTAGTTGCTAGGAGTAGATCCGTTATGAAGTAGCGTATTCATTTCACTTTAGATCATGCCAAAAGAAAGAAGAAAGTGCCTTAACATACCTTAAACCCGTTGAGTCCCTAATCCCTTCCAATAAACTCTTCAAACAAGTCAACTCAATCTATCATAGTATAAGGAGATTCAAAATCAGTGCTGAGCAAAGGCTAAGTCTATAACTTAAGCTAGTAGCTCGTTTACGTAAATTTGGGCAGCATCTCCCTTGTAACAAGGGCCTCCTCCAATACCATATACCAACAACAATTACCAGAGCAATCCATCAATACATAATTATCAATATCAAGACACCATATAACAACAACAAGTCACAACTACATTACGACGAGCGGCAAGCTCCGATTGGAATCCATATACCCCTTATCAATCCTTATAGACTTCTTACTTCAACATAAAGTATCATTAACATGATAATGAAGTCATTAATCAATGATTCCAGCCTTAAACCATATATTTATAACAACGAAAATAATCCACAACTTCAACTATCCTCAATTAGCAACTTTATTCACTAGTTCATGTCTAGCCCATCCATTTAACTTAATCAAAATCAAGATAACCTTAGTCACAAGAAAGATCACAATATACATACCTCATATAGTAACTTCAAGTCAAAATCCAAGTTGTATTCAGTTTACAACAACCCTTAATAGCAATACAACACCATAGAAGTGACTTAAGCTAATCCAAGTATTATCTTGTAGTTTATCATCCTAACAACTTAACCAACATACAAGCAAGATTAAGCACAATTAGTAGGCTGTTATACTCACCTTAGACAGCAGCAACAACTTGGAATTTCATCCAAATACAGCCACAACAATCCTCAATGACAACACAACCTCAAAGAGGTGTTGTTCTTCACTAGAACTAAGTTTTGATGTTGAAATATGGTGTAATCACTTTGGAATCACTTCAAACCCTTGTGGTATATGTTTAGGAGGGTTAGGAGAAGTTTGGAGACGAATTGTAGTTGAAAAATGAGCAAAAATAGGCGTCCAAATCGTTTATAAATTGAAGTAGGTCAACCACCGCCTAAGTGGGTCCCATTGGGAGCTGCTTGCGCGGTCTCGCAAAAACGCGAATATCTCTCTACTCCGATGTCGTATTGACAAACGGTTTAATTCGTTAGAAACTAGACTCGTAGACCTTAAATTGGTTAGGTAGAACACCCCATGATTCAAAGTATATTTGGAGAAATTCTCAGATACATTTGACCTATATTTCAGCAAATTTATGAATGTAACTTGTGATGACCTTTGCCAACTCTTGTTCCACAACTTGCTTGCCATCAAAATGTAGAAAATGAATATCATACGACTAAAATAACTCATAGAATAACATCCTTATCATGTTAATAACCCTAGTCTCACCCCAAAGTACATGTTATAACATTCGAAACTTGTCGACTTTCGACGAAACTTATTTTCTTCAATTGGTTTAGCTTCTAAGATTTCCAACCCTTTTGGTACTCGTTATTCATGATCTTAAATATTTGTAACCTCTAAGGTAACATGATTAACTTACTTTATTTTCTTCCAAATATAATCTCATTTCCGAGCTTACATCAATGACTTACGACGTACTCTCACGTATGAAAACTTGGGGTGTAACATCATTCCCCCCTTTGGAACATTCATCCTCGAATGTTGACTGATGTGGCTGTAAGACCCCGAGCGGGTAGACTCGATCTCGTAAGACCTACGTAAGGCAGCAACTATATATGTAAGACCTCAAGAAAGGCATGAACTACACTTGTACCAAGTGATAATATCTGTAAGACCTCAAGCAAGGCATGAGAAATACTTGTACCAAGTATCCAAAACTGTAAGACCTCAAAAGCATGTAAAACTTGTAAGACCTTACTAAAGGCACAAACCCGATCTCAAAGTTTCTGCTATATATCTAACTTGTAAGACCCCTAAAAAAGGCATACCTTCGATGTAGATGCCGAAACTATCTCACTTGGGACTCAAAGGCTCCGGGCGAACACAAATGACTCCGATCACAAGGCTGTACCAGCCAAACTAACGTGACTCGGGGATGCTCGATCGTTGCTACAAAATCACAGGCCTTCAATTACTCCGAATCTACTTCAGAAAGAACTGGTTAAACAGGCTATTCTCGATACAAGCAAAAGAGCTTCAACGTCAGCTCCTAAACATCGGCTTTGCGATACTCAGCCTCCGAGCCAAACCTCTCGAGGTGCTTGATCATCGCCATATAACAACTCACAATCAAGGTTTTTTATTAAGCCATCGAAGAGTCAGGCAAACACTATTTCAAAAGTCCTTATCGAGGGAAAAATAAAGCCCACATAAATGGTCGCATCGACCAAACGCGTAAGAGCCATTGTCGCCAGCCTAATGAGCCTCAAGGCCACACATATAAAAGGTCGCTTCGACCCAAGGCGTAAGAGCCACTGTCACCAGCCCACACAAATACGAAACTTGAGGTCGAATGAGCTTGAGTCGTAACTTGATTCGGAGACTGAACCTAAAATAGTTGACTAAATATGCCTAAGAGCAAGGCTTAAAAGCCATTGTCGCCAGCCCACACTAAAAGGTCACATCGACCAAAAGCGCAAGAGCTGTTGTCGCCAGCCCACACTAAAAGGTCACATCGACCAAAGATGTAAGAGCCAATGTCTCCAACACACACTAAAAGGCCACATCGGCCCAAAGTGTAAGAGCCATTGTCGCCAGCCCACATACATTAAAAGGTCGCATCGACCAAAAGCGTAAGAGCCACCATCGCCAGCCTAAATTTCGGCCACTCGAAGGTCAAATAATCTCGAGTCAATGCCCGACTCGGGGACTGAGCCCAAAACGGTTGGCATAAATATGCCTAAGAGAAAAAGTGCGTAATAGCTTGTGGGCCAGTCTGATGAGCCCCAGGGCCATATCACGACTCTAAGGAGTCCTACCAACTCAAAGACCAGTTCACCTGGCCAAATTCAAGACAGAAAGAGATGCAAAAGAAATAAAGCCGCAAGGTTTTCCTTTTATACACATATGCGAAAAAACGCGATCTCCATCTACAAACATGCTATGGAAATGCTACATACAGATGGCAGAATCTATGCCCCCCTGGGGGCTACGGCCTGCCGGCCTCATCTTCGCTTTCTTCTGCATCGGGAAAAAGCAATCGAGCATCATGCTCGTTCGCCCTAGGTCGTGCCAACTCTTTCGAGAGGGCGAAGCCCATAGCCCAGATTTTCTCGAGGGTCTTTCTTCGGGATTTGCAGCGAGCGTATTCTTCAAACCTCTCTTCACGGTCGAGGATCCTTCTTAGCTCAACTTGAGCATTGGAAGAATCCTTTGAATAGATCGCCATCTCCTGGTCAGCCTTAGTTCGGCTCATTGCAGCCTCAGCCCGGGCATCAACGATTTCAGCCCTGACCTTTAAAAGCTCAGACTCGAGCTTTGTAATTATTTCTGTCTGAACCAAAGCATTGTCGCGAGCTAAGCAAAGTTGAGCCTCAAAAGAAGGAACTTTAGCCAGAGCATCCTTCCCCTTTAAAGCCTAAGCCTCTGCCCGAGCTTTCAGCTCATCATGCTCACGTCTGGACCGACCAATTTCATCTCGAAGGTGCTCCAGGGCCTCCATCTTATTTTTCAACTGAAATAAACTAAGCGTTAGCCTCAGGAACCAGAAGGCGGAATGCACGCTTACCCGGGACAGAATATTACCTGCTCCTTTAGGTGGTTCTCGTAATTCAAGATTTGGCCCACCTCATACTGCAAGTGTACCAACTCGACTTCCTTTTCATCACAAAGGAGCCTAAGGGATCTCTCCTCATCCATAGCATTCCGTAGCTTGGCTTCACAATGAAGCATCCTGGACTTAAGCTTGTCGAATGCCTGCAAAAGAAAACTCAATAAGGAAGGAAAGGCGTGAAGCTCGAAAGACCTGTACCGAAACTCACCGCAAAGTGAAGCCACTAGGCTTCCTCGAAGGCCGAGCGTACACTTGCCAATCCAGTTCCTTTATCCCTAAAAGAGTCGACTCTGGTCGAAGCACGATCGCTCGATGTATGCAAACTGGGTTTCTATTATCTCCCGAAGTACTGTCGATGGAAAAGGAAGGCGACAACAATGGAGAAACCCTCTTTCCAGAACCAGGAATCAGGGATGTAGCAGGCTCGGATGATGTGTCTGCTTTGAAGCCCCGGTCCCGTTTTGCCTTTCTTTGAGCGCCATCGCCCTGTAAAAGCATATCTCGCTTATTGTTGTCGTGCTTTAGCCTGGGGCTGGAAACCCTTCACCTTCTCCAGAGGAGCGCGGCATAGATTCGGAAGGCTCTCTGATGCCTACAACAACGAGTTTAATACACATAAAGGGAAAATGCCTTTCGAAATCAAGGAAGGGAGAGGAAAGAATAGTATGGTACTTAACATGATGTTTTGCTTCCCATCTACCCCAGGACAAAGCTCTCCACTTACGCTTATCACAGGTCGAGTGGGTCACCAATTTTCAGACCCAATCCGGCAAATCAAGAACGTCGTCCGGCGCCCATGAAACCGCTACGGAAAAAAAAAGAAGGCATGGTTACGAAGCCAGTTTTCGCCATAGGTAAAACTTAGAAGGCACAAAGTGCACCAATTACGTGTATAGTTCCATTCCTCAGGGAATGGCATAAGCTCCACGAGGATAGTATCAGTGGTCCAC
This sequence comes from Nicotiana tabacum, assembly GCF_000715075.1. NCBI lineage: Eukaryota > Viridiplantae > Streptophyta > Magnoliopsida > Solanales > Solanaceae > Nicotiana > Nicotiana tabacum. The sequence continues at coordinate 188,194,748 of NC_134080.1, forward strand.
ACTCGGACGAAGCAACTCATCCACTCTCGGTCTCCATCTTTCTCATCATCAACAACAAAGGGCATGGTCGACCGACATTGCAAGGTTAGCAGACCTCGATGGTGAAAGGGCCGGAACAGCCTGATAAGATGACTAAGAGTAAATTCAAGCCCCGCCTTCTTCGCGAAAAATCTCACTATCAATACTGTTCGCCAAAATGACGGATGGATCTACGCCAAGGTAACCCAATACTCTAGGCAGAAGTCGAGCACAACCCTATCAAGGGGGCCCAGTATGAAAGGATATGTGTACACATTCAAGAATCCATTGGCACGATCCGTGATGCCCTCACCCGGGGGAAGTATCTGTAACACTACCTTCTTCCCCTATCTGCAGTCTTTTCTCACTAACCCAAGATGTTCTTCTCCTATCGAAGAAGCAATATTTTCATTGGTCCTGAATGCCGGAGTCGAAGCTCTCCCCTTTCTGCCGGGCAGAGCCCGATGAAGTAGTCATGGCTATTGCAAAATTGGAGAACTAAAGTGGGAATCTATACAAGTACGTTAGTACTGAAATAATAAAAGGATTGACGCGGAAAGAAAATGGCAACTACTTAAAATGGTGGGATCTCCAAAAAAGTAAGAACATCATTGTATATATACTCATGGAAAAAACGACGACGATCCACCTGCCTAAAAGCCGATTAAAAGCACCATCACGAGTTTGGAGGTGGTACTCGACCTAGAGGACCTCCATCAAAAGGAAGTTAGGCTCTAAGAAGCCAACAACGTCTTCGCCAGTCCCGAGGTGATGCCCGACCTCGAGGACCTCCATTAAAATGAAGTTAGGCTCTAAGAAACCAACACCACCTTCGCCAGTCTCGAGGTGGTACCTAACCTCGAGGAACTTCATCAGAAAGAAGCCAAACTCTAAAAGGCCAACGACATCATCGCCAGTCTTGAGGCGGTACCCGACCTCATGGACCTCTGTCAAAAAAAGGTTACGCTCCCAGGAAATAAGCATTTAAACTTCACCCGTATGGGCTTGGCCCTGGGACACCGTCTGAGCTCGGATAAACACTCTTCCTGGATCTATCTATAGCGCCCTAAGGCTGTTTGCACTAAGTTCAAAGCAAGTTTCCAAGTGGTTCGGATTTGAACGAACCTCCACTTGGGGACTGCCCTCGGAAGTTCAAAGGTAGACTCTGTCCACGGGCTTCCGAGAAAATTTCTCCTCAAAAGTTATCGCTGAGCCTAAGTGATAAATCACGGTTTCAAGGTTCAAAGCATTACTTTCATTCGACTCGAAGTAAGGGGCCCGATGATTCGAGCTTATTGGTCCAATCCAGGCTCGATCCACGGCGAAGGGTTCAGTAGAAGGTCGTATTAGTCAATCAAAGGTCATGAAAAACATTCGCATCTGGGTTCGACATAGCCGATAGAATCATGCATTCAGAGTCTCCATAAACGCAAATAAAAGGAAATATAGCAAACATCAAAAACAAAACTTGGAAAACTTTTTCATATTCATAAAAGTCCGATTACAGAAGCTCACAAGGGGTCCTTACATATGATTATAAAAGCCCACGAGGGGTCCTTACATAGAAACAAAGAAGCAAAAATGTGTACATGTAGTAAAAGCCTAAGAGCCCAGCCTACTCTTAAAGGTGCATCCACGGCAGCAACATCTTCAAGCACCGTCTTCTCGAGCGCGATCCCCTTGGGTATGCGTCCTAAGCGGCAGTATCTTCCACCACCACCGCCTCGGGGGGCTCATCTCGGTCTTCCAAAGCAGTGTCTTCAACGGAGAAGATGAAGAGGAGGCAAGTGGAGAAGCAGGAGGGGATGAAAAAATGCCATAGCCTACCAAAGGATGAGGACCCTCATCGGCCAAGAGAACCTCAGACCGGTAAGAGACTTGGCGAGCGTCGGCCTTACTTGCACGACTACTTTGAGTCCACTTCTTGGGAAATTGAGCCATCCAAGCTACCGGCCAGGGGCGAAGTGCCACACCGAACCGGGGTATGAAGGTGAGTAGCGAAGTATAATCCGAGCACCCTCGTGAGCACCGGTGTATAGTCCAAATACCTTCCCAATACAGAAGAGATCAACCTCCTTATCTCATCATCCCAAGACAACGACGACAGAAGTAACAACTACAACAACAACAACAACAATGACAAGACAATATAATCTCGCTTAACGAAGGAAAACCCAAGCAAAAGGATGGACCCCAAACATGGTAGGTAGCAATGGAGGAGGATAATAGGAAGAAAAAGGATGGAAAGATGTTGAAAAGCACTTGGATAAAAAGTTAATACCGGAAGGCCCCATTTATAGGGGGTTATAGCATGGCCAACAACGCCATCCATGCCTTTGGCAGATGGATCGATAGGTGTAACCAATGTGCTATTAGAAGCCGGATCGATAGTGGTACTGTCACTTTGAAAAATGGAAATTGGCAGCGCATTGAATAATGCTGAAAAGACAAGTCCATGGGACCTTTCAGTAGTCACGAAGGTTTGTGTCATCAGTATGACGCCATCGTAGGAAGTCTGAAGAGTTGGATGTCAAAATCCTTTCTTGTCGCTCCTCTCTAAGAAACGCGAGGACTATCTGTATACGGCGAAATCAGAGGGGCCAATTTCTCGTTGTTAAGTCATCTCGGAAGATCACCTCGAAGGCTCGGGACCACGGATCGAGTACCCTCCCTCGAGGGTCGTCGACATTCGAACTCAGGATAATGACGACCTCGGTAATGGTATAAATGGGAAGCTTCCTAGGTGCACGGTTAGGACTGATAGAGCCTAGTGGACTATTCTAAGACCCAAATCAGGTTATCATCTAGTTGTCACATCTCCGTACCTTTGTAATTAATGTTTTTTGTACTATGATGGGATTCCCCTCCTATATAAAGGGGATCCTTGTCACTTTGTAAGGCGGTTGCTTCAGTCACTTCACACGAAATATACAAGAACATTCCATTTGCTCTCTAACACATTCTTTAGATATTATTGCTTCTTTTATTATCTTCATATTTGTTCATCATTTATTGCTTATCATTGGCCATAAAGAGCCTTCGTTGATTTTATTATAACTGTTAGCTATATTTCGACTGCCTTCGATAGCTCACGGTCGAGCTCTAGAATCGACCTCGAGGCCCCGATAAATAGCATAACGGTTCGATTATTGCCCCATCCTTAACTTTCATTTCGTTTCTAAGTCTTACATACATAGCATCAACTGCTTAACAAACTAGCTTAAAAATAGATCACGTATTTTTAGATTCCCATAAACAAATTTAATTGTTATTACCATTTTCACGGTAAACAAAATATATTAACAAAAAATTCAAGTTGCTCAGCCCCAAACTCCGCCGTCTTTGTTCAAGAATAACCCTAATGTCGTCTCGTCGAGAGGGCCGCAATTCTGACTCGAAACGCCACTATTCCTGTTACCGTAATACCCTCACGTGCACTTCAAAAAACCTATTCTTTATAATTGAAGCCGCCGGAGCCACCGTCAGTAGTCCACAATCTCGACGGAGTTTACAAGCACCGTGGGCACAAGTAGTCCGCGGCGGCGGCGATGAGGTTGAAGTAGCATCAGTATCTGGTCCTCGCTCGCCATCACCATTGCCTCCGGTTGTCATTGTTATGCCAGAGAAAATTTCTATATCGGATGATTGCTCGGTAGCCCATAAGTCTTTGCCAGAAAACTCTAATTCTGATGCTTTGCCGGAGAGTTCTGGTAGTAAGATGAAGGTGGAAGTTTTGGTAGTAAGATGAAGGTGGAAGATGAGAGAGAGAGAATAGATATGGGGTAGGGGATGGATTTGAACGTATCCCTTCCTTCAACTGGATGGAGAATAGAGGGAGAATACATTAAACGTATCCCTTCCTTCAACTAGATGGATTTGATGCTTTGCCAGAGAGTTCTGGTAGTAAGATGAAAGTGGAAGATGAGAGAGAGAGAGAGAATAGATATGGGGTAGGGGATAAGAGAAATTTGAGGGGATATGAGAAATTTGAGTGGAGAGAGAAAAATGATACAAAGTTTATTTATGGCTTAAGGGTAGGAGGCGACCATAAATAGATATTTAGCTATAAAAAATCAAAAGGTAGCTATGGAATATAATTTTTAAAAGGGTATTTATTTAAAATAAATAAGATAACAACCTTTGCTATATGAGATAACTAATCTTATTTTTTTTTTGAGAATTTGACACCAGATGAAAATGCAATAGGAATTGGCAAATTTTGGGTTTTAGATTACGTTTGGAAAATGCATACCAAAATACTTGGAATTGTATAGGAACGTAGTTTTTGTTTTTGTTTTGTTATATATATAGAATTTTGTTATACAACAACAACAATAACAACATACCCAGTATTATCCTACACCGTGGGATCTGGGGAGGATAGTGTGTACGCAGACTTTACTCCTACTTTGTGAGGATAGAAAGGCTGTTTCCAATAGACCTTCAACTCAGTAAAGCATAAGCACCACATTAATGAAAATATAGATAAGAAGGGACAGTACCAAAAAGCCATATAAAAGTAAAATAAAACAACAAGACAGTAAGGCGATCAACAATGAAAAAAATAATGGTTAATCATAAAACCTACTACCAGCAGTCTCGCTTTCTGTTGGTAGTAGGTTTTATGACTAATCGTTATTTTTTTCATTGTTGATCACCTTACTGTCTTGTTGTTTTTATTCTACTTTTATATGACTTTTTGATACTGTCCTTTTTTGTCTATATTTTCATTAATGTAGTGTTTATACTTTCTGGAGTTGAGGGTCTATTGGAAATAACATCTCTATCCTCACAAGGTAGAAGTAAGGTCTGCGTATACAGTACCCTTCCCAGACTCCTCGGTGTGGAATAATATTAGGTATGTTATTGTTATCGTTGTATAGCCAAATTTTTTAAAAAAACTCGTTCCTATTTATTAAGTGCATTTGTGTTTTACCATTTTGTAAAGATGCGTAGAAATTAAAGAGGGAAAGAAATTAGTTTGAAGATTTCTTCTTCCTTTCCTTTTTTATTGGTCAAGAACACATTTTATTTTGAAAGAATTAATTTCCTGCATACCAGATCTATTTGTGTTATTCTAACTTCCAGTTCTATTCTCACAAATCGAATATTATCACCAAAACTGATGCGATTTACATTTTAGTAATCAGTTTAGATCTTCTTATTTGGGCTATGACTTAACCAAAAGGTGACACGACTAATTCATGATGTTGATGGATGGATCATCCTCATTCTTTTCATATTCACTGTTTATTTTTTAAGTCATATATATTAATTATACATAAATATACATATATGAAAGTACAAGATGGGGGTTGAATTGTAAATATTTAAACTTAATTGCTTATTAGTTGACTAGTTAATCGAGTAGTCGACTGGATATAATAACCTAACAGTTATAATGATAGAAAGTAAGATGCAGAAAGTAAATGCAGGAATTAAAGATACCAGGATTTTATACTGGTTCAGATTCAATGTGAATCCTAGTCTAGTCCCCTTGGGTTGCAAAGGAGTTCTCTTTAGTAATGTGTTTCTTCGAGTACAGTTGAAATAAATTGACAACACGGTTTCTCTAGCACTCGTTTCTTTTTGATATAATGCCTCACCAGTGTTATACTCTCTTTTTTTCTCCGACTTGTTACACAACAGCTCTTAGTGAACTACAATGTTTGTTTGTAGTAGTACCAAGAGAGGGATTTTTGGTTCGATCAAAGTATGTGTGACTAAGGTTTAAGGCTGAGTATAAATACTTTGATGAAGGTCGAGGCTTGACAACCCAAGAGATTTGATCCTTGGAAAGAGATTGATTCTTTCCAAGAATAAGATAGCTAGCCGTTGCTTTTCCTTGATTTCATTCTTTCAACGGATGTATGTAATGAAGACTTGCTCCTTGATTGTTGGTTCTTCCGAAATTATTTGCGTATCAATCTTTACAGGATCTTCGATCTTCCTGGATGTTGGCCTTGATACATGCCTTAAATTTAGGCTTGCTTGATATTCTCCATCGCAGCTAGTCGTTACTCCTTGCTGATTGATTTGTTGATTGAGTTCTTTCCTTAGACATCCAGATTTGTTGATTGGATCGTAATCTTTGCTGATTGATTTCTTTCTTTAGGCATCAAGATTGACTCCAGCGATCTTGTAGTATTTTCTTGATTCGTTGTAATTGATTTCCTGCATATGTATATTATTTACATCATTAAAACTGGATCTAACAATCTCCCCCTTTTTAATGGTGACAAAATAATATATAAATGTAAACGCCAGTTGACTTCCCTGTGTTTTACGCCCCCTCAATATATGCAGTTGACTAGTCCATGATACTCCCCCTCAATGTATGTAGTTGACTAGTCTATGGTAGAGTCGACTCCTACCACAACCTGTACCTGTACAGATATAACATATACTCTTTATCCCCCTTTTTGGCATCAACAAAGAGAGAACAAGCCAAGAACTAAACAGAATATAAAGCAATGAAACATGAGAGTTATAGGAATCATCCAATGGCTGAGAAAACAGCCCACAAAAACATCACGGAAAAAAAATAAATTATCCTAAGGCTGAAAACATAGCCCAAAACCAGCAGAGCAAAAGAAATTTTCTTAAAACAACCACACTAACGGCGCAGAAAATAAGTAAGGGTGTTGCAGATGGCCTCCTTCAATTGTTCAAAGCTTGCACTGGCTGAGATGCTCACTCCATCCAATCTGTCATGAATCTCCCTAAAGGCTTCGACAACATTCTCCCTAACTATGAGAACATCAACTCTAATTTTGGACACATCAGACCCTGTTTCCTTGGAAATGACATGAATGTCACCAACAGTAGATTGAGTGGCTGTGAGAAGATTTTTTATTTCAGAGAGTTGAGAGTCAATAGCACGAAGCTTGTCACCAAGATCAGGGCTATCAAGATTGGGATGAGGGACAACGGGTGAAGGTTTAGGCTCTACAGGGGCATGCTTTGCTTCACTATCGTGCTTCTTAACCTAGGAACCATTTACATTCACATATCCCATACTAGCAAAGGCTCTATAATTGTAAGACTTAGAGACATTGATGAAGGGATAGTTGGACATGGAAATTTGATGAGCTTCCAGAATGTGAGCGATTGCCATGCCATAGGGTAGACTGGTGGGATCTTCAGTACTCTCGATCATGAAATTGATAACCAAGGAGGAAAACTTGATTTTGAGTTTGGTCACAAGGCAATAGATGAAGAAGGTGTCTCTTTGAGAGAAGGTAGAAAAGGAACCATTACGGGGAAGCAAAGTAGTTACTACAATGTGGGCCAAAACCCGAGTTTCAAAATTGGCATCACTGGGACCTAACTAGTTTGGAAGGGAGTCAGAGGGACACTCAGCAATACACTGTTTGGCTTGGTCAAAGAAAATTTCAAAGTCATCAGGCCAGGTGTTTTTAAACAACATTGGAAAACCAGAACAACGACACTGAAAGAGGAAATCAAACAGGACACAGTCAAGAACAATGTGCTTACCTAACACTAAAGATTCCAACCTATCAGGTTTACTAGAATGAAGATTTGCATAAAACATTTTTACCAGGGGTTCATATACCTTAGGCGGAGGAATAGAGAAGAACTTAACCCAACCTTGATGAACAAAAAGGGTTTTGACCTTGCAATTGAGGGCTTTCATGTTGTCAAGGTCGACAAACCTTCCATGAGCAATGGGCTTGTCTCTCAGAGCAATGAAGAAATCCCTATTTGGGGAATCCCAGAAATTGAGGTCAGATTCAAGAGAGGCAGAGAATCAACCTTGGATTTCTTTGGAGTGTACGAAACATGGGGTTCTTCCATGGGTCACTTACCTAAAGCTTTTTTTCCTAGGAGTTGAGAGTGTTCAGAGAAATCTCCCTGAGAAGAGGCAAAACCCTCAGAGTGATCGGACCCTAGGTTTACTTGTTCTGGGGGCATAGAAAGGGGTTTTGCTTTGGAATGAGTGCTTTTTCTGGTGGAGGCAGAGGGATTTGTGGGATGTTTGGCCATTGTAGGGAAGGGGTTGGATCGGAGCTTTTGGAGAGGAGATGATGATGAAAGTGATTGAAAAGGGTTCTCTACCTTAAGAAGAAGGTTTCTAATGGTTGAGTACAGAAAAGGAAAAGTTGTCAGATGAAGAGGTGTGATGATTGACTTTCCAACTTTGAACAACGAATTGATGTGAAAGAAGAGAAAAGAGAGGGAAAAATGGGGGCATAACAAATGCATGTGTAAAGGACAATCATTGCAAAAAAATTTTAACAATACACATAGGTCCTAAGAGTTATTAGTATTGCAAGTAATACCAAGTAATTTTCTTAAGTCACAAAATCTCTCTTCTAATAAAGGTTTAGTAAAAATATCAGTTAATTGATCAGTGGTTCCAACAAAAGATATTTCTATATATCCCTTAAGAACATGATCTCTAATAAAATGATGCTTGATATCTATATGCTTTGCTCTAGAATGATGCACATGATTTTTGGAAAGACAAATAGCACTAGAATTGTCACAAAAAATTTGTATAGGCTTAAACGAAAGTTCATAGTCACCCAATTGATGAGGCATCCATAGTAGTTGTGCGCAACATTGTCCAATAACAATGTATTAAACTTAAGTAGTAGACAATGCGACAGATGCTTATTTTTTACTGTTCCAGGATATCAATGCCTTTCCCAGTAATTGACATGTACAACTTGTGCTTTTTCTATCATCCTTATCACCTGCAAGGTCAGCATATGAAAAACCTTCTAATTTAAAAGAGTTAGAGCGAGGATACCATAGCCCATGAGATACAGTCCCAATGAGATATCGAATGATTATTTTCACGGTGGTCAAATGTGACTCCTTGGGAGCTGACTAAAACCTGGCACATTTACATGCGCTGAACATAATATCTGGTCGACTTGCTGTTAGATACAACCATGATCCAATCATTTCACGATATTTAGTTTCATCAACAGGAATACCCTGTTCGTCTTTGTCTAGATTTGGGGAAGGGCTCATTGGTGTGCCAATGGATTTTGCAATGCTCATACCAAATTTTTGAATCAGGTCTTTTGTGTATTTGGTCTGACATATAAAGGTTCCATCTTCAGATTGTTGAATTTGTAGTCCAAGGAAGAACGTTTGCTCACCCATCATACTCATTTCGAATTCGCTTTGCATAAGATTTGAAAATTCCTTGCACATGAGAGTGTTAGCATTACCAAATATAATATCATCGACATAAATTGGAATAATGAGGTTACCTCTCGATAATCTTTTAATGAACAAGGTAGTATCTATTTTACCTCTTGTGAAGTCATGATCAACAAGGAAGGAACTTAGTCTATCATACCAAGCACGTGGAGCTTGTTTTAGCCCATACAGCGCCTTAGTGAGCTTGTATACATGGTATGGGAATTTTGAATCTACAAATCCTGGAGGTTGTTTCACATATACTTCTTCTTCAATAAATCCATTCAAAAAGGAACTTTTAACATCCATTTGAAACAACCTGAATCCTTTAAAAGATGCGTATGCCAGAAGAATTCGTATGGATTCCAAACGAGCTACAGGGGCGAAAGTTTCATCATAGTCGACTCCTTCCTGTTGTCAGTAGCCCTGAGCAACTAGTCTGGCTTTATTTCTTACAACCTTTCCATCCTCGTTCAACTTATTTCTAAAAACCCACTTTGTTTCGATTACAGACACATTTTCAGGTTTGGGTATCAGATTCCATACTTGATTCTTACTGAACTGATCTAACTCTTCCTGCATAGCTTGCACCCAGCTTGAATCTTTCAGTGCTTCCTCTATCTTTTTTTGCTCAATCTGAGAGATTAATGCAATATTTGCTTTCTTTTTGAGAGCTCCCCTCATTTTCATTCCTTCATTTGGATCCCCTATAATGAATTTCTGAGGATAGTCAGGCTCGCTTCTCCATTCATTTGGGCGAACTACATTTGTAGTTGACTCGATTGGTTGATTTGGTACATTGCTGCTATCTTCACCAGATGACTCTATCGCAGCAGATATATTAGTTGACTCTTGAGATTTGCTGGTCTCCTGAGTTTCTTGAGCTTGATCTTCATCACATGCAGTAATTCCTTTCTCGACCAAGGGATTATTTTCATCGAATATAACATGTACAGATTCTTCCACACATAATGTGCATTTATTATAGACTCTAAAAGATCTACTATTTAATTAGTAGCCCAGAAAAATACATTCGTCACTGCTTGGATCGAATTTTCCAAGACTATCCTTTCCGTTATTGTGGATAAAACATTTACTTCCGATGGGATGGAAGTAACTAATATTGGGACGTTTACCTTTCCATAATTCATATAGAGTCTTCTTCAGAATAGGCCTTATGAGGCAATGATTGAGAATGTGATATATTGTACTTACACCTTCTGCCCAGAAGTGGTTTGGCAGAGAATGTTCTAGTAACATAGTTCTTGCCATATCTTGGAGGGTTATGTTCTTTCTTTCTACAACCCCATATTATTGTGGTGAGCGTGGTGCAGAGAAATTATGGGTATATCCCTGATCATTGCAAAAATCTTCAAATGCTCTGCTTTCAAATTCTCCTCCATGGTCCCTCTGAATTGTTGAAATCAGATGTCCCTTTTCTCTTTCAACCTTTTTGCAGAAAACTTTAAAATTTCTTAATGCTTTATCCTTATGAGATAAGAAAATTACCCAAGTGAAACGTGAATAATCATCAACAATAACAAAAGCATACCTTTTTCCTCATATAATAGCAGTTCTAGTAGGCCCAAATAAATCCATATGAAGTAATTGCAAAGGTTTTGAAGTAGATACTATATATTTGTTTTTGAAAGAGTTTCTAGTCTTCTTACCCATTTGACATGCATCACAAATATGAGTTCTAAAAAAATTCAGTTTGGGTAGACCAACAACTAACTCATGTTTGGACAATTTTTCTATCAAATGCATGCTAGCATGACCAAGTTTCCTATGCCACAACCACGGATCATCAGACATAGAGGATAAGCAAATATGACCATCTATTTTTTCAAAACTATCAAGGATATAAACATTTCCATACCTTTTTCTAGGAAGGACTATTTTACCTGATTCATCTTCAATAGCACATCCTGTTTTCTTAAAATTTACCTTATATCTTGAGTCGCAGAGTTGACTTATGCTTAAGAGATTGTAGTTGAGGCCATCGACAAGATAAACTTCAGTGATGTCACATTGTTATTGAAGGGAATTGTTCTAGTACCAATTATTTTGCCTTTTGAATCATCCCCAAACTTAACACTTCCTCCATCAATTTTTGTAACTTCTTTGAATATGTTTTTGTCACCTATCATATGATTGGAACACACACTGTCTTGAAACCATTTTCCTTTGCGGCTTATTCTGTGGTGTTCCTCATTGGTTTCACCTCATGCCATGAAACAATTTTCATTTTCTTCATCTGAAATGTCCTCGTCTGTCCATCATCCTGAGGATTTGTTCATTTCGTTTTCAAGAATTGTCATGAAGCAGAGATTTGCTATCTCTTCATGGTATGAATTATCCTCATCGCTCCAGCTTCCGAAGGATTTGTTCTTGTTAAAGCCTCTAGAGATCTTCCTCTTCAGTTCTGGGCACTCAGCTTGAATATGTCCAAACTTCCACATTCATAGCACTTTCCATCATTCTTATCCTGTTCGTTGTATTGCCTGGATCGTCTTGGTGGAATTCTTCCTTTCTTTGTGTTCCTTTATCTTCTCATCAATCCATCCATGTTTCTTGATAGCATAGGAATTTCTTCTTGCAAAGCTTCAGGATCATCATCAATTTCGTTTTCAGCTATTTCAGTAGAGGTTTTGAATGCGACTATTTTCCTTTTTTCTTCTTGACTGGTCTTCTTGAGATGCGTCCTTTCAATAGCAATGAGTTCTCCTTGTAGTTCATCATAGGATAATTTATTTAGATCTTGAGATTCCAGCGTGACTACTTTGGTTTGCCAAGTGGTCGACAAACTCCTAAGAATTTTTCTAACTTGATCACCACTGGTGTAAGGCTTGCCAAATGCCTTTAGATCGCTAATTATTTTGCTAAACATGGCAAACATCTCTTCAATAGATTCTCCTTCTTTCATTGAAAAGAGTTCGTAATCATGGACCAGCATGTTTATATGTGTTTCCTTTACTTTTCTGGTTCCTTCATAAGTGACCTCAAGCTTGTCCCACATTTCTTTGGCTGTGTCACAACTTGAGATTTTCTTATATTCTTCGCCACTTATAGCGTTATGAAGCAGATTTCTCGCTTTGTTGTTAACTTGTACCACTTCCATTTGCTCTTTTGTATATGAATCTATATCTTTAGGATCAACAACTGGTGGAGTGGCAGCTGGTAAGGGATAATTTCCCTTTATGATGACTCTCCAAACTTTAACGTCATAAGCTTTGGCAAAGATCTCCATTTGCCCTTTCTAATGGGAGAAATGTTGTCCATTGAATTATGGTGGTCCAACTTGTGAAGTTCCTTCCTGAAAGAGAGCTCCTATGATAACTTGATTTGTCATGATCTTTTCTCACAAGCTGTTAAGCAAAAGTACAATGTGAACCTGGATCTGATACCAATTGAAAGTACAAAGGGGGGGGAGGGGTAAATTGTAAATAGTTAAACTTAATTGCTTATTAGTTAACTAGTTAATCGAGTAGTCGACATAATATAATAACCTAATAGTTATAATGACAGAAAGTAAGATGCAGAAAGTAAATGCAGGAATTAAAGACACCAGGATTTTATACTGGTTCGGATTCAATGTGAATCCTAGTCCAGTCCCCTTGGGTTGCAAGGAAGTTCTCTTTAGTACTGTATTTCTCCGAGTACAGTTGAAATGAATTGACAACACGGTTTCTCTAGGACTCGTTTCTTTTTGATACTATGCCTCACCAGTGTTATACTCTCTTTTTTTCTCTGACTTGTTACACAGCAGATCTTAGTGAGCTACAATGTTTGTTTGCAGTAGAACAAAGAGAGGAATTTTTGGTTCGATCAAAGTATGTGTGATTAAGGTTTAAGGCTGGGTATAAATACTTTGATGAAGGTCGAGGCTTGACAACCCAAGAGATTTGATCCTTGGAAAGAGATTGATTCTTTCCAAGAATAAGATAGCTAGCCGTTGCTTTTCCTTGATTTCCTTCTTTCAACAGATGTATGTAATGAAGGCTTGCTCCTTGATTGTTGGTTCTTCCGAAATTAGTTGTGTATCAATCTTTACAGGATCTTCGATCTTCTTGGATGTTGTCCTTGATCCATGCCTTAAGTTTAGGCTTGTTTGATTTTCTCCATTGCAGCTGGCCGTTACTCCTTGCTGATTGATTTGCTGATTGAGTTCTTTCCTTAGTTATCCAGATTTGCGAGTTCTTTCCTTAGGCATCCAGATATGCTGATTGGATTGTAATCTTTGCTGATTGATTTCTTTCCTTAGGCATCAAGATTGACTCCAGCGATCTTGCAGTATCTACTTGATTCCTTGTAATTGATTTCCTACATATGTATATTATTTGCATCATTAAAACTTGATCTAACAATATATAATCGTTAAATTATGCATATATTATACCTCCACCGGCTATTTTCAGTTTAAGCGGTTGGGTAGGTAGCTATTTGAGTTAATTTTTCTTTTTTTTTTCTTTCCACATTTCCTTTTTTAATTAAAAAAATAGTTCTAGTTTTCATCTTGTATATTAATGTTCTCTAGCATATATATTGTGTATATCTACAAGCAATTATCAGTTATACACTGAGATATACAAAGAAGAAAATTAAATTTGATATACAAAGAAAAAATATTTTTTTGATATAAAAAAGAAGGAAAATAAAGTTTTGCTATACATTTTGTATACACATTATTTTGATGTGTTGTAGGCTGTGATTTACAAATAATACAATTAATTTTGTGTGATATATATTGGTATAGAGACAATAATAAATATTAATCAACTATATTTATAATGTCATATATATATATATATATATATATATATATATATATATATATATATATATAAAGTTTTAGATATTAAAATGCAAAATTAGTGTTTTAATGTACATTTTGATATTCTAGAAGAAAAATAAAGTTACAATATATATTATGATATACATATTATTATTGTAATATATATTATTATTGTGATATACATTTATGAGCTGCTAATTATGTGGGTATGTTGTCACGTGTACCTGCATTTATAACCTATTTATGTTGTATTAATAACATTACCACAACTAAAGAGGCTGTCTCTGATTAATGAAAAAATTGCACTGGTGCCCTATTTGGTCGCCCCATTTAACATATACCCATTTTTTAATTTTTTTAAATTTGTACTCACTTTTAAGCAACTTAGGCCTTTTTCTCCTCCTCCTCCTGACAGTGATTTTATATGGTGTTTGTGAATATATTTTAATGTAGTCTATGATGTTTTTACAGTGGTGAGCTATTATGTCGCTTTATTTTTTACTATTGCTTAGGGTTTCTTCTTCTTCTTTTTCTTAATCACAAAATAATGGATTCGTTAGATTTATTGCTATTTTGACAAATTGATGATTGAGTTTGTTCCTGATGATATTTGGAGGTTATGTTTCAAATTTGAGCTCATTTGGAGTAGATTTAGGTATTAAATCGTATATTGAATTGTTATAATTCGAAGAATAAATATTTATTTCTGGGCAATTTGCACTTCAGGCCTATTTGGCCTTAAGTGCATGAAAACGTTAGTTGCACTTCAAACCTTTTGGCCTTAAGTGCATCTGAAGTGCAATTTTTCACTTCATACTTATTGGCTTTAAGTGTAGCGAAACGTTTGTTGCACTTCAGACCTTTTGGCCTTAGGTGCATCTGAAGTGCAATTATTCACTTCAAACTTATTGGCCTTAAGTGCATGAAACCATTGGTTACACTTCAGATCTATTTGGCCTTAAGTGCATCTAAAGTGCAATTTTTCACTTCAGACTTATTGGCCTTAAGTGAAACAAAACGTTTATTGCACATTAGACCTTTTGACCTTAAGTGTATCTGGAGTGCAATTTTTTACTTCAGACTTTTTGGCCGTAAGTGCATGAAACCATTGGTTGCACTTCAGACCTATTTGGCCTTAAGTGCATCCGAAGTACAATTTTTTCACTTCAGACTATTTTTTTAACTTCAGACCTAATAAGTCTGAAGTTGCTCATAAAGTGGGTAAACTTGTAAAAATTTTGCAAAGTGGGTATATGTTTAATTGTGACCTCAAAATCGAGTATAGATACAAAAGCCCCGCTCAATTATGTGGGTACGTTGTTTCTGTTCGATTACTTTCCATTTGGGTTGTACTTCTTAACAAGTATATACGAAGGATTTTTGATGGGGCATTTGCATCCATACCCACTTTTTGGGTCACGTTTTAACTTGTGCCCGCTTTGCAAAAAAATTGCAAGCGTATCCACTTTTTCGCGTAACTTCAGCATACGGGGCTAGAGTAGCAAAGACAATCACACAAAACTTCAGCATTCTAGTAGACGGGACTGAAGTAGCAAGTTTTTGTTTTTGTAACTGGCGAACTTCAGCTCTAAAGCTGAAGTTTTTGTTTTGTAACTGGCGAACTTCAGCTCTAGAGCTGAAGTTTTTGTTTTGTAACTGGGAGCTGAAGTTTTTGTTTTTGTAACTGGCGAACTTCAGCTCTAGAGCTGAAGTTTTTATTTTTGTAACTGGCAAACATCAGCTCTAGAGCTGAAGTTTTTGTTTGTAAATGGCGAACTTCAGCTCTAGAGCCTTCTTCCCTTCATAATGATACTGTCTTGAAAATAATCTTCCTTATGTAACCAAATATCTGCTCTAATTAATCAACACTAGAAGTAATTTTTCTGTGTTAATGTAGAGCCTTCTAATGTTTTTGTCTTAAAACGATTGATCATTTTAAATAATAACCCAACTTGTAATTAGATCGAAAAATATTTTTGTTAGCTCATATTTCCTTTTCTTTTTAGACATTTGAATTTATCCTAGTACTTGCAGACCTTCATCAAAGAATTAGAAATCAAAATCTCTTCGTAATACTAATAATTGTGTATATTAATATTAATACTTCCAGCTGCAAACTTATTCTTCTTGGAATCCCCTGTTGGTGTTGGATTTTCATACACAAACACCTTTAGTGATATCACAGAGCTTGGAGACATTGTTACGGACTTCAGAAAGAGGTTGAGGGTGGATATAACTTTGAGGAGGAGAAAGGGGGATGGAGTTTTTTAAAAAGTGGGTACAAGTTAAAAGTTTTAAGAAAATGGGTATAGGTTAAATGAGGGCGACCAAATAGGACGCCCCGTGCAATTTTTACATTTTTGATGCAGTAAAGGAAAAAACCCCACTACTTACGATCCTTCTAGCGAATTTCACGTGCTTAGTGCTTGAATAGTTATTTCACACAAATGACACAAATTTTTTTCGTGTCATTATAAAGTGATCTATAATTAGATTTGTTTGGGCGGGTGAAACACGAAGATAAGATAAGAGCTTAAACTCCATTGACATCCATCAAAAAGTTTCAAAACTTTCAATTCGAAAATTAAATTTGCGAAATTATTATTTTTTTGGATTAGATGTTGTTGCAAATAATTAAGAATATCCTTGGAGTTTATACCTCAATTTTGAGGGAGTTGATGAAGATTAGAGTTGATTTTGATTGAAATTTCATACTGAAACTCGACAAGAAAAACATAAAAAAGTTGTATGTACTTTGTATGTCGGGTGTACAAATGACATATAAAATACATACAACTAATATAATTATATGTAACTTGTATGCAAGTTGCATGTGTTGATTGAATTTTGTACAACTAAAAGTTTGTATAAGTTGTATATATATTGTATATAAGTGGTATATTTTGATCGAATTATATATAACGAAAAATTGTACACAACTTGTATATAAATTATATATTATTGACATTTGCATATATCTTATAAAAAACTTTAGTTATTTTTGTAAATAAGAAAACCTAGCTAGATCGGGTAAATATTGTCCTAATTTTGTATTTGTAGGAAACAATCCCTATTTATATTGGGTCGAAATGTTTTTCCATCTTATGTAACCAAAAATTAAAATTAACGTTAATTTATAATCTTATTTGACCAATTGATACCATGGAAGTAATATAGCTAGCTTTCGTAAAAATAAAATAAAGTAAAATAGGATTGAATTTCGAGAACATGGCAAGTTAATAACCAAAAAATCACAAAATTATCACGAAAGCTTACTGGATTGAATCCAAAATAAATGAGGATATTAATGTCAGCATTTAACTTTGGTTTTGATTTTGTCACTACCCAAAATTCAACTAATCGTGATGATACCTAACCCAATCCGATACGTAAGCCAAATATCATTCAACATAACTGTCACGACCCGGATTTTCCATATTCGGAAGTGGTGATGGCGCCTACTAATGTGAACTAGGCAAGCTGATCGTTTGAACAAATTACCTTTTTACCAATTTTATATTCTTTAACAATTATAAAGCAATAACGTATAGACAGCGGAAATTACAATAAGCGGAAGAAATGCAGTAAACTACCTGAAATATGTATCTAATACAACTGTTTGAGCCTCGACCACCCAGAACTGGTGTCACAGTTTCACAGACGATCTAAGAATACTACGTACAAAGTCTGAAAGATAAAAGATACACTGTTTCTGAACTAAAGAAATGAAACAGGAGTAAAGGGATAGAGGGAGACGCCAGGGCCTGCGGACGCCTGCAGGACTACCTTGGATCTCCGCGTGGACTGAAGGCAGCCACCCAATCTACGTTCCAAAAGCTGCTGCTCCGGGATCTACACACAGTGCAGAGTGTAGTATCAGCACAACCGACCCCATGTGCTGGTAAGTGCCTAGCCTAACCTCGGCGAAGTAGTGACGAGGCTAGGACCAGACTACCAAATAAACCTGTGCAATTTAACTATATACAGCGAAAAAGAAGAACAATAATATACAGTCAAGTATGGGAGGGGTAACATGCTGCGGGGGAACTATCAATTTAGAATAGAAAGACAACAATTAATTGAAAGAAATAGCATATCTCAGATATCAACAAAGAATCAGAAATCAATAAGTGCATGGCATCACCCTTCGTGCTTTTACTCTCGTCCTCACCAAAGCAATCAAGTAATGAAAATATGCACAACATCACCCTTCGTGCTTTTACTCTCGTCCTCACCATATAATCAATATAATCGGCACGGAATGGTACATCGTGCGACACGAGATTTCCCTTTGTACTTTACATTCTTTCCTCCCAAATCATATACGGCATTACCCTTCGTGCTTTAACACTCTTCCTTACCCAAACAATAATCACAAATAATAGGGCAAGGGAATAAATGAAATTACAATAAGAATCCAAGCAAGGGAACAATAGTTTAACAATCAAGTTCCGACAAAGGAACAACATCAAAAGAAACATCAACATCCCGGCAAGGGAGATAACATCAAAAGCAACAATATCCCGGTAAGGGTGATAATATAATGATTCTCTTCCCTTTTTCACTTTTACTTCATAACTCACTTCACAACTTGAGCCAATGCTCTAAAAGATTCGATTACCGCTTACTTTCACATTTCATTGTACAACTTGAGCCAGCGCTCCTCAATGTTCAAATGTCACAATTACTTCCACAAACTTTGCCCAACAATAGAAATCATCATCAAATCATGAATAATACAACAAAGTCATAATAATCACAATATAAGACTCACGGGCATGCTTGACACCAACGTATAGATACTCGTCACCATGCCTATACGTCGTACTCGACCAATACCACATAGCAAATAAGACTCGACTCCTAATCCCTCAAGCTAAGGTTAGACCAAACACTTACCTCAATGCCACAAACACAATTCAAGTCTCTACTATCGCTTTACCTCTTGATTCCACCATCAATTCGCTCGTATCTAGCCACAAGTCACTTAATTACATCAATAAACGCTAATTCAATCAGTTCTAATGCATGAAAATAAGTTTTCTAAAGTTTTACCCAAAATGTAAAAAATCGCCCCTGGGCCCATATGGTCAAAACCTGAGGTTCGAACCAAAACCCGATTACCCATTCCCCCACGAACCCAAATATATAATTTATTTTGAAATCAGACCTCAAATCGAGGCCCAAATCCCTAATTTTTAAAAAACCTAGGTTCTACCCAAAACACCCAATTTCTCCCATGAAAATCATTGATTTTGAGTTGAAATCATGTGAAAAGATGTTAAAGATTGAAAAAACTAGTTAGAAATCACTTACAACCGATTTGGGGAAGAAATTGCCTTTGAAAAATCGTCCTAGGGTGTTTTGGTTTTGAAAAAGTGTGAAAAATGGTTGAAATGGTAAGTTATGAACTTACAGGTCTCTGATGTCGCAATTGCGACCAGGGTTCGCAATTACGAACCCTCAGAAAATTAGACTTTCGCATTTGCGATCCACTCATCTTTCCAGTCATCATCGCATTTGCAAGAAAACAATCGCATTTGCGACTCAGGCTGCCAGGTCCATTCTTCGCATTTGCGATGGTTTGTCGCATTTGCGAGCCAGGCTTCGTTGCAGACCTGATCACACCAACTGAAAACCTGCAATTTTCCAAGTCCAAAATCCACCCCGTGGCTTATCCAAAAATCACCTAATCCCTCGGGGCTCCAAACCAAATATGCACACCAACCTAAAAACATCATACAGACTCGCTCGTGCATTCAAATCACTAAAATAACATCAACAACTATAAATTTAGCATTAAAATCATGAAATTTCTTAAGAACTTCAAATTTTTCCAATTTCCTCAAATACGGATTGATTCATATAATTTCAAGTCCGTTTCTTACCAAATAAGACCTGTACCGGGCACCAGAACCAAAATATAGGCCCGATACCATCAAATTTTAAACACGTTTCATTTCCAAAACTCATAAATAATTCCAGAAAATAATTTTCTTTAAAAAATTCATTTCTCGGGCTTGGGACCTCGGAATTCTATTCCGGGTATATGGCCAAGTCCCATATTTTCTTATGGACCCTCTAGGACCGTCCAATCACGTGTCCGGGTACGTTTACTCAAAATGTTGATCGAAGTCAACTTAATTCATTTTAAAGTCAAAATTCATCATTTTTCAGAGATTTTCACATAATGGCTTTCCGGCTACGTGCCCAGACTACGCACGCAAATTGAGGTGATGCCGAAAGAGGTTTTTGAGGCCTCGGAACGCAGAATTTATTTCTAAAACAAGTGATGATCTTTTGGGTCATCACAATAACTCAAATGAGAATAATAGGAGTCAATGAGTAAAATAACTACTTTCTATACAAAATACCAAGGATTGGTAATACAAATCATGAGCTTCTAAGACTTAGAATTTGCAAAGCTGGTACGAAATAAATACATCATCTGTTCAAAGCATACATAAACAGATTTGCAAATCTAAAGCTACCAAGGATAAATGGCAGCTATATCTAAAAAATAGGCACATCTTTAATGCCAGCTCCTGCCATACACCGCAACATCAACTCCAAGATCTGCACGCAAGGTGCAGACGTGTAGTATGAGTACAACCGACTCCATGTACTCAATAAGTAACAAACCTAACCTAAGGTTGAAAGCAGTGATGAGCTCAGACGAAGGTCAGATTCGCACACCGATAGCCAATAGCAACTCGTGATAATATAATGAAGACGTCAAAAGTGAATAACTAAAAAGGGCATTATGCTCAGCTCGTTCACAGCTACATAAAAGTAGACATTCTTTTCAAGTTTAACAGTCAAATACCAAATCCTACCACCGAATCAATTAAGCATGTGTTTATCAAAAAGGTCTATTTTTCCCAATTAACATCATCAGATAAGACTTTTCATTTACCAAATAGTATGAGAAAAGTACATCTCTACTCCTACATGTCAAATATACATATCATGTCATCAAATGTCAAATACCATCTATTATGAGGAAATACATCTCTATACTTATATGTCAAATATACATGTCAAGTAAATAATTTCACAGTGATATCATCAAGTACCCTTACACTCAGCACACTCAAAGTGTCTGGCTCAGTTCCCCCACTCCATCACACACACGTATAAAAAAATACTCAGCACTGTACGGGTGTCTGGCTCAAAATCCCCTCACCAAAGCACGTGTATATATCATTGTGCCTGCGCCCACTGCTGGTATTTCAAACTCCGGAAGGGAAGATCCTGCCCAAGTGGTAATGAAAAGTAAATATGGCCTGCTGCGACATGCAGCCCGATCTAAATATCAATAAAGTCAATAAGGCATGTTGCGGCGTGCAACCCGATCCAAAATAATAATAAATCTAATAAGTCATGTTGTGGCGTTCAACCCGATCTAAATATTACTCTCAATATGGCTCTAAGGCCCACATCAGTCATCAACTTCTCAAGTCTCAAGGGCTCACAATCATGTAAAAGCCTATGGAAGACAACAACACGTATGTTGTAGCAAATAATTAATGTATAGATATTGAAATATGGCATGCAAATGAGGAATCATGACTGAGTAAGTAATCACAGTTACAACGTATAGCTCAAAACAACAAGAATAACTCCATTACGTCTCAACAAAATAAGCACATAGCCTAAATATGATTTTTAACTTGAATCATAGCTCAAATGATCAAGTGAGTAAAGAAAATATAGATATAATAAAGCATGATAGTAAAACAAGTCCGTAATAGTCTAAAGTCCAATCAAATCATGAACTCCCGGTGCACGCACGCACGCCCGTCACTTGGTATATACGTTACCCCAATACATCTCATAAACCAAGCTTAGATATGTTATTTACCTCGAACAAGCCAAAACAAATACCTATCAAGACAAAAAGTACTCTAGAAATGCAATCCGTGCGAATCAACCTCCGAATGACTCAAAACTAGCCAAAAGCAACTCAAAAATATCAAATAATGCCTTAGAAAATAAACCCAAGCTATAAAGGTCGAATCTTTAATCAAATACTCAAAGTCAATCCAGGCCCGCACCTCAGAACCCGACACAACTCACATATTTTGACAACCCATTCAAATATGAGCCTAACCATATAAGTTTCATCCAAATCCGACTTTAAATATCATGTTCATAATAAAAACAATTCATTCTCTTAAGTTATGTCAAAAGCCCTCAATTTCTTCTCTTCAAATCCTTGAATTAGGTATAATAATTCATGAAAAAATAAAATATATAATCAAAATAAAGATAAAATTACTTACCCTCAAAATTTGGGTGTTTATCTCCTCCAAAATCGCCTTGTGTTCCAAGAACTCAAAAAGTGAAGAAATTAAACTCAAAATTCTGAAATTGGATGTTTTAATGCACAACCACTTGTCCTTCTTTGTGATCACGGTCACAAACCTTGCGATCACGATTCCAAAAATTTCCAGCACAATTTTACACTTCGCGATCGCGACAATAAGCCCCGTGAGCGCGATGAACAAACTCCATTTAGCCTTCCCAAACTCTTTCCAGGCAGTCTATAGTATAACAGCTATAATATTTTGTACAAAATTTTAAATGACAAAAGGCTTAACTTTCTAAAAACTAGACACAAAGAGCTACAATTTGCATTTTTAAATTACCTCAAAATTCCTTATAAATTGCAAGCTATAAGCTCTTGAAGTCAGCTCAGTGAAAGTAGAAATTACATCTTTGCGAACGCGACCTTTCCTTTCGTGAACGCAATTCACAGGTTTAATAACATATTTTACTCTTTGCGATCATGGCCCAGAGCTCCGCGATTGCAATGTACACCCATGTAGCAAAAAATTAGCAGTTAAAAAGTACCTAAAAATGGTCCGAAACCATCTCAAAACTCACCCGAGCCTCTCGGGACCCTGTTCGAACATACCACAAGCCCCAAAATGTAACACAGACCTACTCGAGGCATCAAATTAGGAATAATAATATCTAAACCATGAATCGTCGATCAAGATCAATCTCTTAAGTTCATAAACTTCAAACTTCGAATCAAGCATTCGATTCAAGCCTAACCAATTCAGAATGAACCCAAATTTTGTGTTCAAGTATTAAATGACAAAACGAACATATTCCAACTTTTAAAACAATAATCTGAACCCGATAATATCGAACTCAACTCCCGATCAAACCTATGAACTTTCCAAAACACATCCCTTTTGTAAGGAAACTTTCGTATCTATAATTAATTTTTCTTTCTTGGTAGTCTCTTACTTTGTTCTTTTACTGCGGTATCAGAGCCAACCCATCATTTCAGAGGGAGGAAACGTTTACTAAGTATGTCTGAGTCATTTCCATCATCCACTTCCTTGAAAAAATGAATATGTCCCATACTCTATATAAAACCTTGTCCAAAAAGTATGATTACCTATATGAAGTAGATATCCTATTCGATGAACAAAAAGTAACCTCCACCGAATTACCACTCATAAACCCTTGCTCAGCTTTTGCCAAAGAATCATTTGCACCATGGTCCTAAATTCGTTCTTTAGTCCAACACAGACCAAAATGCATGAAGGAATATGTTGTTGCCTCAAAACTTGACCAACCTTCTATAATTGCAACTAGATAGGAACATCACCCTTCAAATATTGGATGATTTTTCCAGACAATGGAGAAATCATGATTTTACCCATATTCATTTTGGTATTATCCGAATCACTTTGACATATCATGGAAAAAAAGGTCAACCTATTGTTGCTCGCCTTTCTATTATAGATATAAGATACTACGAGTACCAACATGCAAATCTAGATACTGCAGAAGTTACATTAAATAATGGGATGGTTTTCATAACTATCTTTCCAAATTTCAATATGTCCCTTTATGATCCATACTGTTACACCCTATGTTTTCATACGTGAGAGTACGTCGTAAGTCAATTGATGTAAGTTAAAAAATGAGATCATCTTTAAAAGTACATTAAGTAAGTTAATCATATTACCTTGGAGGTTACAAATATTTAATATCATGAACTGCAAGTATCAAGAGGGTTGGAAGGCTTAGAATCTAAGCGAATTAAAGAAAATAAGTTTTGTCAAAAGTCGACAAGTTGGGAATGTTATAACATGTACTTTTGGGGTGAGACTAGGTGCTTAACATGATAAGGAGGTTATGTTATAAGTTATTTTAGTCCTATGATAGTCGTGTATTATGTTTTAAAGTCAAGCTAGTTGTGAAACAAAAGTTGGAAATAGTCATCACAAGTTACATTCGTAAATGTGCTAAAAATTAGGTCAAATGTAGCTGAGCTTTTGTGATGACCCCCAAAAGGTCATCACTTGTTTAAAAATAAAATTCTATGTTTTGATGCCTTAAAAAAACCTCTTTTAGTATCATCTCGATTTGTGTGCACAATCTGGACGCGTAGCCAGAGAGCTTATATGTGAAATCTGTGGAAAATAATAAATTTTGACTATAAAATGAGTTAATTTGACTTTGGTCAACATTTTGGGTAAACGAACCCAGACCCGTGATATGATGGTCCCGGAGGGTCCGTAGGAAAATATAGGACTTGGGCGTATGCCCGAAATCGAATTCCGAGGTCCCAAGCCCGAGAAATGAATTTTTAAAGAAAATTATTTTCTAAAATTGTTTAAAGGATTTCGAAATGAATTTTGATTAGAAAATGTTGGTATCTGGCCTGTATTTTGGTTTCGGCTCCCGGTATAGGTATTATATATGATTTAAGATAATTCTGTGAAGTTTGGTAAGAAATGGAATCCGTTTGACGTGATTCAGACTTTAAATGCAAATTTGATGTTTAAAGGAGTTTTGAGAAATTTCATTGATCTTGAGGCTTAATTCGATGTTCATGATGTTATTTTGGTGATTTGAGTACACGAATAAGTCCGTAGGATGTTTTTGAGGTTGTGTATATATTTTGTTTGGAGCCCCGAGGGCTCGGGTGAGTTTTGGATAGGCCACGGGGTGAGTTTTTAGACTTAGAAAGTTGCAGAAATTTTGCTGGTATGATCAGTCCTGCAGGCTTTGCATTTGCGAAGCCTGGCTCGCAAATGCGAAGGCTGGATCGCAAATGCGAAACCAGCCCAGGCCTGTCTTGCTCGCAAATGCGAGGCTTTCATCGCAAATGCGATTAGTCCTGTTTCAGCCTTGAGTTGCAAATGCGACTCCCCTAAATAAGTTACAAGATATAATGAAATGGGAGCGGGTGGTACGCCTTCCACAAGATATAATGAAATGGGAGCGGATGGTACGCCTACCACGAGATAAATAAAATGGGAGCGGGTGGCACACCTGTCACGAGCTACATGTAATAGGAGCGGGTGGAATGCCTGTCACGAGATACAGGAAATGG
The DNA here is from genome assembly GCF_000715075.1 of Nicotiana tabacum. Lineage (NCBI taxonomy): Eukaryota > Viridiplantae > Streptophyta > Magnoliopsida > Solanales > Solanaceae > Nicotiana > Nicotiana tabacum. The sequence goes on from NC_134080.1 coordinate 188,220,103, forward strand.
GATCGGGTTGCACGCCTGCAACAAGATGTCAAAAGAAAGTGAAATCTGCCTTTGTTTTCCTTATTCTTGTTAGTGGTTGGATTTTGATTCCTTTATAGTTCTCTTGATATACTGTTTTACCTGTTATTCCCCGAAGCATGTTTCCCCCTCCCATCTTTACTTGTTTATTCCTGCTTTACTTTCTGTTGTATATTATATAACTGCATAGGTTTATTTGGTGGTCTGGTCCTAGCCTCATCACTACTTCGCCGAGGTTAGGCTAGACACTTACTAGCACATGGGGTCGGTTGTGCTGATACTACACTCTGCACTATGTGCAGATCTCGGAGTAGATCTTGGACCGTAGTTGGAGGCTACCTTCAGTCCACGCGGAGATCTAAGGTAGACCTGCAAGCATCCGCAGGCCCTGGCGTCTCCTCTATCTTTTATTTTCTGTTTCATCTTTTTCTCTTCAGAAACAATATATTGATCTTTTTTTAGACTTTGTATGTAGTAAATCTTAGACCGTCTGTGACACTGTGACACCAGGTTTTGGGTGATTAAGGCTTGAGTAATTGTATTAGATATAGATTTTAGATATTTTATTAATGTCTTCCGCTTTAATTTTAAGTTCCGTTATTTCTACGTTATCGCCTTATATTTGTTAAAAAATAATAATTGGACAATAAAGCAAGTAGTTAAAGGATTGGCTTGCTTAGCTCACGTTAGTAGGCTCCATCACGACTCCCGAGGGTGGGAAATCCGGGTTGTGACAAGTTGGTATCAGAGCTCTAGGTTACATGGGTCTCACAGTTCACAGACAAGCCTAGTAAAGTCTGAGGGATTGGTACGGAGACGTCTATATTTATCCCCTAGAGGCTACAGAGTTAGGAACAAACTCACATTTATTCTTTCCCGTCGTGCGATTAGGTTTCTCAAAGCTAATTGAATTTCTACTCTATTCTTTCGCGAATGGCGAGGACACGCGCTTCCTCATCCACTGACCAGCAGCTCGAGCCCCCAGCAGTAGCTCCTACGAGGGGCAGAGGGCAAGGCCGAGGCCATTCTAGAAGCCGAGGTAGGGGCAGAGCTCAGCCCCGAGCAGTAGCACTAGCGGCGGAGCCTCAGGTTGACTTTGATGATGAGGTTCCGGCCCCAGTAGTTCTGGTGGGCCCAGCTCAAGTCCCAGAGGGTTTATTACTACCCTAGTTCTTCAGGATGCTTTGATCCGTCTGGTGGGCCTCATGGAGAGTGTCACCCGAGCAGGCTTGCTTCTTGTAGCACCAAACATCTCTCAGGTTGGAGGAGGAGCCCAGACTCCTGCTACTCGCACTTCGGAGCAGGTAGCTCCCCAGTTCCAGACTCCCGTGGTTCAACTAGTTGGAGCAGTTCAGCCGGGTGTGGTAGCTTAGACCGGTGATGGAGCAGCTATGTATGCCGATGCTTTGTGGTGGTTGGATAGGTTCACCAAGCTCTTCACTACTACTTTCAGCGGTGCATCTACTGAGGATCCCCAGGATTATCTAGACAGCTCTCACGAGGTTCTCAGGAACATGGGGATAGTTGAGACCAATGAGGTCGATTTTGCCACTTTTTTCTTGTCTGGATTCGCCAAGACTTGGTGGAGGGATTTCAGTTTGGCTAGACCAGCCGGATCGCCAGCTTTGACTTGGGAGCAGTTTACTCAGCTATTTCTGGAGAAGTTTCTCCCCATCGCTCAAAGAGAGGCCTATCGGAGGCAGTTTGAGCGTCTCCAACAGGGTTCTATGACTGTTACCCAGTATGAGACCAGATTCATCGACTTGGCTCATCATGCTCTTGTCATACTTCCCCCATAGAGAGAGAGGGTGAGGAGGTTCATTGATGGACTTATTCAGCAGATTCATCTTCAGATGGCTAGGGAGACTGGGAGTGAGATATCTTTCCAGGAGGAGGCCAATGTGGCTAGGAGAGTTGAGATGGTTCTGTCATAGGGAGGTGGTCATGGGCCGGACAAGAGGCCACGTCATTTAGGTAGATTCAATGGTACCTCGTCTGGAGGTAGGTATTCATATGGTAGGGGCCATCCTCTCAGGCCTTTTTAGTCAACACTTTAGGTGGCCGTGGTTCTCATATGCAGTATTCTGATCAGCAATCCTATAGTGCACCACCAGCTCCTATCAGTGCACCGCCGCTTCAGAGTTTCCGGGGTCGTCAGCCCCAACAACCGAGTAGCTCTCAGTATCAAGGTTCCCGTGCCATGGTTCAGGCACCAGGTGTTCCACAGACCGCCCAGCGAGCTAGAGATGGGGGTAGAGGTGCTAGAGGTAGAGGTAGAGGTATTAGAGGTGGAGCTCAGGCCGCTAGAGGTGGAGGCCAGATAGCTGCAGGCTGTCCCAGAGATGTAGTTTAGGGTGGTGGGGCCCAGCCCCGATGTTATGCTCTTCCAGCCAGGCCCGAGGCTGAGTCTTCAAATGTAGTTATTATAGGTACTATTCTGGTTTGTGATAGAGATGCTTCAATGTTATCTGATCCAGGGTCAACATACTCGTATGTGTCATCTTATTTTGTACCATATTTTGTCATGCCTAGTGATTCTTTGAGTGCTCCTGTTTATGTGTCTACACTAGTGGGTGATTCTATTGTGGTAGATCGAGTCCATCGTTCATGTATAGTTGTGATTGGGGGTCTTGAGACTCGTTTAGATTTGCTTCTTCTGTACATGGTTGATTTTGATGTCATATTGGGGATGGACTGGTTATCACCTTACCACGCTATCTTGGACTGTCATGCCAAGATTGTGACCTTAGCCTTACCGGGTTTACCTCATTTAGAGTGAAGAGGGACTCCTGGTCATTCTATCCGTAGTGTTATTTCTTATGTGAAGGCTCGGTGTATGTTCGAGAAGGGGTGTTTGGCCTATTTGGCATATGTTCGTGATTCTAGTGCTGAGGATCCTTCTGTTGATTCTGTGCCCATTGTTCGTGAGTTTCCTAAGGTTTTTCCTTCAGACCTGCCGGGTATTTCACCCGACATGGATATTGACTTCTGCATTGATTTGGCTCCGGGCACTAATCCCATTTCTATTCTGGCGTATCGTATGGCCCCGCTTGAGTTGAAAGAGTTGAAGGAGCAGTTGCAAGACTTGCTTGAAAAAGGCTTCATTAGACCTGGTGTCTTGCCTTGGGGTGCGCCGATGTTGTTTGTTAAGAAGAAGGATGGATCGATGAGAATGTGTATTGATTACCGGCAGTTGAACAAGGTTACAATCAAGAATAAGTATCCATTGCCGAGAATTGATGATTTGTTTGATCATCTTCAGGGTGCCAAGGTATTTTCGAAGATTGACTTGAGATCTAGCTACCATCAGTTGAGGATTAGGGCATTCGATGTCCCTAAGACAACTTTTCGCACTCGGTACGTGCATTATGAGTTCTTGGTGATGTCATTCGAGTTGACAAATGCCCCAGCAACTTTTATGGATCTGATGAACCGAGTGTTTCGGCCTTATTTGGATTCGTTCGTGATAGTCTTCATTGATGATATCTTGATTTATTCCCACAGTCGGGAGGATCACGAGAAGTATCTTAGAGTGGTTCTTTAGACCTTGAGGGATAATCGGTTATATGCTAAGTTCTCGAAGTGTGAGTTCTGGTTGAGTTAAGTTGCATTTCTAGGTCTTAATGTATCAGTAAAGGGTATTCAGGTTGACCCGAAGAAGATTGAGGCAGTCAAGAACTGGCCTAGACCAGCATCAGCTACAGAGATTCGGAGTTTCTTGGGGTTGGCAGGCTACTATCGTCGGTTCTTGAAGGGTTTTCATCTATCGCAACCCCGATGACCAGGTTGACCCCGAAGGGTGCCCAGTTCAGGTGGTTGGACGAGTGTGAGGCGAGCTTTCAGAAGCTCAAGACAACTCTGACCACGACACCGGTGTTGGTTTTGCCCACAGGTTCAGGGCCTTATATAGTTTATTGTTATGCATCCTGTATTGCATTTGGTGTAGTGTTGATGCAGGATGGCAAGGTCATTGCCTATGCTTCACGGTAGTTGAAGATTTATGAGAAGAACTATCATGTTCATGATTTGGAGTTGGCAGCCATTGTTCACGCATTAAAGATTTGGAGGCATTATCTGTATGGCGTGGCATGTGAGGTGTTCATGGATCACAAGAGTCTTCAGTATTTGTTCAAGCAAAAGGAGTTGAATTTGAGGCAGAGGAGGTGGTTGGAGTTGTTGAAGGATTATAATATCACTATCTTATATCATCCGGGAAAGGCCAATGTGGTGGCCGATGCCTTGAGTAGAAAGTCAGCCAGTATGGGCAGTCTCGCTTATATTCTGGTCGGTGAGAGACTGTTTGCTTTGGATGTTCAGGCTTTGGCCAATCGGCTTGTGAGATCGGATATCTCTGAGCCTAGTCGAGTATTAGCTTGCACGATCGCTCGTTCTTCCTTATTGGAGCGTATCCGTGATCGGTAGTATGATGATCCCCATTTGTGTGTCCTTAGAGACACAATGCAGCACGGAGGTGCAAAGCATGTTACCTTAGGTGATGATGGAGATTTGAGATTGCAGGGTCGAGTTTGTGTGCCTAATGTAGATGGGCTCCGAGAGTTGATTTTAGACGAGGTCCATAGTTCCCGATACTCTATTTATTCGGGCGTCGCGAAGATGTATCAGGATTTACGACAACATTATTGGTGGCGGAGAATGAAGAAGGATATCGTTGCATATGTGGCTCGGTGTTTGAATTGTTAGCAGGTTATGTACGAGCATCAGAGGCCTGGTGGTTTATTTTAGAGGATTGAGCTTCCCGAGTAGAAGTGAGAGCGAATCACTATGGATTTCGTTGTTGGACTCCCCCAGACTCGGAGGAAGTTCGACGCAGTATGGGCCATTGTTGATAGGCTGACCAAGTCAGCATATTTCATTCCCATGGATGTCTCCTATTCTTCCGATAGGTTAGCTGAGATCTATATCTGGGAGGTGTGCCCGTGTCTATCATTTCGGACTAAGGTACGCAGTTTACCTCATACTTCTGGAAGGCAGTTCAGCGAGAGTTGGACACGCGGGATGAGTTGAGCACAACGTTTCATCCTCAGATGGTTGGGTAGTCCGAGCGGACTATTCAGATTTTGGAGGATACACTCCGAACTTATGTCATTGACTTTGGAGGCTCGTGTGATCAGTTTTTGCTTTTAGCAGAGTTTGCCTATAACAACAACTACCAGTTGAGTATTCGGATGGCTCCTTATGAGGCTTTGTATGGTAGGCGGTGTCGGTCTCCAGTTGGATGGTTTGAGCTGGGAGAGGCTCAGTGGTTGGGTACAGATCTAGTTCAGGAGGCCTTGGACAAGGTCAGGATTATTCACGATAGGCTTCGTACAACTCAATCCAGGCAAAAGAGTTATGCAGACCGCAAGGTTCGTGATTTGGCATTCATGGCCAGTGAGCGAGTATTGCTTTGAGTGTCGCCTATGAAGGGCGTGATGAGATTTGGGAAGAAGGGAAAGCTTAGCCCTAGGTTCATTGGCCCGTTTGAGATTCTTGATCGAGTAGGAGAGGTGGCTTATAGACTTGCATTGCCGCCGAGCTTATCAGCCGTGCATCCAGTGTTTCATGTTTCCATGCTTTGGAAATATCACGGCGATCCATCCTACGTGTTAGATTTCAGCACTGTCCAGTTGGATAAGGACTTGTCTTATAAGGAGGAGCCGATAGCTATTCTAGACCGGCAGGTTCATCAGTTGAGATCAAAGAGTTTTCCTTCTGTTCATGTTCAGTGGAGAGGTCAACCTACTGAGGCATCGACCTGGGAGTCCGAGTCCGATATGCGGAGCCATTATCCCCATCTTTTCCCCGACTCAGGTACTTCCTTCTTTTGTCCATTCGAGGACGAACAATTGTTTTAGAGGTGGAAAATGTGATGACCCAAAAGGTTTGGATCATCACTTGTTTAAAAATGGAAATTCTACATTTCAAGGCCTTTAAAAACCTCCTTTAGCATCACCTCGATTTGTGTGCACAGTCCGAGGTGATAAATTTTGACTATAAAATGAGTTAATTTGACTTCGATCAACGTTTTAGGTAAACGGGCCCGGACATGTGATTTGACAATCTCGGAGGGTCCGTAGGAAAATATGGGACTTGGGCGTATGCCCGGAATCGAATTCCGAGGTCCCATGCCCGAGAAATGATTTTTTAAAGAAAATTATTTTCTGAAATTGTTTAAAGGATTTGGAAATGAATTTTGATTAGAACATGTTGGTATCAGGCCTGTATTTTGGTTTCGGCACCCGATACAGGTCTTATATATGATTTAAGATAATTATGTGAAGTTTGGTAAGAAACAAAATCCGTTTGAAGTGATTCGGACCTTAAATGCAAATTTGATGTTTAAAGGAGTTTTGAGAAATTGCATTGATCTTGAGGTTTAATTCAATGTTCATGATGTTATTTCGGTGAATTGAGTACACGAATAAGTCATTAGGATGTTTTTGAGGTTGTGTGTATATTTGGTTTGGAGCCCCGAGGGCTCGGGTGAGTTTTGGATAGACCACAGGGTGGGTTTTTAGACTTAGAACGTTGCGGAAATTTTGCTGGTATAATCAGGTCTGCAGGCTTCGCATTGGCTCGCAAATGCGAAAGTTGGATCGCAAATACGAAATCAGCCCAGGCCTGTCTCGCTCGCAAATATGAGGCTTTGATCGCAAATGCGATTAGTCCTGTTTCAGCCTTGAGTTGCAAATGCAACTCCCCTCTTGCAATTTCCAACTCGCCCATGCAAGGGTCCCTTTCACAAATGCGAAAGTCCAGCTTCCTGGAGGGTTCGCAATTGCGAACCCTGTTTTGCATTTCCCAACTTAGTAGAGGTCGGGGTTCGTAATTGCGAACCCTTGTTCGCATTTCCCATACCTGCGACCTGCAATTTTTATACTTAGATGATTTTAAACCCATTTTTCATATCTTTTCAAAACACAAACTCCCTAGGGCAATTTTCCAAGAACAACTCTTCTTCCAAATCGATTGTAAGTTAGTTTTAACTCATTTCCTTCAATCATTAACATCTTTTAACATGATTTCAACTTAAAATCAATAATTTTCATGGGGAGAAATTGGGTGTTTTGGGTAGAACCTAGGTTTTTCAAAAATTGGGGATTTGGACCTCGATTTGAGGTCCGATTTCAAAACAAATTATATATTTGGGTTTGTGGGGGAATGAGTAATCGGGTCTCGGTTCGAATCTCGGGTTTTTACCATGTGGACTGGGGGCGATTTTTGACCTTTTGGGCAAAAACTTAGAAAAACTCATTTTCACGCATTGGGGTTGATTCATTTAGCGTTTATTGATGTAATTAAGTAACTTGTGACTAGATACGGGCGAATTGGCGGTGGAATCAAGGGGTAAAGCTATAGTTGAAACTTGAGTTGTGTTCGTGGCATCGAGGTAAGTGTTTGGTCTAACCTTAGCTTGAGGGATTAGGAGTTGTATCTTTTTTCCTACATGTTAATTGTAGAGTACGACGTATACACATGGTGACGAGTATCTATACGTTGGTGTCAAGCATGCCCGTGAGTCTTGTATTGTAATTTTTATGACTCCGTTGTGGTTTATTGCGCTTCATATGTTATTATCACCATTGTTCCCTTGCCAAGATATTTGTTTGATATTAATGATCCCTTGCCAGTATGTCTGTTTTGATAGTATTGTTTCGTTGCCAGGATGTTTGTTTTGATATTATTGTTCCCTTGCCGGGATGTTTGTTTTGATATTATTGTTCCCTTGCCGGGATGTTGTTGAAATATCATTGTTACCTTGTCGGGAAGTTGTTATATTGTTCTTGTTCCCTTGCCGGGATGTTGTTGAAATATCATTGTTACCTTTTCCGGGAAGTTGTTATATTGCTCTTGTTCCCTTGCCGGGATTCCTTGTGATTATTGTTGGCTTGTAAATGGGAGCGGGTGGTACGCCTACCACAAGATATAATGAAATGGGAGCGGGTGGTACGCCTACCACAAGATATAATGAAATGGGAGCGGGTGGTACGCCTACCACAAGATATAATGAAATGGGAGCAGGTGGTACACCTACCACAAGATATAGTGAAATGGGAGCAGGTGTTATGCCGCCTACCACAAGATATAATGAAATGGGAGCGGGTGGTACGCCTACCACAAGACATAATGAAATGGGAGCGGGTGGTACGCCTACCACAAGATATAATGAAATAGTAACGGGTAGCACGCCTGCCACGAGGTACATGAAATGGGAGCGGATGGCACGCCTACCACGAGATACAGGAAATGGGGTCGGGTAGCACGCCTGCAACAAGATGGGAAAAGAAAGTGAAATCTGCCTTTGTTTTCCTTATTCTTATTAGTGGTTGGATTTTGATTCCTTTATAGTTCTCTTGATATTCTGTTTTACCTATTATTCCCCGGAACATATTTCCCCCTCCCATCTTTACTTGTTTATTCCTGCTTTACTTTCCGTTGTATATTATATAACTGCACAGGTTTATTTGATGTCTGGTCCTAGCCTCGTCACTACTTCGCCGAGGTTAGGCTAGACACTTACCAGCACATGGGGTCGATTGTGCTGGTACTACACTCTGCACTATGTGCAGATCCCGGAGCAGATCTTGGACCGTAGTTGGAGGCTACCTTCAGTCCACGCGGAGATCCAAGGTAGACGTGCAGGCGTCCGTAGGCCCTGACGTCTCCTCTATCTTTTATTTTCTATTTCATCTTTTTCGCTTCAGAAACAAAGTATTGATCTTTTCTTTAGACTTTGTATGTAGTAAATCTTAGACCGTCTGTGACACTGTGACAACAGGTTTTGGGTGATTAAGGCTTGAGTAATTGTATTAGACATAGATTTCAGATATTTTGTTGATGTCTTCCGCTTTAATTTTAAGTTCCGCTGTTTATACGTTATCGCCTTATATTTTTTAAAAAGAAATAATTGGACAATGAAGTAAGTAGTTAAAGAATTGGCTTGCCTAGATCACGTTAGTAGGTGCCATCACGACTCCCGAGGGTGGAAAATCTAGGTCGTGACAGTTTTTCTCCCATTATACTTGAAATTATGGGTTAATCAACCTAACAAATTTAATATCTTCTAGCTAACACATTAAACCATTTGTAAATACGACATCGGATTAGAGAGATATTTGCATTTTCGTGAGACCACACATGCAACCCCTATGAACGAACTCGGAGGAGTCTAAGACTAGGAGAATTTAGAAGAGATAAAATGCTGCCCTGATAGTAGAATAAGGGTGTAATTGTGATAGATGAGAGGATGACATTTAGGCCTTTGATTGGGTAATGGTTCAAAGAAAATGGATTTCATGAATTGCTTGAGATTAGAATACCACCCTAAGATGAACCACATTGGGATTCCATGAAATACGGTTATTGAAGTATAGTATCGTCCCTAGGTGGATCATGCAAATCACTTCAAATGTTCCCCGATGAGACGTGAGCCCCAGTGACAAGCGTAAGCGGTTTCAAGTTATCAATGGTAGATTATAGATCAACATTATGGTGAATCAACAATAGATTAATAAAAGTTCCAATGTATGAGAGGAGATTAGGATGTCATTCTTTTGATGAACAGTAATAAGGAAGCATTAAAGGACTTAGATTTATACATATAGGATAAGCAGCAAGAGAGTAACTTGGAGTTGGGTAGTAGACCTCGATAATAATAAATCACAGTAAGTGTTATGGTATAGTCTAACATACCTAGATATAGTAAAGCCATAAGGATAGATAACTGAGTCTATGAAACAAAATATAGCAATAGCCATGAGTTCGACAAAGTACCAAGCGAAGAACTTCAATACACCTATAGATTCTTAGAGGGACAACTTGCCATAGTTCTATATATATACACAAAGTGAGGCCTAGAGATTGGCTAAAAGCCAGAAGAAACAAGATAGAAGATTCGCATAGGCACGCGTACAAGAATAGTGTTTTACAGGCTGCATGATAGAAGGTAGCAACATTTACGAGACTGGAAGAATTTCGACCACAGGTCGTGGTGTGAGAAAGAGGCCAAAAAGGGGGACTGCTCTAGCCTTTGGATTTATTCACAGAACAGTTACCTAGATGGCAAGGGCAATATTAAGGTATTCTTTAGAGCTATAAGTTATGATACCAATAAGGCAATAGTCAACATTCGAGGATGAATGTTCCAAAGGGGGAATGATGTTACACCCCATATTTTCATACGTCAGAGTACGTCGTAAGTCAATTGATGTAAGCTCAAAAATGCGATTATCTTTGAAAGCACATAAAGTAAGTTAATCATGTTATATTGGAGGTTACAAATATTTTAGATCATGAACTGCATGTACCAAGAGGGTTGGAAGGCTTAGAGACTAAACGAATTGAAGAAAATAAGTTTCGTCGAAAGTCGACAAGTTGGGAATGTTATAACATGCACTTTTGGGTGAGACTAGGGTGCTTAATATGATAAGGAGGTTATCTTATGATTTATTTTAGTCTTATGATAGTTGTGTGTTATGTTTTAAAATCATGCGAGTTGTGAAACAAAAGTTGGCAATGTCATCAGAAGTTACATTTGTAAATGTGCTAAAAATTAGGTCAAACGTAGCTGAGCTTTTCTCCCATTATACTTAATATTATGGAATTATACACCTACCAAATTAAAAATCTCTAAGTCTAATTTCTAACTTATTAAATCATTTGTCAATATAACATCGTAGTAGAGAGATATTCGCATTTTTGTGAGACCACGCAGGCAGCCCCTATGGGACCCACTTAGTCGGTGGCCGGCCTTCACCTATTTTTATCTCATTTTTGGAATGAGCTTTGCTCATTTTTCGAGATCCTCATTCTCATACTCTCAAAACCCTCCCATACAGTTCCTCCAAGGATCCAAACAAATTCCAAAAAAAAAACACCATAATCCAACATCAAAGTTAGCCAAAGGTGAAGAATAACCCCTCTACGGTGTTGTGATGTGAATAAGGATGATGGTGAACTAAGTTAAGCTTAGGGTTTGAATTGTATATACTACCTAAGTTATGTTTGACATCCCTTTGATTGTTTTTAAGGTTAATCACATGTTGGTTGTGGTGTTGGAGTGAAAGATTACAAGATAGCACTTGAAAGAGGAAGATATATTATTATCTTTTGTTGGGTTGTTTAAGGCTATATATATTGTTATGGCGGGAAATTGGAGAAAATAACTTGATTATGATATGGTTTCTTTTTTTATGCAAGTCTATATGTTTATCAATTTAATTGATGAAAGAAACATATGAAACTTGAGATTGGAAGTGAAGATTAACTTTAAGTCACTTCTATGGTGTTGTATTGCCATTGATGGCTATCGCAAAGTAAATATAACTTGGATTTAGACTTGAAGATACTGTAGGAGGTATTATATTGTGTTCTTTCATTTTCTTAAGGTTATCTTGATATTGATTTAGTTAAATAGAAGGACTAGACATGAACTAGTGAATAAAGTTGCTAATCGAGGATAGTTGGAGTTGTGGAAATTTTTTTTTTGTTATAAATATATGGTCCCAGGCTGGAATCATGGATGAATGACTTCATTATCAAATGATACTATTAAGTTAAAGTAAAAAGTCTATAAAGGGTGATATGGGGTGTACGGATTGCAATCGGAGCTTGCCGCTTGTCATGAAGTAGTTGGACTTGTTGTGTTTATATGGTGTCATGTTATTAATACTTATATATTGCTGGATTTCTCTGGTTGTTGTTTTTGGTATATGGTATCGGAGGAGGCCCTTTTTACAAGGTATATGCTTCCAAATTTACATAAACAAGCTACTAGCTTAAGTTACGGACTTAGCCTTTACTCAGCACTAATTTTGAATCTCCTTATGCTATGGTAAATTAAGTGAAGTTGTTTGAAGATTTTCTTGGAAGGTATTAAGGACTCAACGGGGTTAAGGTATGTTAAGGCTAAACTCTTCGTTTATTTTGTCATGATCTCGTAACTACATGCATTTGATAACGAGACATAAAGAGAAGTTCGTACTCCTGAATTTATGTACATTGTCCTAGTCTCAAAAGTTACAGTATTCTCTCTTATCGGGATTGTATATTCAGTTAACTATTGTCTTTTTCCAGTCAAGACGATAGAGCGTATATATATATATATGTATATGTATATGTATGCATATATATATATATATATATATACATACATACATACATACATACATATATACATACTATTATAGTATTTTCACCACTGTCGAGCTATAATCAGTGAGCAGACCCCAATTGGCAGTATTATAGTATTTTCACTACCATCGAGCTATAATCAGTGGGTAGGCCCCTATTGGGCAACTTCTGATCAGATGGTAAGTTGTATACGATCCAACTGTGGCCGAGCACATATGAGCGGTCCCAGAATAGCTGAGATATAGAGCTTAGTATGTCCGAGTGCCTATGAGCGAGCCTACTACGATAGAGCGTACCGAGTCTTATAGGGCCGGACAACTATTTTACTTACTATATTGAGAGACTTGAGTCAGTATCAGCAGGTAAGCATATATTTAGATCATCTTTGACTCCCAGTTACTTTTAGTTATTATATTATCAGTTCAGTTTCAACTTTCAGTTATTCTGTTGCCTTACATACTGGGTACATTAGTTTGTACTAACATCCCTTTTATTGGGGACGCTGCATTTCATGCATGCATGCCCTAATAGACAGTTGGATAGACCTTCCTAGTAGATAGAGCCAAACATCAGCTTGGTTGGTAAACTTCACTTCCCCGAAGTTACCAAATCTAGACCTTGGAGTCCATTTTATATATACAACATCGATAGGTAGGTCAAGGCCCTATCCCGAACTTGATACATTTCAGTTATCGCTAGAGGCTTGTAGACGAGTCCTTTGTATTTTGTATGTTTATATTTTAGCCTTGCTAGTCGTCTCTACATGTTCAATTTGGTATTGTTGGTTGTAGACGTTCATGGCGTCCTCGTTGACCTACACAGTTATGTATATGAGCTCTTGGGTATGTTTACCCTCAGATGAGAGAGATATTATTTTCAGATGATTCAGAATATGGCCCAATTGGCCTTGATTGGTGTTGTGAGCTTGCAGGTAGGCCTCATCAACCAAAGTTGAGGGATACCTCTCCACAGTTCACGATTACAGAGTGGTACGCTCAGGCCGAGTAGGGCACCGGGTACCGGCCACACCTTCGCAGGTTTGTGGCCTGGCACATTCTTAACTGAAGCATTAAAAATCCAAGCCCAAATCCAAGGTGCCCCACATGCCACTCTTCATCATCAACTGGAATGGCGGGTCCAAAATCATTTTATGGATCTCTGCTTTCCCAGAGGAGAAAATGATTTACTCCTAAATGTTGGTACTACTAAGGGAAATACCATGTGCACTCACATATGCAGATCAATTTTCAGAGATGAACTCGTCAAAATCCTTCCTGATTTTTAGATCATCGTAAGTTTTGACCATTCCCATCTTAAAAAACTCGATAAAACCATCTTTTCCTACCAAATGTTTCAACCTAAAGTTGAGATCTTGGTCGTGAAAGAGAAACCTTCTGGAATATATAAACTATCATGGGAAAACATGACTGGATCAAACATTTCAACAAAAAGGGTAAAGGATTTTGATGGTTCAAATGCCCCTTCACGTCACACTGCCCATGGAATATTTGTTGCGACTGCCAAGAGTATTTTTAAGACCTAATTAGAGAAATTTGATGAATACTACTTGTGTCATTAAAGTATATTTGGCCTCAATGTGACCAAACCTGAAACCAAGAAAAAAGGGAAAACTATTGAAAAGCAATTTTGAGTCATATATGAAAATAAAGATCCTTCCATTGGCTCACTAAGTTGTCCAAGCAAATATGAATTTCTAGTCAGTTGCAAACCCCATAAATAACAAAAATTATCAGAAATACTCACTCCAATATGGGGAGATAGTGAAATAACACCCAAATCTAGACCACCATCAGCTTATAATACCCTAAAGCCCAAAAAGCTACCTAAACCTAAAACTTTATCAACTCAAGATATTCCAAAGTCCGCACAACCACAAATATTCTTGCTAATCCCTTCAAGTTCAAGACATACCCAAGATTTTCCTTCACTTAAACCTTTTGAAAAAAGGATATCGACCATGCTCCAAAAATCCCCAAGAAAAATATAGTGCTACCTATTAGAGAAAACCCCCCCAACAAATGATATTGAAGCAACAATGAACTGGCAATAAAAAAATGTCATTTGTCAAAACAAAGTGTTGAACAATATTGGTAACAACATAAAATACATAGCCCATACATAAAACAAAATGATGTGCAAAGTGGAAATAATTGAGAAAAGGTGTAGCAGACATCGTGTTAACATGCAAGAGTAATCAAAACTCTGGAACAGAGGTTTGCGAATTTACAATATGAGATTTGTCTGACAGGAACTTAACTTTTTTAGTTTTTCCAAAAACAATAAAAAGGAGACAGTGGCCATCAGGGAACCAATTCAACTTTTGAGAAATGACGGCTTTGAGTCCCAAAAAACACAGGTTTTCCTTCAAAACCTACCTTGTTTCCTATATCATCACAAACGTTCTCCCCATATAAATTGGACGACACTTTTATACTTTTTCTACTACCTCAAAGAATCCTATATCTTTCACCCAACCCTTAAAAGAATAATATGAATTTGATATTGCAAAAATAGTTTGGGAAAAGAAAGATGACCTTGCTTCCCAGACCAAGAAATATTACAGAAGGGGATCCCAAAATTCTTCAGAAGGGGATACCACATGGTTGGAATCCCAAAATTCTTCAGATGATGATACAATGGAAGATAGCTCTCAATCATGTAGAGAATCCACAACCAACTCTTCCAAAGAAGATTACCTACCAATATTTGTGAACCAGCCAAGAAACCCAAAAATATTGGGTAGATGAATATCAAGAAGGCATGACAGATCAACCAATCCCAAAAAAAAGACTTAAGCCCGTGGTGTCAAAAGTAGTTGGAACTAGTTTCCACACTTTTACCTTGGATGACGCCAATGTTTCAAAATATCCTCAAAGGATTCAAGACTTCTATACTTGTATGGTGACAAAAAATTTGGTGGAACGAGAAAAGTATATCATCTTATCAGAACTTACTTCGCGGTTTTCATGAATCCTCAGAGATTGGTGGAACTCACTGGGTATTCAAGACAAAAATAATTTTCTTACTTCCTAGGATTTTTCCCTCAACATCAGAATCCTACATGAATGTGGAGATACTGGCCAAAAACAAGAAAATATGCAAAGAGAACTCTTTGAGATAAAGTGTGTGTCATTCGACAAAATGACATCGATAAGCATTTTCAAAATATGGCAAAGATATACTTTCAGATTGGCGGAGACATCATCCTGAAGTAAGCCTTTATCTGTTCCCTTCCAAAATTATTGGCAAGCCGAACCATGACCATCATTGAAGAAACGTTTCAGTCAATAATAGTCCCACAAGTCGGCTCTATCAGGCAAGCTATTTTCATTGCATTGGAGGACATTTGTACGAAGCACTCTGCCCTAAAATAAATTATCCAACATAATACAACCCTTGACAAAGCATGCCACATATTCGATCTAATTACCAGATCAAGATGTTCCTGCAACATACCTAGGCAACAAAAAGGATTCAGATGGCCAAGAATTCTAGATGGGAGAACAAGGCCGAAGAGACGCACAAAATATTTCAGGTCAAGGAGACCAGGAGATTTTCACAAAAAGAATTGATGCTTCATTTGCCACAAGATTGGACATTTCACAAGAAACTGTCCCCAATCAAGGAGATCTGTCAAACTTCTTGAAGGAATTGAAAATTACACTGGCATACATCTCAGAGAAGAAGATGACCTCAAATCCATATTCTCTATGGATAATGAACCCACTGAAGAAACTTTATTCTCTCTTGATATATACAAAGATCATGGTGATGACCACTACCAAATTATAGAATCAACAGCTAAAGCCTGAAAGGAGATCAATGCTCTCATAGTCATCCCTCAGGTGGAACTCAAGGTTTATCTATCCAAATCGGATAAAGTAACTCAAGTGATTTCTTTCACTGACACCAGAGCTGCTTGTTCACTCATGAATCCAGTTGTTCTGCCTGAAGATCAATAGGTGACACACTTAAAAGATTTCAATACTGCATCAAAGGGGATGCTGACTACTACAATCATCACAAAGCACCCTAATCACAATTGAGTTTTTTCCAGGATTGGAGTACAGAACCAAGCTGATAGGGTTTGATGTACCGGAAAAAAACCTTATTGTTGGATTCGACATTTTTAGACAACTACAATATCAACTACAAATCAAGGCTAACAGGATAACCTTTAAGAAGCAGTTCAAACCTTATTCTAAGACTCCAAGGCTATTCCAATTCACTAACGACGAATGAATCAAGGAAATTGAACAAAATCTCATGGAATATTCATGTGCAAATCCCACAAGGATTTTATGAAGAAATAAAAAAGCCAGTTATGGAATAACAAATCATTTTTTTAATCAGGCTCCCTTTTAAAAAGAATGAAAACATCAATCCAACAAAATCCAGTCATTCAGGCATGAACCTAGATCATCTTCAGCTTACAAAAAATGAGTGCGAAGATCTCTTGAAATTTGATCTAATTGAGACATCAGATTCACAATGTGCATGCAAAGTATTTAATGTCAACAAAAGAACTGAGCAACCAAGAGGAAAACTCAGGTTAGTTATTAGTTACCAACCTCTTAACCACTCCCTCTAAGATGATAAATTCCTTATTTCAAATAAACTCACTATTTTCTCCTACTTAGCCAATGCAAAATATTTTTCCTAGTTTAATCTTAAATCTGGATTTTGGCAATTGGGAATCCACCTGGGAGAAAGAGCCAAAATAGGATTTTTCATCCCGAATCATCATTTCCAATGGAAAGTCATGCCCTTTGGATTAAAAACTTCACCCTCCTTATTCCAAAAGGCCATGATAAAAGTATTCTAGCCCACTATCCATTCCTCTTAGGTTTACATTGATGACATCCTGTTTTTAGTGACATATTGGAGGAACATGTCAACTTGCTGTCAATCTGAGACACTGATTACACAATATAGGATCATGCTTTCAGCAACAAAGATGGTTCTTGCTCAAAAGGAGATTGATTTCCTTGTAATACATTTTATCCAAGGAGCATATAGTCCAGGACCACATATATGTCAGGAATTGCTCAAATTTTCAGATACCAGCCTCACAACAAAGCAGATCCAACAGTTCTTGGGTGTAGTAAATTATGCAAGAGATTTCATCTCAAATATCTCTACATACATTTCTCCTCTCACAAAGATGCTCAAGAAAAATGCTCCGTCTTAGGGAAAGGAACAAGATGAGGCAAAAAAATAAAGGTGAAATCTAAAGATGTCAAGTTTCTTTAGATCCCTTCAAAAAGTAAGAAATACTACAAAGTGATGCCATCAATGAATATTGGAGTGATATTATATTTGAAGAAAAAGATGGATAGAGGAAATTATGAGGATATGCCAGCGAAAAGTTCAAAGATGCCGAGTAACATAATCACTCCACTTTTAAGGAAATTCTCGCAGGTTTTCTATCTCGACCAGAATAATTCTCAAGGAGATTTTCTCCAGAGAAGATGAAGTCAAAACAAAAGCTAACCAACCAGATCTTCATGTTATTAAATGTACCAGGAACAAGTTCATTGAAGACAACAGATCATCCACCGGAGTTGTTCAACCTCATGGATCCCTTTGATCCATCAATTATAATAGAAAGAAGAACTTATTATGAGCTCTAGATTTTCTGGCAACATGGAGGATCCATTCTCAACCCTTACGGGGTCAATCTAGAATATCTTTTCTGCCATATATTCATAGCACAAGCCAAGGATTTTTTTCAGGAATTTTCATGGTTTTTCTGGTACTTATGCCATCAGTATTATATTTACATAAAATTCAAGTGTAACGTGTTTAAGGATTTTGAAAATTAAACTTGCTCTTAAAGTATTTCTATAATGGTTTAAGTCTCGAATAAATTGGATTAAATGTTTCAACAATTTCTACAAAGCAAAGATATTCATATTCCATAGGCCAGTGAAGATTATTAATGGAAAGGTCCAGGCACAAGCAGAAGTATCATTCTGGTGGAAATTTTCCGTGTTTATTTTATCCATGGAAGAAGAATAAAGTGAAGCACAAAGAACTATATTCCAACAAAATAGGTGTATCCCAAGAGAAATATGGCCAAAAGATTGGGCGAGCTAGAACTATACCAGCACTCATCCTCACTAGGAAAGGGTATGAGAAGTAGCTAAGGAATAATGAACCCCTTATGAAGTCATCTGAAAAACATCACTCATGACATCGCCAAATTAAGGTTACGTATTACATCTCACAATCCAAAGGAGGAGGAACACATCAAAGTAGGATCGTCAAGGTCCAGGAATTACTACACAAGATCTTTAAAAAGATGTCTAGAAGAAAAAACCAGAGAATCATGAAGATTTGGGTCCAAATCCCTGCTAATCTCGCCTTAATCCCACATTTACCTACCAAAAAACCCAAAAAATCATCTATCCATACCAAGAAAAAATTTCACATATTTCCTAACTACCCGGGCCCCACTTTCATATGCTTCGACATGTTTGTCATATGAATCACCCTACTTTTACATGTTTTCACATGCTCTCACATACCTCCACATGCTTTACCATGTACATTTCACCTCCTTCACATGTTTTCAGAAGTTTTTTAGTGTAGACATGTTTACCATGTAAGATAGGTTTATTTTACAATATAAGTTTGTCTTGTAATAATCTCCTAGCCCTATATAAAAGAGGCAATGTAATAGTTGTAGGATCAACTTCCAACCATTGTAAATCTTTGTAATATATTGCATAAGAGTTCCTTCTAAATTTCTCTCTTGTTCTTTCATTCAAATGGATGGAAAGGCCAGTTCATGTATGAAAATAAAGTAGGAATACTCTAAGAAATTTAGCTTGTTTTAATATGAAATTTTTCTGAGTTATAAAAGTTAAAGTTGGTTATAGTACAAAAGTTTTCTGAGTTGTGTAGTTGGCAAGCCATCCCTGAAGGGTTGTGAGGCCAGCCCCTTTATAGGAAAACTTTTACGACTATACGCAAATTAACTGTTTGTGTAGCTTGGCAAGCCATCCCTAACGGGTTGTCAAAGCTAGTCCCTATTTGGTAAGACATACCTAACGGGTTGTTAAAGACAACTTGACAAGCCATCCCTAACGGGTTGTGAAGCCACCCCCTTTGTAGGAAAACTTTCGTATATAGAATTTATTACATGGATCAACTTACTTTCACATTCTCCCACATACTTCCACATGTTTTACCATGTATATTGCACCTCTTTCACATGTTTTTAGAAGCTTTTTAGTGTATATTAGTCACTTTGCCTAAGGTCCTTCACATGTCAAAAGTGATCCACTTGTAGATAGGTTTGCCATGTAAGATGAGTTTATTTTACAATATAAGTTTGTCTTGTAATAACCTCCTAGACCTATATAAAGAAGGAAAATATAATTGTTGTAGGATCATCTTCTAACCATTATAAATCTTTGTGGTATATTACATATGAGTTCCTTCTAAATTTCTCTCTTGTTCTTTCTTTCGAATAGATGGAAAGGCCTGTCCATGTATGAAAATAGAGTAGGAATACTCTAAGAAAGTTATTTGAAACTATGAAAGTTTTCTGAGTTATAACAGCTACAATTGGTTATAGTACAAAAGTTTTCTGACTTGTGTAGCTTGGCAAGCCATCCCTGAAGGGTTGTGAAGCCAGCCCCTCTGTAGGAATTTTTTGCGACAATAAGAAAAAAAACTGTTTGTGTAGCTTGGCAAGCTATCCTTAACGGGTTGTTGAAGCTAGCCCCTACTTGGCAAGCCATCCCTAACGGGTTGTTGAAGCCATCTTGGCAAGCCATCCCTAAACGGTTGCGAAACCATCCCTTTTGTATATAAACTTTTGCATTTATAATTAAGTTTGCTTTCTTCGTAGTCTCTTACTTTGTTCTTGTACTGTGATATCAGAATCAGCCTATCCTTTTGGAGGGAGGAGCAGTTTACTAAGTATGTCTGAGCCATTTCCATCATTCTCTTCCCTTGCAAAAATAAATGTGTCCCCTAATCTATATAAAACCTCGTCCAAAAATATAAATTTCTAGTCGGTTACAAACCCCATGAATGACCAAAATTACCAGAAAAGTTCACTCTAAGCTGGGGAAATAGTGAAATAACACCCAAACCAAGACCAACAATAACTCAAAATACCCCAAAATCCACGCAACCACAAATATTCATGCTAAGCCCTTCAAGTTCCAATCATACCAAAGATTTTTCTTCAATTCAACCCTTCAAAAAAAGGGTATTATCCATGCTCCAAAAATCTCAAAAGAAAAATATAGTGCTATCTACTGGAGAAAAACCCCCAACGAGTGATATTGAAGCAATAAAGAACTGGAAATCAGAGAATACCATTTATTAAAATAAAGTGTTGAACAATATTGTCCACATCATAAAAAAAGTGGCCCATATACAAAACAAAATGATGAGAAAAGTAAAAATAATTGAGAAAAAGGTGGAACATGCATCGTCTCAACATGAAGGACTAATCAAAACTCTGGAACAGAGGTTGGCTAATTTACAATATGAGATTTTTTAGATAGGAACAACACTTTTTCAATTTTTCAACAATAACAAAAGGTGATGGTGGCCATCAGGGAACAAATTCAACTTTTGAGAAATAACAGCTTTGAGTCCAAAAAAATCGTAGGTTTCCTTCAAAGCCTCCCTTCTTCCCTATATTGTCACAATAAAACTCCCCACCTAATTTGAATTACAACTTTTCTACTTTTCCTATTACCTCACAAAATCGTATCTTTTTCACCCAACCTTTAAAAGAAGAACATGAATTTGATATTGCAAAAATGGTTTTGGGAAAAGAAAGATGCTCTTGTGGCCCAGAAATAATCCATGAAAAGGTGAGATCACGGAGAAATTTCAAAAGGGTCCAACCCCAAACATTTGATGATTTCTTATCAGAAGGCTCCAGATCTCTATGTCTCCCAATTAAGAAATATGTGCGAAGTAGATACCACATGGTCGGAATTCCAAAATTCATCTGATGATGATACAATGAAATATAGCTATCAATCAAGCAATGAAACCACAACCAACTCTTCCGAAGAAGACTACTTACCAATATTTGCAAACCAGCCAAGAGATCCAGAAATATTGAGGTGATGAATATCAAGAAGGCATGACAGATCAACCAATCCCAAAAAGAAAACATG
Organism: Nicotiana tabacum; assembly: GCF_000715075.1. Taxonomy (NCBI): domain Eukaryota; kingdom Viridiplantae; phylum Streptophyta; class Magnoliopsida; order Solanales; family Solanaceae; genus Nicotiana; species Nicotiana tabacum. Next base: position 188,241,429 of record NC_134080.1, read on the forward strand.
AGCCTATGTCATCAATAGCAGTTGGAACTAGTTTCCACACTTTTACCTTGGATGACATCAAGGTTTCAAAATGGCCTTAAAGGATTAAAGACTTCTATACTTGGATGGTGACAAATAATTTGGTGGAACAAAAAAAGTATATCATCCTTTCAGAACTCACTTCTTGATTCTCAGGAATCCTCAGAGATTGGTGGAACTCACATGAGATTCAAGACAAAAATACTTTTCTAAGACAAATACTTTTCTTACTTCCCTGAATTTTGCCCTTAACATCTGAATCCTAAATGAAGTTTTATGGGGAGATACTAGCCAAAGACAAGAAAATATGCAAAGACAACTCTTCGAGATAAAGTATGTGTCATTCAACAAAAATGACATTGAAAAGCATTTTCAAAAAATGCCAAAGATATACCTTGAGATTGGTAGAGACATCAACCTGAAGCAACTTTTTATCTGTTCCATTCCAAAATTATTGGCAAGCCGAACCATGACCATTATTGAAGATAAATTTGAGTCAATACCAGTCCCATAAGTCCGCTACATTAGGCAAACATATTTTTGCACATTGGAGGAAATTTGTATGAAGTGCACTACCCTAAAACAAATTATCCAACATAATCCAGTGCTTGACAAAGCATGCCGTAGATTCGATGTGATCACTGAATCAGGATGTTCCTGCCACACACCTAGGTAAAGGAATGGATTCAGAAGGTTCAGATGGCTAAGAATTCCAGATAGTTGAACAAGGTCTAGGAGATGCACAAAATATTTCAGATGAAAGAGGCCAGTAAATTTTCACAAAAAGAATTGATGCTTCATTTGCCACAAGATTGGTCATTTTGAAAGAAATTGTGTCCAATCAAGGAGATCTATCAAACTTCTTGAAGAAGATGAAGATTACACTAGCATACATCTCGGAGAAGAAGAAGACCTCGAATCCATATTCTCTATGGATGATTAACCCATTGAAGAAACTTTATTCTTTCTTGATATATACGAAGACCATGGTGATGACCACTACCAAATTACATAACCATCAGCTAAAACCCGAGAGGAGATTAACACTCTCATAGTCATCCCTCAGGTGGAACTCAAGGTTTATCCATCCAAATGGGATAAACCAACTCAAGCGACTGCTTTCATTGACACCGGAGCTGCTTGTTCACTCATGAATTCCGCTATTTTTCTTGAAGATCAATGGGTGCCGCACTTTAAGTATTTCAATACTGCATCAAATAGAATCCTATCTACTACAGTCATCACAAAGCACCCAATCACAATTGAGTTTTTTTCCAGTATTGAGGTACAGAACCAAGCTGATAGAGTCTGATGAACAAGGAAAAGACCTTATTGTTGGATTCGACATTTTTGAACAACTAAAAGATCAACTCCAGATTAGGGCTAACAGGATAAATTTTAAGAAGCAGTTCAAACTTTATTCCAAGATCCCAAGGCTATTCCAAATCACCAACGACGAACAAATCAAGGAGATTGAACAAAATCTCATTGAGCATTCATATGCTGAATCCCACAAGGATATTACGAAGAAAGACTAAAACCCATTATGGAAGAACGATGAGCTATTTTTATCATAATCCCTTTCCAAAAAATGAAAACATCAATCCAACAAAATCCAATCTTCAGTCATGAACCCAAATCATCTTCAGCTCGCAAAGGGAGTGCAATGAACTCTTGAAATTTGATCTAATAGAGCCATCATATTAACAATGGGCATGTGAAGCATTTTATGTTAACAAAAGAGATGAGCAAACAAGATGAGAACGCATGTTAGTTATTAACTACCAACCTCTTAACCACTACCTACAAGATGCTAAATTTCCAATCCAAACAAGTCACTCTTTTCTCCCACTTAGCCAAGGCAAAAGAATTTTCCAAGTTTGATCATAAATATGGATTTTGGCAATTGAGAATTCACCCCGAAGAAAGAGGTGCAATATACATGGTAAAACATGTGGAAGTATGCAGGAGCATCTGAAAGTAGGTTGATCCATATGACAAAGCATGTTGAACTATGTGGCAGCATGTGAAAGTGGGGCCCATAAAGTATGAAAATGTGTGGAATTTTATCTTGGTATGGATAGATGATATTTTAGGGTTTTATGGTAGGTAATATGGGATTATGGTGAGATTAGCATTATTTAGGTTTAAATCCCACAATTATCTGGCATTAATTCATATGCATATCTGACCTTATCTTCTCGACTTCTTTTTAAAGATCTCGTGTAGTAATGCCCAGAGCTTGATGATCCCATTTTGCTGTGCTCCTTCTCCTTTGGATTGTGAGATGTAATACGTAACTTTAATCTAGTGATGTCATGAGTGATTTTTTCTCGGATGACTTCGTAAGGGGTTTGGTATTCCTTTGCTGCTTCTCAGACCCTTTCCTAGTGAGGATGAATGTTGGTATAATTCTAGCTCGCCCCTTATTTTGGCCATATTTCTTTTGGGATACACCTATTTTATTGGGAGATAATTCTTTTTGCTTCACTATATTCTTCTTCCATGGATAAAATAGACACAGAAAATTTCTACCAGAATGATATTTCTACTTCCGCCTGGACCTTTTGTCATGACCCGGAATCCTAACCTCAGGGTCGTGATGGCGCCTAACATCCACTTGTTAAGAAAACCAACGCGAAATAAATAATTAATCAATTTTAACATTAAAATCAAAAATAATAATATTTAACAAGAAATAAATGCCAAATCTAACACAGTACGAATATAAACCACGTGATACTAACTACTTCTAGAAATCTGGAATCACGAGTACACGAGCAACTAGAAGTTTACAAACATAGTCTGAAATAAATAAATACAACGGTTCGAAAGAGATAAACAGTAAAAGTAGGAAATGGAAGGGGGAATTCAACGTTTGCAAACGCTAGAAAATCTATCTCGAGTCTCTATATGAAAGTGATTTGAGACGATGCACCTCTAAGCACAGTTGGGATCGATACCAGTATCTACATAAGAAGTGCAAAAGTATAGCATGAGTATAACCGACCCAATGTACTCCGTAAGTGTCGAGCCTAACCTCGACGAGGTAGTGATGAGGCTATGACAAGACACCTATGTAAAAAATCATGTGCAAGTATATATAAAGCAGCAAAATAACAAGAACGATAAAATATTAACTAGGAGGGGACATGTGAAAGGAGAAATATCATAAAAACAGCAAGTACGAAATCATGAAATAACATCTTCCGAAATAACAATATAACCAAGTAAATCACCAAAACCGAAAATCAAATAAGGCAATGATATGAAAATGGCATGGAATCACCCTTCGTGCTTTTACTCTTGTACTCACCATGTAATATCATGAATATAATGGCACGTCATCATTCTCCGTACTATTACTCACCGACATGGCATCACCTCTCTTAAACCTCTCAATATATGATAATGAATGCAAATAAGTCACAACAACTCCCTTTGTGTTTTTCTCTCTTCCTCACCAAGCAACAATATAAATCCGAATAATAAAAAAAGGCAGTGAATAATTTCACTTCAATATGGTGCCATGATGTCAAACTTCAAGTTCCAAAATATTCAACATCTTTAAAATAAGCAATAAATATGAAACGAATAATTAAAAAAAAGTATTAATCTAACCTAAGCATAGATAACATAATTAACGAAACAACATAATACAAAGAAATAACTTCCACCCGCATGCTTTAACCTAATGACAACGCATAGGTACTCCTCACCTCACATATACATTGTCCCCACACATAAAACATGTAAAATAGACCAACAAGTCCTAATCCCTTATTTCAAGGTTAACCATGACACTTACCTCACTCCACAACCAAATCAATGCTCAACCGCGATTTTTCCTCTAGAATTAGCCTCCAAACCAATCAAATCTAACAAAATGCAGCTCAAATAATTTAAAATAAGCTTAAGAAACTACCAATGATTGAAAAAGATTCAATCTTTAATGATTTTGGAAAAAGAATAACTCCAGGCCCGCTTGGTCAAAATTTGAGATTCAGACCAAAACTCAATTACCCATTCACCCCCGAGCCCGATTATGTGATTAGTTTAAAAATCCCTCCACAATTTGAGGTCTAAATCTCAATTTTTTCAAAATCCCCAATTTCTACCTAAATTCCTAATTTCTACCATAAAAAACATAGATTAAAGGTTAAAAATCAATGGGTGTTTATAAATATGTAAGGAACCATGACAAAAAAATGTAAGGAAACATGTTAAAATCTACTAACCTATGAAATTTGAATAAAAACCTCTTCAAAATCGTCTCTAGGCCGAGCTCAAATTGAAAATGGTAAAAAATGAGAAGAATCCCGATTTTGGGATGTTATAAATCACTGGCGTCGGGTCTTTTTCGCGTTTGCGAAGGACCTGACGCGATCGCAAAGCATAGAAGCCTAAGTAGAATTCACTTTCACGAGATACTATACGCGTTCACCATGGCCTCACCATATTGGTCTTCACGTTCACGAGCCTAGCCTTGCGTTTGGGTAGAGTATAGCCTAGCCTGCCCCCAAACCTATTAACCCATCGCATTCGCGTGGGTTGGGTTGCGTTCGCGAAGGGTAATCCCACCACTGCTTCGTGTTCGCAACCGCATCCTCGCGTTAGCATAGAAGGAATCCGCCAACAGCCTAATTTCTCCTTCACAATCGCGAGAGAGGCTTCGTAATCACATAAAACATTGCACCAGACACCAGAAAAATAGTTGAAGCCTGCAACTCTAAGTCCAAAAATGACCGGTAGCATATCCAAAACTCATCCGAGCACCTCCAGCTCCAAATCAAACCTAGTAGCCATGAAAGAAACTCAAAAACTTACAAATTCTTAACTGAGCGTACAAATCCTATCAAATCAACTCTGTTTCGCACCAAATTTTGCAGACAAGTTTTAAATAGTAAATGTACCTATACAAATTTCGGAACCGAAATCCAAACCTAGTAGCCATAAAGTCAACCTACAATCAAACCTAAGAATTCTTTAAACCTTCAAGTTACTAGTTTTAAACAAATCACGTCAAATTAAGTTAGGGACTTCCGAATTCAATTTCGGACATATGCCCAAGTCCAAAATCGCTATACAAACCCACAAGGATCGTCAAAATACCGATCTGGGGTTGTCTACATAAAATATTAATTGTAGTCAACTCAAATCATTTTTAAAGCTAAAATTCATGGTTTCTTCAAATTTTCACATCAAAATCTTCCCGGAAAAAGACACAGAATGTGCACGTAAATCGAGAAAGATCAATGGAGCTTATCAAGGTCTCAAAACATGGAAATAAGGGCTTAAACTCGAAATGACCTATCAGGCCATCACATTCTCCTTCTGTAAAACAAACGTTCGTCCTCAAATGGACAAATTAAGGTAACTAGACTGGTGAAAAGGTGTGGGTATCGACTCTGTATATCAGACTTGAACTCCCACATAGTTGCCTCGATCGGCTGACATCTCCACTTCACTCTAACAAAAGGATAACTCTTAAACCTCAATTTCCGGATCTACTGTGCTAGAATGGACACCAACTCCTCCTCGTAAGTCAAATCCTTATCCAATTATACTGAGCTAAAATCTAATACATAGGACGGATCACCGTGATACTTCCAGAGCATGGAAACATGGAATACTGGGTGAAAAATTGATAATCTAGGTGGCAATGCAAGCTTGACTCTCTCAAGGATCTCAAAGGGTCCGAAACTCATCACACCCTTAATGGGTGAAACCCGGAGAAAAACCCTCTCTCCTACCATCTCCGATCAACATAATTATTCTACCTAGATTGTGTTGTACGAAGTCAATCCTATGTCATCTTTGTCCTTTTCTAAGTCATCCTGAAACAAGTCTGTACCCAACAACCGAGCCTCTCCTAGCTCAAACCAATCAATTGGAGAACGACAGCGCCTCCCATATAAGTCTTCATATAGAGCCATCTGAATACTCTATTGGTAGCTGCTATTGTAGACAATCCGCAAGCGGCAAAAACTGATCCCAACAACCTCTAAAATCCATAACACAAGCGCAAAGCATATTCTTCAATATCTGAATGGTGCACTCGAACTGTCCGTCCGTTTGGGGGTAAAATGTTGTTCTCAACTCAACTCGTGTGCCTAACTCACGCTGTACGACCCTCTAGAAATGCGATGTGAACTGCGACAGAAAGAATGGACAATGGCACACTGTGAAGATGAACAATATCATGGATATAGATCTCAGCCAGTCGCTCTAAAGAATAAGCAGCTGCCACCAGAATGAAATGTGCCAACAGGGCAACCTATCCATAATGACCCATACTACGTTAAAATTCTTCAAACTCTATGGAAGACCAACTACGAATCAATAGTAATACGCTACCACTTCCCCTCGGGAATCTCAAGTCTTTGAAGCAGATCGATAGGTATCTGATGCTCGTACTTCACTTGTTGGGTATTCAAACATCGAACTACATATGCAACTATATCTTTCTTCATTCTCCTTAACCAATAATGCTGCCTCAATTCCTGATACATCTTGGTGGCACCTAGATGAATGGAATAATGAGAACTGTGGGCCTCCTTAAGAATCAACTCACGAAGCCCATCCATATTGTGCATACAAATCTGACCCTGCATCTGCAACACCCTATCATCTCTAATAGAAACCTTTTTGGCATGACCATGTTGCACCGTGTCCTTAAGGACAAGCAAATGGAGGTCGTCATACTGACACTCTCTGATGCGCTCATACGAAGAAGACCGAGAGACCGTGCAAGTAAGAACCCGACCAGGCTCTGAAACATCTCAACTTACAAACTAATTGGCCAAGCGCTGAACATTTGATGCCAGCAATCTCTCACCAACTGTAATATATGCAAGGCTACCCATACTCACATCCTTTCTACTCAAGGCATAAGCCACCATATTAGGCTTCCTGGAATGATATAAAATGGCAATACCATAGTCTTTTAACAGCTCTAATCACCTCCCCTACCTCAAGTTGATTTCCTATTGCTTAAACAAATACCGTAGACTCCGATGATCTATGAATACCTCATATGACACGCCGTAGAGGTAATACCTCCAAATCATCAATTCATGAACAATCATTGCCAGCTCCAAGTCATGAATAGGGTAATTCTTCTCATGAACCTTCAACTGTAGAGATGCGTAGGCAATCACCCTGTCATCCTTAACCAAGCCCAATATGCGATGCATCACAATACATAATGTAGGATCCTGAACTTGTGGGCAACACTAACACTGGGGCTGTAGTCAAAGTAGTCTTGAGATTTTGAAAGTTCAATTCACACTTATTGAACCACCTGAATGGGGTACCCTTCTGGGTCAATCTAGTCAATAGGGCTGCAATGGATGAAAACCCCTCCATGAACCGGCGATAATAACCTGCCAAACCTAGGAAGCTTCGAATCTCTATAGCTGAAGTAGGTCTAGGCTAGTTCTGAACTGCCTCAATATTCTTAGGATCCACTTTAATTCCTCGGCAGATACAACATGTCCCAAAAAGGCAATCGACTCCAACCAAAAACTCTTACTTTGAAAACTTGGCATACAACTAACTATTTCTCGTAGTTTGAAGTACAATTCGAAGATGCTGCTCATGCTCATCCTGACTGTAGGGTAAGATCAAAATATCATCAATGAAGATGATAATAAAAGAATCCAAATAGAGCTTATATACCTGATTCATCAGATCCATAAATGCTACTAGGGAATTTGTCAAACCAAATGACATCACTAGTAAATTATAATGCCCATACCGAGTCCGAAAAGCTGTTTTAGGGACATTCGATGACCTAACCTTCAATTGATGGTAGCCAGATCTCAAATCAATCTTCGAAAATAATTTGGCACCCTGAAGGTAATTTAATAAGTCATCCATCCTCGGCAATGGATGCTTGTTCTTGATGGTGAATTTGTTCAACTACCGATTATCAATACATATCCTTATAGTACCATCATTACTCTTCACGAACAACACTGGTGCACCCTAGAGAGAAACATTAGGTCTAATAAATCCCTTATCAAGCAAATCCTACAACTGCTCCTTTAGTTCCTTCAACTCAAGTGGGGCTATACAGTATGGTGAAATAGAAATGGGTTGTGTGTCTGGAGCCAAGTCAATACAAAAGTCGATATCTCTATCAGGTGGCATCCTCGATAGAGTAGGAAACACCTTTGGAAAGTGACGTAAAATTGGTACTGAATCCATGGAAGGAGCCTCCACGCTAGAATTACAAATATATGCCAAATATGCTAAACACCCCTTCTCGACCATACCCCAAGCTTTCACATAAGGAATAACCCTGCAGTAGAATGGCCAGGAATTCCCTTCCACTCTAATCGGGGAAACCCCATTATGGCTAAGGTGACCATCTTGGTGTTAGTCTAATATAGCGTGATAAGGTGACAGTGAATCCATGCCCAAAACAACATCAAAGTCCACCATATCAAGAAGTAGGATATCTACACTTAGTCTCGAGGCTCCCGATAGAAATCACACACGAGCGATAAACACGATCTACAATAATGAAATCTCCTACAGGCGTGGACACGCATATATGAGCACTTACGAATCACGAGATATAACCAGATAGGAAGCAAAATAGGATGACACATAGGAATAAGTAGAGCCTGGATCATAAAGAACTGAAGCATTTATATAAAAAACTGGAACAATACCTGTGATGATGGCATCAGATGACTCTGCCTTAGGTCTAGCTAGAAATGCATAAAAATAGGGTTGGGACCTACCACTTTGATCTTTGCCTCCCGAACGACCTCTCACTAGCTAGACTCCACCTCCAATGGCCTGACCTCTTTCTATAGCAACCTGACCCCTACCTCTAGTTGGTTGAGCAGGCAGTGGAGCCACAGGTGCCGGAACCATGGCATGCTGACTCTGTTATGGCAAGACACCTTATGACCTAGTACAAAATCTAGCAACATGACTCAAATCTCCGCAAGTATAACAGTGACCTCGATAGGTATGACGGTAACTGCTGAAGCTGACCTGAATGGGCCGGATAACCACGGTGATAGCTCTGGATTGGAGGTGCACTAATAGGAGCTGATGGTGCACTGTAGGTTAGCTGCTTAGGATGAGACACATAAGGACCTCGACTACCCGAAGCACCGTGGGATGCCTGAAGCACTGAGTAGCCCCAACAAAATGAACCCCTGCCTCCAAACGAGGAACCACTGAAACTACCAGAGTGATGAGGCCTTTTATTAGATACCTCCCCCTCTCTAGACCATGAACCATATTGATCCATCTAGCAATCTCTATGGCCCTCTGAAAAGAAATATCATCTCCAGTTTCCTTGGCCATATATAGCCTAATACTTAAAGTAAGTCCATCAATGAATCTCCTCACTCTCTCCCTCTCAGTAGGGAGTACGATAACTGCTTGGCAAGCTAAGTACACAAATTGAGTCTCATATTGGGTAATAGTCATGCTACCCTACTGAAGGCGCTCAAACTACCTGAAGTACTTGATAAGGTTGGGGGTGGTGAATATGTCTGTCTATGGTGGTGAATGTTATGATTACCTATTTCTAGTGTGTACAAAGTTTGTCATCATCAAAAAAGGGGAATTTGTTAAGTATTGAGATGATTTTGATGATTAACAAAGTTTGTTTAGATGCTATGTTCGAAGAGCCAGGTCCTCAAGGAAGCTTCTTAAATTTTCTAAAAACCAGCTCCTCGGGGTAAATGACCATCTCCTCTGATTCTGTGCAAAACAATAACTTTATCTCAAAGTTACCCAGTCCGAGTTTGGTGGAAGAAGGTTGCTACATGTGATAAGGGTTGTTGCCCAAGAAGATACGAATACTAGAGTAAGAGACAAGAGTCCCAAAACTTGTGGAGTCCTTGGAACAGTAGGAGTCCTAGAAGATCTTGAAGTCCAGGCATTTAAATATTTGGACTTTTGAGATTATCCTTTTCCACATCAACTGAAGAACTTAATTTTGTTAACTCTAGCAAGTACTAATGTTGTGTTATTCTTAAGTCAGTCTAGATAATGTGTTTTAGGAAATTGAGTTGTAGTTAGAGTGTCACAAATAATTAGTGAGTTAGAGTGAGTATTTGCTTTACAAGTTAGAGTAACTTGTAAATCAAAGAGTCGTAGTAGGAGTACTGGAGAGTATTAAATTACAGTATTGTAATTGATACATTTTGGCTCATTGTTGTAGTGGAGTTGAAGTTGAAAATCCTACACAGTAGGTCATGATTTTTGCACCTTTTAAGCTGGGTGATTTTCCACGTAAAAATCATTTGGTTTACTTTACTGCTTATTTACTTCACGTTTAAGGAACACGTTAAAGAACCAAGTTCTTTAGTAATTCAAACAGGCACTCAAACTAATAGTTAGTATTAGAGCAGGTTCTCCCACACACATGGCTAACACCTAGAGAGATCTTGGAAGCAAGATGAGTGCTCCCCCCAGAATTAATGAAGGACAATCAACTACCAGACCACCCCTGTTCAATGGAAAATATCATAATTAGTGGAAAGCAAGAATGGAAGACTTCCTAACAGATGAAGACTATGACATAGGACTCACTGGTGATAGATCCTAAGGAATCTGAACCTCAATCTGAAGAGGAATCCGAATACCACAAGGAAATTGATAGTGATCATGAGGAACAAGAAGAAGAAAGAACTACACTGAGTACTAACCAGACGGATGAAGCTATACCTACTGAATCTGTTCCTTTAGGTCATTCCTTGGGTGAATCCTCTCCGGGTATGTAGATCAGACCATGGAAACATCTCAGTTCACATCCTCTTGGGAACATCATCTCTATTCCAAATGAAGGAGCGCAAACCAAGTCATCTCTGAGAAATCTATGTGCAATTACATCATTTCTCTCAAGTTGAACGTAAGATAATCAAAGAAGATCTAAAGGATCTAGATTGGATTATAGTTACACAAGAGGAGCTAAATCAGTTAGAAAGAAGCAAGGTCTGGCACCTGGTAAAAAGACCCGAGAACAGAAATATCAAATGTACCAGTTGGGCGTTCAAAAACAAGCTGAATGAACAAGGAAATATCACAAGGAACAAGGCCGGACTGGTGGTTTAGGGATACAATCAAGAGGGGGGAATTGACTATGATGAGACATTTACACCTGTAGCTATAATGGAAGCTATAAGAATGCTAATAGCCTTTAATGCACACATGGAGTTCACATTGTATCAGATGGCTATAAAGAGTGCATTCTTGAATGGTTATCTGAAAGAAGAAGTGTTTGTCAAACAACCTCACGGGTTTGAAAGTGGAGAATTTCATGACTATGTGTTCAAGTTAGATAAAGCCTTGTATGGACTGAAACAGGCTCCAAGAACTTGGTATGAAAGACTCTCAAAATTCCTCTTAACCAACAACTTTGTAAGAAAGGTGGACAACACTCTGTTTCTAAGGAGCAAAGGCAAGAATGTTCTGATTGTGCAAGTGTATATGGATGACATTATTTTTAGGGCTACTAATGAAGCAATGTGCAAGGAATTTGCTGAGATGATGGGGAGTGAGTCTGAAATGAGCATGATGGGTGAACTAACTTCTTCCTAGGGTTGCAAATCAAGCAAACATCTACTAGAACCATGATACATCAGTAGAAATACATCAAGGAACTACTGAAGAAATTTAACATGGACTCCTCTAAGTCCATTGACACTCCCATTGCCATTGCAACAAAGCTGGACCTTGATGAAGAAGGGAAAAAATGTTGAACTGAAACTATATAAAGGAATTATTGGTTTACTGTTGTACCTCACAACAAACAGGCCTGATATTGTATTTAGTGTGGGACTGTGTGTAAGATTTTAGGCAAATGCCAAGGAATCTCACCTAAAGGATGTTAAGAGGATACTAAGGCCTCATTTGTTTGCACTTAATGGAGCTCTAAATCTTAATCATTCGGATTTCAGATATTAAGTGTGTTTGTTTTTAAACTCCGAATCTTAATTATTCAGATTTTAATTATTAAATGTGTTTATTTTTTCACTTCACAACCATTTAATGTGTGTGAATAGGTCTGTATGATTAAGATCTATAACAGAGACTTAATTTCATTAAGAAGCTCTCATCCATATCCATTATTAACTGCTGCCACCGCCTACAATTATCAACTACTACCACAGCATCACCACCACCATACTCAACCACCACCACCACCACACCACCACCACACCACCACCATCCTCAATCATAGCCTCCACCATTATCTATTATCACCACCCACCATCCCCACCACTCCCACCACCATCATTCTCAATCACAATCAACATTCATCCACCTCAACTACCACAACTAACCACCTCATCACCAATAACAACCATAGCCTACACTGCCTAGCATTATAACCTACCACCACCCACTACCACCTTTCTCAATAACAATTACTACCACCACCCGCTATTATTAACTATCACCACCAACCACCACCATCCTCAATCATATTCTCCACCACTACCAGTCACAACTAGCTACTATCTTGAACTACCACCATCAACCAAAACTACCACTAATCACCGCCTCTAGTCAGCATTCATCCATTAGCCAACACCACCACCAACTATCATATTTTAAAAAACTATATATTATTTTGATAGAATATTTGATTAATTAGTATTTCATTTAAATTTTATGTTTATTAATTTTCAAATAAAGATAAATTTTATACATTTAGATGTTAAAAATAAAACAATCTTAATCATATAGTATTCAGATCTTAATACACATCTTTAGATTTAGATGTCTTAATATTAATACACATCTTGATATTCAGATGTATATTTAGATTCAGACGTCTTAATCTTAAGAAAAACAAATGATGCCTAAGATATCTCAAGAGGACTCCTGATCTATGCCTATTGTATCTCAGGGGGTATAACTTTAATCTAGTTAGTTATGTTGATGCTGACTATGCAGGTTTTCATGTTGACATGAAAAGCACTTCAGGAACAACTCATTTTCTAGGTTCTTGTCTGGTGTCTTGGGGAACAAAGAAGCAAAACTTTGTGGCCTTATCCACAACTGAGGCTGAATATATGGCAGCATCATCCTACTATGCTCAGTTGCTATGGATAAGACAACAACTAAGAGACTATGATATTTTTGTTGATTGTATTCCCATTTTCTAAGACAATATTAGTGCTATAAGCATTGTTAAAAATCCTTTTCAGCACAAGAGAACCAAACACATTGATATTAGACACCACTTTCTCAGAGACAGTGTTGAAAAAGAGAATATCTCAATTAACTTTTTAAAAACTGAAGATCAAATTGCTAATGTTTTTACTAAACCTCTCAGTAGGGATCACCTTGAAAGGAACAAACTAGAACTAGGTCTAATTAATATTTCCAACCAGTTAAACCCCAATGATTAGCTACAAAATGTATAATTAGATGTAAATAGTCAAGTACAATGTGTTTGATTCAAACTCGTACTTCCATTAAGCACACACACCTAATTATACTAATGTGAAGTGTTAAAGATTTATTGTAGAAATAAGTAAGGAGTTACTAAGGAGTTGGTTCATGGACTCAGGTACGTGTCATGTTGTATTAATTCACTATGACTTAATATCCTAAATTATTGCTACGCTCAGATTTATAATCCTATTAGCATCACTTCTAGTTGTCATCTAGTCAAAAAACCGGGGGGGGGGGTCCTAGAGCAAGTAGAGTTTAATTATTCCTGAAACCTAATAAGAGTCCTGTTAGAACTCAAATTCGGTCACCCTCTCTCTTCCAGTAAAATTAGGAGTAATGTCTTTAAAAGCCCCTTATGATCAGCTTCTCAGACCTTACTGTTTCTATCAAACCCTAAGCAAGAACCAATAACTAATTCTCTCTTCTCCCTTCATTGATTCTCTTCTCCAATCACCATGCCTAAATCCATCCAAACCCCATATAAATTTAAATCATCATCCAAGAACATGAAGCGCAAATCAAAGAAAAGTATCAAACCATCAAGTGAACCAGCACCAACCCTTCCTCCTTCTCCATTGATATCCTCCACTTTACCTACACCATCATCACATGCTACTGTTGCTCTTACCATTCCCACCTCCACTGCACCTTCACTTCCAAAACCAACTACCCATGCATCTGTGCCTACTACAAAAAATAGCTCTAATTCAACCAAGGTCAAGGCTAGTCCAAAAAAATCTATAAAGAAAGTCAAGGTAGTTCTTGATGCTACTACTCAAGTAGACAGTGTTAAATGAAGCTATGGTTTATGGAAAATCGGTGCCAATCATGGCAAGTCAAATACAACCCCCTCCTTCAAAATTAGATGTTCTGGTATCCGCTATAGATATTGTACCTTATACACTCTTCCACCCATAAGTGATAAAACATAAGTGGAGGAACTTATTGTAGAAAAAAGTGCAAGAAATCTGGAGAAAGTTGTAGATGCCACTACTATGGTGCCTGTGGTTGAGAGGGAAAGGAGTAAAGAACCAGTGCAAAAGGAGGCAACTGATGGTCTTTCATTCAGTTAGATGGAGGATGAGGATGATAATAGGGGTGAAAAGGAAGGAGGAGTTGTGGGTAGTCATGAGGAACATACTAATCAAGACATAGCTAATGAGGAAGAAAAGAGTAAGAATGAGGGATATTCTGGTGAAGAGAAGGAGAGTGAGATAGAAGATATGGTAGGTGAACAAGTGGATGATTCTATAGAAGAAGAGGATAACTCTAAGAGTGAAGATGAGGATCAAGAAAAGGCAAGTGAGAGTGAATGCATGGATGAAGAAAATGAGGAAGAGAATGAGAATATGAGTGAAGAATCTGAAGGCTCTATGACCATTGGAAACACTGTCATAGCCCTTTCAGAAGAAGCAAGTAGAGAGAAAAGGACTAAAGAGCCTGGGCCCTTGTTAACTCCTTTCACTGGAGATGAGGAGGCCAGTAGTAATAAAGATGACTTGCCCTTGTCTGAGGTAGGGAAGAAACCCAAGAAGACTCATGTGAAAGCAACAAAGTCTATAGTCCCAATAAGGAAAGAAATGGCTATTCCTGCCAAAACTCATCTTGCAATGAGTAAAATAAAGGTCGTTGATGAACAAATCATTAAAGAGTCCAGAGGTGCCAAGAAGCCAATGAAGCAAGTTTCAATTGTAAAACATGTGATTGAGTTGGATAGAGAAGATAAGTCTGAGTCTGGTTTGCTAGAAAAGTCCTCTACACAAAATAGAAAGGTTGCCAAAGCTACAAAAACTACAACCCCATCTGTAAGGGGCAAATAGAGGAAAGACGGGAATGATTGTTCCAGATGTTGTTGATAGACTCATAGAGTTCAGGAACATAAAAAGTTCTTAATGGGAAGATTCTTAAAAATATTGATGAAAAAGAGATGACTCAACTGGCTGAAAAGCTTGAGCTATAGGGATAGAAGCACATGTTTGTCCTCCCCCCTCCTATATGTTCCTGTTGTGGTAGATGATATGCCATAGAAATGCGGCACTATTGACACTAATTACCTAGATTTAGCTCATCTTTTAACGCTTTATAAGTCATTTCTTATGTAGTTGTGGTGTTTTGTAGGAATCTATACTTTAAGAGCTAAGAACATGAAAAAGAGGACAAATACCCAGAAGAGGTAGAAATACGGCAGATCTGCGATTGCAAACACAAGGTGCAGACCGTAGACCCATCGCAAAGTGAATCAGAGAACCTCAGTATCTGAAGGTCAACATGCGGTCCATTCTGCGGTCACATAACGCTTATGTGAACCGCATAGTGATCGCACAAATACAAAATGATTTCAAGTAAAGATCATTGTGTGGCATGATATGCGGTCGCAGAATCTGTATGTGATTTGCATAACTGAAATGCGATGAACAACTGGAAAAGCTAGTGATTAGATATGCGATGTAAATGTGAGATTGCAGACCGTGAATGCCTTATGCTACCCATTCTGCAGTCACAGACTTTATCTGCAGGGTCATTTTTGTCACTTTTGTCCACGACTTTTGGATCATTATAAATAGAATAACTAGGATTTTCTGTGGGCAGCTTGTCAAAAATGGGGGTAGAAATAAAGAACATTGAATACACCTTTAGTTTGGAAACTTTTGAAGACAGAATCCAAGACTTGTCCTCTTTGTAAGCTTTATGTTTTTATACATCACATTATCTTTGTATTCTAGTATGAGTAGTTAACTTTATATACTAAGGTTGTGAACCCTAAATGTGTGTAATGTTATTGGGTGTTTGATGAATTTATATAATGGTTTGTCGATTTTTATTCATTTATCTATCATCATGTATGGTTAATGGTTGCAAAGATTAACTAATTCTATTTTACTCTATATTTACTTGGAAAAGAGGTGTAGAGTTTGGTAGAATTGAATAGCAAGAGCTCAAAACTTTAAACATTGTTTAATAGAATTGCTTAGGGATAAGTTGATTCTACTTGGCTGAAAATTGGGTGTTATTAATTGTAACTTTTTTATATTTGGAAAAAATATAAAGAGGAAACATTACCTAATTATTGAAAAATATTGGGTAGTCTTTTAGAAATCATTACAAATCAAAACACTCTCCATTAGAAATATATCATGTCAACATGAATAGCATTACATTCCATTGATGGGGACACAATCTTGCTTCCTTAATCAAATTAATTAATTCCCTTTACGAAATAGTTTATCTTGATAATTCACAGTCATAAAACTGTTTTGAGCTTATAGAGTAGACCTGTGCAAATTAAGTTTCATTACTCAAGTAATATATTCACACCTATTCCTTGTGGAATTCGACCCCAACCTAGTTGGTTTATTATATTTGATATCGATCGCCTTACATCATTTAATTAGGTGTAATTTGAGCGCATCAAATTTTGGCGCCATTGCCGGGGAATATGATTTTAAAATTACTAATTAGTGTGTGCTTTACTTTACTGCTTCTTCTATTCCATTACACTTTGCCTATTTTGCTTGGTGTCATTAGGTAGACATGGGCGAACCGGACGAAGAGAATGTGTTTGCGGACATAGATGAATATATTGAGGATACAAACACCATTGTCCCTCCTCGAGTTGACGCTGCCTCCTTCAAAGTGGAACATAATCTAATCCTAATGCTAAAGGCAGAGGGGTTCTTCCAAAATTCCACTGATGATGATCCTACACAACATCTCAAAATTCTTCTGGGTGTATATGCCATGAATATGCAGAATAATATCTCGGATGATGCCCTAAGGTTGAGGGTGTTCAAGAAATCTTCAACTAGGGAGGCAAGACAGTGGATCCAAATTATACCTCCTAATTACATCTACACTTGGCCCGAACTTGTCCGAGCTTTTCTAGCAAAAGGGTTCCCACAAAATAAAAATTTCGAGCTTCAGGATAAAATCTTCTTCTTCAAGCAATTACTGGGAGAGCATCTACATGAGGCATGAGATAGATTCAAGCTATATTTAGTGAGGTTGCCGAATCATGGCTTTCCGGATAATATTTTGTTGGAAAAGTTTTACATGGGCTTGGATCCTATGAATCAATCCAGAGCCAAAAATGATGCAAATGGATCATTTATGGATAAAACATTTGCAAGGGTCAGACAAATCCTCGACAAAATGTCCGAACATAACCAAGCTTGGCACTCGGAAGACACCACGTGTGGAATTGCATATGGCACTCCTTCCATGACCAACTTGATTAAAGATAACCAAGAAAGAGATCAAGTAGTTGCCGGACTTGCTACCAATATCAATGTGTTGACAAAAATGCTCCCTAAAAGCGAAACAAAGAAAGTGAATGTTGCGGAAGATGTGCAACCAATATCAAATGAGCACTATGAAGAAGTAAATTATGTCAACAATTCACAAGGAGGATATCAAAGACCACCCTACCAAGGTTCCGTAGAAACCCCACTATTGGAGATCCAACCGGAAGGGCAGGGTAACCAACAATAGCGAAACGAACAAGGTAGTTCAAAGCAATGAAATTGGATTAATAATAACAAAACTTCTCAAATCGGAGTTCCAACTCCTATTTCCCCCAAAGGGGCAATATTCTAACTCTCCACATTAGAAGGAGAGTTCTTCAAGTGACTCAAAGTGGGAAAGCATACTTGAAAGAGTATTGCAAAATCAAGAGAGATCCGACACTTCAATAAATAATATGATCGAGCTTGTTGTTTCTCACACCGCATCTATTCAAAAGTTGGAGATGCAAATGATAGATTTATCAAGAGAAGATAATCCGACACAAAAAGGCATTCTCCCAAGTGATACTATTGAAAACCAAAAAGGTAGTGGGCGTGACCCAACTTCTTATTGCATGGCCATTAACCTAGAAGTGGGAAAATACTTCAAGATGAGAATGAACAAGTTGTCGAAGAGGAAGATTCTGAACAAGAAGCTGAGGTACATGTTGAGATGCGAAATGTTGTTGAAAATAAAAGACTCCCGACAAAAGTGTACGCTCAAGTTGTGAGTCATGAAGAGGTTAAGAAAAAAGGTAATAGAGGCACCAAAACCTCTAACACCAATTCCTAGACCTCCCCTCCTTTCCTTCAAAGACTAGCTGGAAGGGTTGATGATAACAAACTCGAGAAGTTCTATGACATCCTAAAGCAATTATCGGTGAACATTCCATTTGTGGAAGCATTCCAAGAGATGCCGAGTTTTGCTAAATAATTGAAGGACATGATCACTAAAAAGATAACCGCCAATAATGAAGTGGTGAATGTCACCCACCGAGTTAGCTCCATCATTGCAACAACCGCCATCTAAAAGAAAGAGGACCCGAGAGCGTTCACCATTCCACTATTGGATTGCGTGACATCGCATGAGACCTTTGTAATAATGGGGCTAGCATCAAATTAATACCTCTCGCCATCTTCAAGCAAGCTGGATTGGGAATGCCTAGGCCTACAAGTATGAGGTTATAAATCGCTGACTGTTTAAGAAAACGACTGGTGGGAATAGTTGATGATGTGCTTTTGAAAGTGGGGAAGTTTCTCCTCCCCGCCGACTTTGTTATTCTCGATTGTGCTATTGATAAAGAGATCTCCATCGTCTTGGGGAGACCATTTATTTCTACTGGGAGAGCACGCATGGACTCAAAATGAAATGAGATTAAGTTCCGGGTTAATAATGAAAAAGTTACCTTTCAAGCAAGTAAGGATATGAAACTGCCACATGCATACAAAACTATCTCAGTCATTGATGTTGTTGATGAGGTAGAAGATGACGTAAAGGTGAAAATGGAAGAAGAATGCCTTGGTGAGGCTTGGAAGCTATTTTGGTAAATTTTGATGGCGAGGACGTGGAAGGATACATGGAATCAGTGAAGGCATTGGAAGGGCTTGGTTGCTACAACTATTCACCAAAGAAGCTTTCTCTTAATTTAGATAATAGAGTCATCTCCTGCCACTAAGCCTTCAATTATTGAGCCACCACAACTTGATCGCAAGCCACTCCCACCACACTTAAGGTATAAATTTCTTGGCCCTAATGAAACTCTACCCGGAATCATTTCTTATTTGTTAAATGATGTGCATGTTGAACACTTATTTCACCTTTAGAGCGCACAGGCAAGCCATTGGTTGGACTATAGCAAATATTCGAGGGATTCCCACCGGAATTTGTGAGCACAAGATACAATTGGAGGAACAAATCAAACCTAGAATGGAACATCAAAGGAGGTTAAATCCTTAGTCAGACGCCATTTGGGCTATGCAATGGCCCGGCTACATTGCAACGATGTATGATGTCAATATTCTGGGACACGGTGGAGGATTTATTAGAGGTATTCATGGATGACTTATCTATAGTTCATGATTCATTAGATCATTGCCTCGGCAATCTTAGAAAAGTGCTCAAAAGATGTGAGGAGACAAACCTTGTACTCAATTGGAAAAAATGTCACTTAATGGTGGACGAGGGCATTGTCCTTGGCCACAAAAACTCCAAGCAAGGCATTGAGGTTTATCGAGCAAAGAATGAGATAATTTCCAAACTCCCTCCTCCTATTTCGGTAAAAGGTGTTCGGAGCTTTTTGGTTCATGCCGGTTTTTATCGGCGATTTATCAAGGACTTTTCGAAAATTGCTAATCCTATGTGTAAGCTTCTTTAAAAGAATGCTAAATTTGAATTTTATGAGAAGTTCCTAAAAGCTTTTGAGGAATTGAAAGCAAGTCTTACCACATCACCTATTATTGTCACACCTGATTGGTCCCTTCCATTTGAACTCATGTGTGACGCCATTGGTGTGGCTATTGGAGTAGTGCTTGGTCAATGACATAACTAAATTCTTCATGTTGTCTATTATGCAAGCAAGACACTCAATGGCTCCCAAATAAATTACATAGTAACTGAGCAAGAACGGCTTGCTATTGTCTATGATTTCGAGAAATTTCGAGCCTATTGTTAGGATCCAAAGTGATAGTCTACACCGATCATGCTGCTCTCCGCTATTTTATGGCGAAGAAGGATGCTAAACCAAGATTGATTAGGTGGGTTCTCTTGTTACAAGAATTTGACTTTGAAGTCAAAGATCAGAAAGGAATAGAGAATCAAGTTGCGGATCACTTATCTAGGCTTGAAGAGGCAGGTAGACCGAAAAAATATCTTAAAATTAATGATGCCTTTTCGAATGAATACCATTTGATAATATCTAGCACCTCCACTCCTTGTTATGCTAATATCACTAAATTTATGGTTAGTGACCTTATCCCCAATGAATTGGAAGCTTATCAAAAGAAACTATTTTTGCATGAGTGCATGAAATACTATTGGGAGGAATCTTTTTGTTCCGAATTTGCACCGGCAACATTATAAGGAATTGTTCCGGAAGATAAGGTGATACAAATTCTCAAAGTACGTCAGGACTCCCTAATTGGGGGTCACCATGGTGGAAACCTTACTGCGGCAAAAGTGCTTAAATGTAGATATTATTGGCCATTGATCTACCAAGATGCAAATCAAATGGTCAAGGCATGTGACCAATGTCAAAGACAAGAGTCAATTTCTAAAAGGCATGAGATGCCTGTGAACTTTGTGATGGAGGTTGGGATCTTTGATGTGTGGGGGATAGATTGCATGTGCCCCTTCGTAAGCTCTAAAGGCATGACATATTCTTTGTGGCAGTAGATTATGTGTCCAAATCGGTCGAGGCAATTGCCTTGCCAAACAATGAGGCAAGAGGTGTAACCACCTTCTTGAAGAAGAACACATTTAATCATTTTGGAACCCCAAGGGCCATCCTTAGTGATGGCGGTTCTTACTTTTTCAACAAAGCTTTTGCCCGATTGCTCGAAAAATATGGAGTTAAGCATAAGGTGGCTAACGCTTATCATCCTTAGTCAAGCAGTCAAGTTGAAGTCTCCAATCGGGAGATCAAGAGCATTCTAGCAAAAACGATTAATGCAAATAGGACCGATTGGTCAAAGAAGCTAGATGATGCATTGTGGGCTTATCGAACGACATTTAAGACTCCCATTAGCACCTCACCTTACCGGTTGGTTTTTGGTAAGGCTTGTCACTTGCTAGTGGATCTTGAACACAAATCCATGTGGGCATTGAAAAAATTAAATCTTGACTGGGCTGAAGCTGCTAATATAAGGATGACACAACTCAACGAGATGGAAGAGTTCCGTTTCCATACCTATGAGAATGCAAACATGTATAAAGAAAGAATGAAGTTTGTTCATGACAAGAAGATTTTGAAACGGGAATTCATATCTGGGGACTTTGTCTTACTCTTCAACTCAAGATTGATGTTCTTTCCAGGCAAACTCAAATCCAAATGGTCTAGCCCATTAAGAGTTGTGAGTGTGTCTTCTTGTGGCGCTATATAATTAGAATCCGAGGACGGGACTCGAACTTTAAAAGTAAATGACCAAAGGGTCAAGCATTACTTTGGAACCCTTGCAGAAAGGCAACTGGTAGAACAATTCACACTCAAGGATGCTCATGTACCAATCCCTACCACTGATTAGTCAAATTGGGCGCAACATTATCATGCCACGATGTTAAATCAAGCACTTCTTGGGAGGCAAACCATGTGTTGGTAATATTTTTTTTGGTTAATCTTTGTAAGTCTTGATTAGTTTGACGCGTGTGTTAATATATAGGTTACACAAAATACAAAGAAATAGGATGCAAAGGGAGAGGTAAAATGAAGGGAAGCAAGCTGAGCTTCAGCTAGTGGTCTGCGACAGCATATGTGGCCGCATAACGGATTTGCGGACTGCATAATGGTCGCAGACACAATCAGAATACCAGCCAAATCGGGCCTTAAATATACAGAGACAATTTCACTTCTGCAGCCTGTATAATTATTCTATGACCGCAGAATGGGTCGAGGAACTATTGCATGTTCCACAGGTAACACATATGTGACCGCATAGTGTGGTTCACGATGATAATTGCACCGCAAAATGACCAGGTATAAAAACATACCCACCTTCTCTCTTATCTCTTTCCATCGTATCTAAACAAAGCATAGAATAAACAATAGAAACACAAAGCAAATTTTTTGTTTAAAAGAAAAAAGAGAAAAACGAACAAGAAAAGCTCACCTTGATCACACAAATCAAATCCACAACACTTGCTCAAATTTTCCAACAATCTGGTAAGTGATTTTCGGACCATCCTTTTGCTTAGTTGAGTTGATATTTTTCAGCTTACTTTCCTCATTCACCTATCTCTTCTTTGACACCCTTTCTTGTATACTCAGAATCCATTTTGGGAAGCAAAGTTTACTGTGGGTCGATTAAAATCAGGGTGGTTATAGTTTAAAGTCACTGATTTGAGTATGGGTTTCGGAGGTTGATAGAAATACACAATAGAAATTTATGGGCGGTAAATCGAATTGATATAATGCTATTCTAAAAGCATGTCATGACTCCCTAGTTGGGGGTCACCATTGTTGAAATCTTATTGTGGTAAAAGTGCTTGAATCTAGATATTATTGCCCATCGATCTACCAAGACGCAAACCAAATGGTCAAGGCATGTGACCAATGTCAAACACAAGAGTCAATTTCTATAAGGCATGAGATACCTATGAACTTTGTGATGGAAGTCGAGATTTTGATGTATGGGGGATAGATTTCATGGGCCCCTTCGTAAGCTCTTACGGCATGATATATAACTTGGTGGCAGTAGATTATGTGTTCAAATGATTCGAGGCAATTGCCTTGGCAAACAATGAAGCAAGAGGTGTAACCACCTTCTTGAAGAAGAACATATTTACACGTTTTGGAGCCCCAAGGGCCATCCTTAGTGATGACGGTTCTCACTTTTGCAACAAAGCTTTTACCCGATTGCTCGAAAAATATGGAGTTAAGAACAAGGTGACTACCCCTTATCATCCTTATTCAAGCGATCAAGTTGAAGTCTCCAATCAGGAGATCAAGAACATTCTAGAAAACTTTAAATGCAAGCAGGACCAACTGGTCAAAGAAACTAGATGATGCATTGTTATCGAATGACATTTAAGACTCCTATTGGCACCTTAACTTACCGGTTGGTTTTTGGTAAGTCTTGTCACTTGCTAGTGGATCTTGAACACAAAGCCATGCGTGCATTAAAAAAATTAAATCTTGACTAGGCTGAAGCTGCTACTCTAAGGATAACACAACTCAACGAGATGGAAGAGTTTTGTTTCCATGCCTATGAGAATGCAACCATGGATAAAGAAATAATGAAGTTTGTTCATGAAAAGAATATTTTGAAGCAGGAATTCAAATTCGGTGACTTTGTCTTACTCTTCAACTCAAGATTGAAGTTCTTTCTGGGCAAACTCAAATGGTCAAGGCAGGTGACCAAGGTCAAAGACAAGAGTCAATTTCTAGAAGGCATGAGATTCCTATTAACTTTGTGATGGAGGTCGAGATTTTGATGTATGGGGGATAGATTTCATGGGCCCCTTCGTAAGCTCTTACGACATGATATATAACTTGGTGGCAGTAGATTATGTGTTCAAATGGTTCAAGGCAATTGCCTTAGCGAACAATGAGGCAAGAGGTGTAACCACCTTCTTGAAGAAGAACATATTTACTAGTTTTGTAGCCCCAAGTGCCATCCTCAGTGATGGCGGTTCTCACATTTGCAACAAATCTTTTACCCGATTGCTTGACAAATATGGAGTTAAGCACAAGGTGGCTACCTCTTATCATCCTCATTCAAGTAGTCAAGTTGAAGTCTGCAATCGGGAGATCAAGAGCATTCTAGCAATAATTGTAAATGCAAACAGGACCGACTAGTCAAAGAAGCTAGATGACACAATGTGGTCTTATCGAATAACATTTAATACTCCCATTGGAACCTCATGTTACCGGTTGGTTTTTGGTAGGTCTTGTCACTTGCTAGTGGAGCTTGAATACAAATACATGCGTGCATTGAAAAAATTAAATCTTGACTGGGCTGAAGCTGCTAATCTAAGGATGACACAACTCAACGAGATGGAAGAGTTCTATTTCCATGCATATGAGAATGCAACCATGTATAAAGAAAGAATGAAGTTTGTTCATGACAAGAAGATTTTGAAGCGAGAATTCAAATCCGGTGACTTTGTCTTACTCTTCAACTCAAGATTGAAGTTCTTTCCGGGCAAACTCAAATCCAAATGGTCTAGCCCATTCAAAGTTGTGAGTGTGTCTTCCTATGGTGCTATATAATTAGAATCTGAGGACGGGACTCAAACTTTAAAAGTAAATGGCCAAAGGGTCAAGCATTACCTCGGAACCCTTGGAGAAAGGAAATTGGTAGAACAATTTGCACTTAAGGATGCTCCTGTACATATCCCCACCACTGATTAGTTAAAATGAGTGCAATGTCTTCATGCCACGACATTAAATCAAGTGTTTCATGGGGGGAAACCATGTGTTGGTAACATTTTTTTGGTTAAATTATAATTTCACAAGGTTTATTTGTAAGTGTTGAACAATTTGATGTGTGTGTTAGGTTACTCAAAATACAAAGAAATAGGATGCAAAGGGAGAGGGAAAATGAAGGGAAACAAGCTGAGCTTCTGCTAGTGGTCTGCGACAGCATATTTGGCCGCATAATGGATTTGCGGAACGTATAATGATCGCGGACACAATCAGAATACCAGCCAAATTGGGCCTTAAATATGCGGAGACAATTTCACTTCTGTATCCTGCATAATTATTCTGCGACCGTAGAATGATTCGCGAAACTATTGCACATTCCACATGTACTGATCCATCGCGAAACACATATGCGACCGCATAGTGTGGTTCGCAATGATAATTGCACCGCAAAATGACCAGGTATAAAACTCTACCCACCTTCTCTCTCATCTCTTTCCATCGTCTCTAATAATGCATAGAACAAACAACAGAAACACAAAGCAAATGTTTTTGTTTAAAATAAAGAACAGAAAAACAAACAAGAAAGCTCACCTTGCTCACACGAATCAAATCCACGATACTCGCTCAAATTTTCCAACAATTTGGTAAGTGATTTTCCGGCCATCCTTTTGCTCAGTTGAGTTAATATTTTTCAGATTACTTGCCTCATTCACCTATCTCTTCTTTGACACCCTTTATTGTATACTGGGAATCCATTTTGGGAACCAATGTTTACTGTGGGCCGATTAAAATTAGGGTGGTTAGAGCTTAGAGTCACTTATTTGAGTATGGATTTCGGTGGTTGTTTGAAATACACAACATAAATTTATAGGTAGTACTTAGAATTGATCTAATGCTATTTGTTAGGTACTCATCTTGTGAAATTGTGCATTAGTTATTTAATAGAGAAAAACATGTATTGTAAAATGTCATCTGTGGGCAAGTTCTCCACTTTTCTAAGTGGGGAATATGAACTTTGCATTCCGCAGAGTCATCACATTTTGAATGATTGGGCAGTTTGTAGAAACCACTGTGCGAACGCCCACCACTCGAGGATAGAAATGGGCTACAGCTATAAGCTCACAATCGCAATGCAAACGGCCCGACACATCTAGAAATTCATCTGAGAATGCCTCCCAGTTCGAATAGGAGGAAACACAGCTTGACCTTGTGCCACCAGTTGAACTTCAGGCTGAAGCACGCAGAAAGAATGGTGAGGATCTCAGGTTTGGGATCACCAGCTCGAGGAATATATACAGAGAGGGCCTAACAAAAAGAAATATCCTCGAACAAAATCTGCCGAGCTTGAATAGTCTAAAAGAACACTACCCTCATGTATTAGAAAACATCCAAAAGAGAAAGTGGGAATTCTTCACTATTGTTCCGCGAGAGTACAACGAGACACTTGTTAGGAAATTTTATGCGGCATATATTGTATCCAGGAGCTCAGAACAAAAGAGAAACCGTATATTCTTGAACTCTATCTTAGTCTGAGGAGTTGAAATACTATGTGATCCCCTCTCGATCAATGATGCATATTTCGAGTCTTGGGAGTCAGGCATAGCAGAGTTTGATGCTAAGATAGCAAATAAATAATCTGAGCATGTGTGGGTAACATCTATCATAGCCAAGGGAACTCCACCCTAGATTGCACCACGCTAGAAGATTCAAAAGAGGGATTTCACCCAAGAAGGCCGGTATTGGCTATCCTTTGTCTATTCTCATATAATGCCTTTGAGAAATGAGACCGTATCAGTATAGAGAAGGCAATCATCATTACTTGGATTATGTTGGGTATCAAAATTGATGTGGGAAAACTCATATTCTCTAAGATTGTGATCTTGGCAAACAAGAAAAAAACCTCACTCCCGTTTCCATGCTTAATCCATGCTTGTGTACAGACGGCAGAGGTTCCTTTAAACCCCAAACATGACCATATATTAAAAGCTTTTCAGGACATTGACTTCACCAGGCACAATGATTCTACATAGACGGTGGTTGAAAATCCACCAGAGCAATCATTTATTCTCCCTCCGGCCTCATTTTTTCAGTAGCACCTACTGCCTCATCAATGCTAGACACATCCTCAGCACTAGCTAACTCCATACCTTCTCCCAAACCAGCCATTGCAGTACCGCCTGTCTCACTGCTTTCCCTCTCCAAGCTTTGTCTACTGGTATAACATGCCAATTCCAAGTAGACAAACTGACAAAAGAACTTCCATCGCTCATCCGACAAGAATTGACCCCGCTCCAAACCTCAGTAAGTGAGCTTCAAAAAAAAACATCAATCATATGAAGTGCGACTCAATCACTTTGAAGTTCGCTTTGAGAAGATTGAGGGAGGTGGAGCTGGGGACATGTCTCAACTCAAAAAAGATGTAGCTGAGCTGAAGTTGGAGCTGTATAAGATGCAAACACTGGAGTTTGACATGACTACACTTCTCTCGGTGGAAGGGGAATTGGGCTCTGGAACATACACCGTATTCGTCCTTCATCTAGATTTATGAAACTTCCTGTCAGCAGAGGAGGAACATGGTACTGACATCTCACAAACTCTGTGTTCAGCTGCACACACCAACGACCATACAAATGAAGAATCCAGAGAGTCTCGTGAGGAAACATATGAGGAGGGGATACTAGAGGAGGATGATGATCAAAGGGATAATATAGGCAAACAGATTGTCGTTTCTACAGAGGAATTGGTTGAGGAAAAGGACGATGTGCAAACACCTATCGCACACTCCCTTGCAGATATTTTTCCAGGGTTACCACTACTACCACACATCTATCATCGGGTGAGGCTAGCAGCTCACAGGTCTAGGACCCAGCTCCGCAAATGGCGGAGCTTCCTACTTTGGTCTCGGACACTACTGTCCAATCAGAGGCTCCACCCACTGCCTCCAATGTGTCAGCAACTGACCTCATGGCCGCCTCAAATATTCCAGCCCCTCCAAGTGTCTAGTGCGCCTCAGAAAGCCCCTAAACTTTGCTCTTACTTTCTCAATGCATTGGGGACAATGCATGCATTTAGGTTGGGGGTGGGGTAGTTAACTTTAGTAACTTGTATATAAACTCTTAGTCTTAATAGTGTAGATTTGTATGTAGTAATGAATTTCCCCTTGGTTTTCTTTGCCGGTTTCTTTTCCAAGGGTGTAATAGTATAGCCATGGCCGTAGTATAAAATGTTTTGACTTGTTTGGTCCTTTTGTTCTAGATTCAAGCATGTGATAAGTTTTTTTGGAATAAAATTGCACACTTCAAATTTTGTAAATGAACAGTTAGTCATTTTCGTGAAATCGAGGCTCACCCTTTGACATTGTGCTTACTTAGAGTCTCAAATATCATGAGATGAAGCGTTGACTTGACTTGTATTCTCTTGACGATTGAAATTATACTGATTCGAGTAGTTCATGCGTCAAGAGTGCTTAGAATTTGTATAAATAATGCATGTGCTCAACTTGTAATATCTAGAACTTGTTCGGTTGATTTCTCAATGGAAATATCAGGTTGATGATCAGGTGTTGAAATGATCTTAGGCTCTTTTTGTGATTACTAACTATTTTTTTGACCAAATTGACCTCCCTGGTGCATTGATCATCCTAGTTATCCCCCGTCCAGCCTTTAAACTTTTATTTGGTTACTAAATTACAAACTTTTATGCTTTTGTGAAATAATTCCCTCTTTTGAATCCGTACTTTCTTTGAATGTTGAGAATGAGGAAATTTGAGGGTGTTGGTATTAATTGGAAAATGGTGAAGATGTACATTGTGTGTAGAAGCATATACCCCAAAGTCATTTATATAAAGTTACTTAAGCTCCAAAAGAAAAAAAAATTGTGCAATGTGTGGAGTCTTGCAATGTCACGACCCGGATTTCCCACCCTCGGGAGTCATGATGGCGCCTACTAATGGGAGCTAGGCAAGCCAAACCTTAACTAAATACTACACTTTCATTTTTGCTTCCTTTTAACAAACACAAGTCGATAGTATGATAAAAGAAGAATTTTAAATAAATAAGCGGAAGTCAACAATTATATATCTTAAGGCTACATCTATTACAACTTTTAAAACCTCAAATACCCCAAAACCTGGTGTCACAGTGTCACACAGTTACTACATACAAGGTCTGAAGAAATACAATACACTATTTCTAAACAAAAGGAAATGAAACAGGAAATAGAGATAGAGGGAGACGCCAGGGCCTGCGGACGCCTGCAGGTCTACCTTGGGTCTCTAGGTGGACTGAAGGAAGCACTCCAACTACTGTCTGAAAGCTGCTCCTAGATCTGCACACAGTGCAAAGTGTAGTATCAGCACAACCGACCCCATGTGCTGGTAAGTGTCTAGCCTAACCTCGGCAAAGTAGTGATGAGGCTAGGACCAGACTACCAAATAAACTTGTGCAGTTCATATATATATATATACAGCGAAAAAGAAATACAGAAATAATCAGTCAACGTGGGAGGGGGAAACATGCTGTGGGGGAGATATTAGCTTCGAATAGAAAGACATCAGGTAAGGAATGAAACAACATAACTAGAATATCAATAAGGAAGCAGAAATCGACAATTTTCACGACATCACCCATCGTGCTTTTACTCTCAGTCTCATCAAAGCAGTTATATAATAAAAATGTGTACGGCATCACCCTTCGTGCTTTTACTCTCGTCCTCATCAAAACAATCATATAATCAAAATGAGCACGGCATCACCCTTCATGCTTTTACTCTTTTTCCTCACTATATAATCAATAGATTCGGCACGAAATGGTACGTCGTGCGGCACGACATCACCCTTCGTGCTTTATACTCTTTCCTCAAAATAACAAACAATGCACGACATCACCATTCGTGCTTTAACACTCTTACTCACCCAAACAACAATCACAAGAAAGGGGCAAGAGAATAAACAAAATAGTAATAGAGATCCCGGCAAGGGAACAACAGTTAAACAATTAAATCCCGGCAAGGGAACAATAATTAAACAATTAAATCCTAGCAAGGGAACAACAAATAAATCAACAATAGCCCGGCAAGGATGACAACATAATGATCTCATCTCTTTCTCAATTTTTACTTCACAATTCACTTCACAACTCGAGTCAATGCTCTAGAGGTTCGATTATCACTTATACTTTCACAATTTATTTCACAACTCGAGCCAATGCTCCTCAATGTTCGTAGGTCACAATTCTTTCCACAAATTTTATATAACAATTAGAAATCTTCATCAAGGCATGAACAATACAACGAAATCATGAAAATCACAATATAAGACTCACAATCGTGCTTGACACCAACGTATAGATACTCGTCACCATGCCTATATGTCGTACTCGACAAGAAGTAAATAGCAAATATGACACAACTCCTAATCCCTCAAGCGAAGGTTAGACCAAACACTTACCTCGATGCCTCGAACACAACTCAAGTTTCAATTATAGCTTTACCCCTTGATTCCACCCCTAATTCGCTCGTATCTAGCCACAAGTTACTTAATTACATCAATAAATAATAAATGAATCAATTCTAATGCATGAAAATAGGTTTATAAAGATTTCCTCAAAAAGTCAAAAATCAACCCCGGGCCCGCTTGGTCCAAACCCGAAATTCGGACCTAAACTGATTACCCATTCCCCCACGAGCTCAAATATGTAATTTGTTTTGAAATCGGACCCCAAATCGAGGTCCAAATCCCCATTTTTTGAAAAACTTAGGTCCTACCCAAAACACCCAATTTCCCCCATGAAAATAATTGATTTGAAGTTGAAATCATGTTAAAAGATGTTAATGATTGAAGAAAACTAGTTAAAAATGACTTACAATTGATTTGGAGAAGAAATGTTGTTTGAAAAATTGCCTCTTATGTTTTTGGGGTTTTGAAAAATGAAAATAACTAGAAATCCCGTTTATTCATACCCCTCTCAGACCCTCTCCGCAGACCGCATAAAAAGGATTGTGGCCGCGGAGCTCCACCGCGGACCGCAAGAAATCGAGCGCGGTCGCAGAGGCTTGGCCTTGCTCAACGTGGACCGCACAAATCCCACCGCGGTCGTGGAGCCTTCGAGGCTCCTAACCAAACACATGTACTAAATCAACAACATCATACAAACTTATCCGTGCGATCAAATCGCCAAAATAACCTCAATAACAATGAATCAAACCTCAAAATCAAGAATTTTTTTCTCAAACCTCATC
The DNA here is from genome assembly GCF_000715075.1 of Nicotiana tabacum. NCBI lineage: Eukaryota > Viridiplantae > Streptophyta > Magnoliopsida > Solanales > Solanaceae > Nicotiana > Nicotiana tabacum. The sequence continues at coordinate 188,272,483 of NC_134080.1, forward strand.
AAGTATCAAATTTAGCAATTTAGGTCCGAATCACGTTAAACGACATTCGTTTTCAACTAAACTTTCAAGAAATGACATAAACCATATATAAGACTTGTACCAGGTGCCGGATTCAAAAAACGGGCCCGATACCATCTCTTTCTAATCAAACCTCATTTCAAATTTCTTTAAAAATTTTTAGAAAACAATTTCCTTTAAGAATTTATTTCTCGGGCTCGGGACCTCGGAATTAGATTCTGGACATACGCCCAAGTCCCATATTTTCCTACAAATCCTCCGGGACCGTCAAATCACGGATCCGGGTCCGTTTACCCAAAATGTTGACTGACGTCAAATTTATTCATTTTACAATTAAAACTTATCATTTTTCACTAAATTTAACATTTAAGCTTTCTGGCTACGCGCCCGGACTACGCACGCAAATCGAGGTGACTCTAAATGAGGTTTTTAAGGCCTCAGAATAAGGAAGTTTCGTTTTAAAACAAGTGATGACCTTTTGGGTCATCACATGCAAAAATTAGAGAGATACTTTGAGGTGGTTCTATGTTGGTAACTATAGGTAAAAATGTGTGTAAAATGTATGTAGCATTCAAGGAGGGTACAGTAACTATATTTCCAAATATCCATCCAACCCTTCCCAAAGCGTACACTACAAGCCTTAAAAAAATCCTTTTTGATCTACAACCAGTTATTCCTAAGGTAGCAATGAGTTAAAATAAGGGCAAGCATATGGCTTGATACTTGTAGCATTTAGCCTTGTTGAGTTGGGGATTTTCGTTGATGTGAGCACGCATAAATTGAAAGATTTAGCAGAAGTTAGGCTTTATGAAGTAGGATACAACTGCATATCTAGCTATGGGTAGTACTCCGTTATTGCTCTTGAGGCTTAAAGATCACAAACTAGTTGTTCGAACTGTTAAATGATCTTTGCCTGCAAAGAAGGGTAAATAAAAGAAGTTACGTGCTTGTTAGCTAACAGTCAACACCATCCATAGTCACTGCGGCTTTGTGATCAGTCGGAAGTACATTAGTATTTGGTAGGTTGATTTTTTTTAGTTTCTTGAGGGCAAGCAAGAATCTAAGTTGGGGGTGTTGATATGCCGTAGAAATGCGACACTTTTGACACTAATTACCTAGACTTTAGCTCATATTTTAAAGCTTTATAAGTCATTTCTTATGTAATTGTAGCGTTTTGAAGGAATCCAGACTTTAAAAGCCAAGAACATGAAAAATAGGACAAATACTCATGAATAGGTAGAAATGCGACAGATCTACAATCGCAAACACAAGGTGCAGACCGTAGACCCATCGCAAAGTGAATCAGACAACCTTAGTATCTGAAGGACAATATGCAGTCCATTCTGCGATCACAACACGCTTATGCAGACCACATAGTGATCGCACAAATGCAAAATAATTTCCAGTAAAGATCAATGTGCGACATGATATGCGGTCGCATAATCAGTATGAAAACCACATAACCAAAATGCAATGAACAACTGAAAAGATGGTGATTAGATCTGCGATGAAAATGTGAGATCTGCGAACCACGAATGGCTTCTGCGGCCCATTCTACGGTCATAGACTTTATCTTCAGGGTCATTTTGTCACTTTTGTGCACAACTTTTAGACCATTATAAATAGAATGACTAGGGCTGTCTGTGGGCAGCTTGTCAGAAAGGGGGCAGAAAGATAGAACATTGAATACACCTTTAGTTTGGAAGCTTTTGTAGAAAGAATCCAAGACTTCTCCTCTTTGTAAGATTTATGTTTTTATACATCACTTTGTCTTTGTATTCTAGTATGAGTAGTTAACTTTAAATACTAAGGTTGTAAACCCTAAATGGGTGTAATTTTAATGGGTGTTTGACATTTAATTTATATAATGGTTGGTCGATTTTTATTCATTTCTCATGCTTCATGTATTGACGAGCGCAAAACACCACTTAAATTATGCGTGCTAATAAAATATAGTATAGTATAAGATCGTATCCACATGGATTGGATTTAAATAGTATTCTCGTAGTTTCTAGCTTGTTGCTATCCATGATGATCAACAGCTGAGTTTTATGTAAATAATACTAAAATTAACTGAGACTCTAAAGCTATTGACTAATGACAATCGAAGCACGAAATAAACAAAGAAGGTTATCAATGCGATAAGATAGGGTTTTGATAGGATAGGTGCATGATAATTGTTCAGGATCTAACTCTAGATAATTCACTTCTATTGTTCAAGTGAGTCTCTTAGATTCACTCAATTATTAGTTCAAACATTTAGTAGAAACTCCTCTTTTGATTAAGTCTCAACCTCACTAGATGAACCGATTTAAGCTCTGTGAAGATATGCAAAAAATGCGTAGTGGATTGGTCTTTAGGAGAACCTCTCTCGATTATCCTCCTAACTAGGTTTAATCAATGATTCAACTAGCCTCTTTCGATTACTAAGAAGAATTAATAAACTCAACCAACAATATAATGCAAAGATATCATAAGTTATGCCTCTCTCGGTTACATGAACAAGTAAATATAGATGCAACAATTAAATCATCCAAAAAATACTTTAATACATAAAACTAGAGTTATAATCCACAAACAATTATGAATACACCAAATCCATCAAACCCTAAAGGAACTACTCCATAGGTATGGAGTAGTTCATAAAAAATAATATAATTAAAAGATAGGAAAACATAAATTCAATCCAAACTCGGGTCTTGAGTGAGGAAGGAATGATGAAATCCTTGTGCTATTTTTCCTCCAACTCTTCCTTAGCCTCCTTAGGTTGATTATCTGTCAAAACTCTAGAAAATAACATTTTTCCATGTATTTATACTAAGTAGGGTCGGGCCTATATGAAAGCACCTTCTCCTTGCCAAAATAGGACATTGGCTTTGTAAAAATTGCACAGGCATGCCGCATGGGGCAACGTGCCATGCTGGGCATTAGTGGGGAAATCCAGAGAGCCCAACTTTTGTCAAGCAGCCAAAAATACACTACTATCTCACACTATGTGTCACACACTATATGTCGCATTAGTGCAAATTTCTCAGAGTTTGCTTTTTGCTCGCTTTTTGATATCCAGATGTAGTTCTTTACCACCGAACGCGATCCCGACTAAATTCATTGGGCTTTTAGTTATACTTCAAAGATCCATATGGCTCGAATTATCTCTGTATACAACTACATCATTCTGAATCACTCCTACAAGGTATAAAACACACCACAAGTACAAAACACTAACAATTAAAGCTCAAACAAAATTAAAGTGCAGTAAATTAGAGTGCAATAAGAGACTAAAATACAAGATTATAGCCTATCATCGTGTATGGTTAATGGTTGAAAACATTAACTAATGTCATTTTACTCTATATTTACTTGGAAAAGAGGTGTAGAGTTTGGTAGAATTGAACAACAAGAACTCAAAGCTTTAAACTTTAAGTGGATTCTACTTGGCTGAAAATTGTTGTTCTTAATTGTAACTCTTTTGTATTTGGGAAAGTATTAATAAGGAAATACTAACTAATTATTGGAAAATATTGGGTAGTCTTTTAGAAACCATTTGCAAGTCAAAAGACTCTCCATCAGAAATATATCATGTCAATATCAATAGCATTACATTCCATTGATGGGGACACAACCTTAGTTCCTTAATCAAATTAATCAATTCCCTTTACTAAATAGTTTATCTTGATAATTCATAATTACAAAACTATTTTTGAGCTAACGGAGTAGAACTACGGTGCAACTTAAGTTTTACACTACTCAAGTAATATATTCACATCTATTCCCTGTGGGATTCGACCCCAACCTAGTTGGGTTATTATATTTGACATCGTTCACCTTACACATTTAATTAGGTGTAATTTGAGCACATCAGTGGATTTCTTTGCATACTTCAAATTTGATGGAAAGGTAGTCAAAAGTAAGGTAAGGGTGTTTGATACTGAGGAGTTGGGATTCTTATGAATATTTCTTCTTTAGGATTTGAAATTACTTGAAGAAAAAATGGCCAGCCATACACAATGATGTTGACACTGAAATTATGGTCACAAGGAAGTTCTCCCAAAATTTTGAACTGGATGCTCCCTATAAGGTGTACAATATTGACATGACTCCCTTCTACAGGCTGTTGTTTCACTTTGTCAATTCCTTCACTTTTCAGAGGTTTGAGAGAAGGCATGAAGCTACCCTTTTGGACATGGTTGTAATGGAACTTGTTGACCCTGGTAGACCTATCAATCTCCCTAGCATGATGATTCATCATATGGAAAAAGCTAAAGACACTTCCAAGCCTAAGCATGATATGCCTTATGACTTCATATTGACTGAGATGTTTGAAAAGCTCAACATTGCCTTGCCTGACCTTAAGTATGGAAATCAAAATGATGTTTTGGAAGCTGTTACCCATAATAAGTGTGTCTATGAGGAGATCAAGTCTAGGGGATCAACAAGATTTGCTATTCTACCTGCAAGCAGCAGGGCAACAAAGCTCAGTAAGAGGTTGGAGTTGGCTGTTGAAGAGAATGCCAAGCTTCGTGAAGACAATGATGAGCTGAGAAAAGAAACCAGGCAGCTTAGGGAAGAGCTCAGAAGAGATAGGGAAGCTCATTCCCAATAGATTTACACTCTTGTGAAAGCATTGACCCCCTCTACCTCTCACCCATGAACTTGTTCCTTCCTAGTGTCTTTCGTTTCCTTTGTCAACCCAATGATGCTTTAATTTTTTTTCTTTAGTTTGAGTAGCTTGAAGTATGTTAAGTATATTTTGTTTGAATTGTTTAAGACAAGTCATTAGGCTTCTTTTGGCCCTACTAAATGACTTCTCTTGCACTATTTTAATGCTTCGTACAGTATTAGACCTTCAGCCTAGTCTGTTTGCCTTGATAATTCTTGAGATTGGGTTGTAGCCTGTAAGTCTTTGAATCATACATTAACTGTGCTTCATATATCTAATATATTTTTGTTTTGTCCGATGATACCAAAAGGGGGAAGATAATATTGGGTGTTGTGAATATGTTTGTCTATGGTACTTGTTGTGATTACCTGGTTCTAGTGTGTACAAAGTTTGTCATCATCAAAAAGGGGAAATTTGTTGAGTATTGAGATTTTTTTGATGATTAAAAAAGTTTGTTTAGATGCAAAGTTTGAAGAACTAGGTCCTCAACGAAGCTGCTTAACTGTTCTAAGAACCAGCTCCTCAAGGTTAAGGGCCAGCTCATGTGATTGATAATTGTACATCTATGCAAGACAATACCTTTATCTCAAAATTACACAGGTCCGAGTTTGATGGAAGAAGGCTGCTACATATGATAAGGGTTGTTTCCCAAGAAGATACGAATAAATCACTAAGAGACAAGAGTTCCAAAACTTGTGGAGTCCTTATAACAGTAGGAGTCCTATCAATCGAGAAGCTAACTGTACATAGAACTCCTAGAAGATCTCGAAGTCTAGGCGTTTATACACTATCTGTTTTGGACTTCTGAGATAATCCTTACATCAACTAAATAACTTTATTTTGTTCACTCTAGCAAGTACCAGTGTTGTGTTCTTCTTGAGTCAATCTAGTAAATGTATTTTAGGAAATTGATTTGTAATCATAGTGTCACAAATAATTAGTGAGTTGGAGTGAGTGTTTGCTTTACAAGTTAGAGTAACTTGTAAATCAAATAGTCGTAGTAGAAGTATTGGAGAGTATTAAATTACAGTCTTGTAATTGATACATTTTGGCTCATTGTTCTAGTGGAGATGAAGTTGAAAATCCTACACAATAGGTCGTGGTTTGCACCTTCTGAGCTGGGTGATTTTTCACATAAAAATCGTTGTGTTTACTTTACTATTTATTTACTTCAAGTTTAAGGAACAAGATAAAGAACAAAGTTTTTTAGTAATTCAAACGGGCGCTCAAACATGCAGTACTCCTCTCTTAGAGTGAAGTGAATAAACGTCTCTAAAATGTGAAAATTGATCCCAGACAAGTAAAGGTAAACCAACTGGTCTAGTCAGCACATAATTCTGCCATCATCTCTTGGCAAAACCGGTCATCTGGAACACTGCAAAGTCGACCCCATTGGTCTCAATAATACCCATGTTGCATAACACCTCATGGCAACAATCTAAGTAATCTTGTGGGTCCTCAGAAGGTGCACCACTGACATGAATAAGGGAGAGCTTTGTGAACTTATCCAATCTCGGGCCTTAGAAGACATCTCGGGCCTCTGCGTAGTCTGTGCAGCAACAACAGGCTAAACTACCTTAACTGGATGGACTATTGGAGTGATATATGGGAGCCATTTTCTCTGGTGGGTGAACAACGGGAGTCTACGCTTCTCCCCAATCCTTAGGACTGGCTATGAATCTCTCCTGGACCTGAGCGGATCCAACTGGTGCAATTTGAGATGGGATCTCCTCCTCACAATCAATCTGAGTCTCCATTGTGGGTGTTGCCGCTTGAGCTCTAGGCTGAGCTATGCCTCGGCCTCTACCCCTGGTAGCGACTGCGACAGGGGGCTCTGGCTCATGTCCGGCTATAGATGATGTGCATGTTCTCACCATCTGTGAGAGAACAAGAATGGAATGATTCAAACAACAATGATAGTATAAAATCGCACGGTAAGGAAAGAAAGAAGTGAATTTTTTTCCTAAACCTCCATAGCCTCTAGAAGATAAGTATAGACGTCTCTGTACCGATCTTCAAGGCTCTACTAAGCTTGCTCATGACTTGTGAGACCTAAGTAATCTAGTGCTCTGATACCAACTTGTCACGACGTAGAATCCCAAACTCAGGATCGTGATGGCACCTAACATCCACTTGCTAGGCAAGCCAACGTGAAATAAATAATTAACCAATTTTAATAGTTAAAACAATAATGATATTCAACGAGAAATAAATGCCAAATATAACACAGTACGAATAGAAACCACGTGATACTAACTACTCCAAAAATACAGAGTCACGAGTACACGAGCAACTAGAAGTCTACAAACATTGTCTGAAATAATTACAATTATTCGAAAGAAATAAATAGTAAAATTAGAAAATGGAAGGGGACTTCAAGGTCTATGATCGCTACCAGATCTAAGATGACACAACTCTAAGCACCATTGGGACCGATACCAGTATCTGCACATGAAGTGCAGAAATATAGTATGAGTACAACTGACCCAATGTACTCCGTAAATGTCGAGCCTAATCTCGACAAGGTAGTGACGAGGCTATGACAAGACACCTACATAAAAACTTTGTGCAAGTATGTATAGAGCAGCAAAATAACAAAAAGAATGATAGTATATTAACTGGGAGGAGACATGCGGAAGGGGGATAATATCATAAAACGGCAAGTACGAAATCATGAAATAAGATCTTCTGAATTAAATGACAGTATAACCAAATAAATTACCAAAATCGGAAATTAAATTAAACAACAATATGAAAATGGCACGGCATCACCCTTCGTGCATTTACTTCTGTCCCCACCATGTAATATCATGAATATAATGGCACGACATCACCCTTCGTGCTTTTACTTACCGACATGGCATCACCCTTCGTGAATTTACTCTCAAACATATCAATATATGATAATGAAAGGCAACACCCTTCGTGCTTTTCTCTCTTCATCACCAAGCAACAATATAAATCTGAATAATAAAAATAAGGGGGAGAATAATTTCATTTGAAATATGGTGCCATGACATCAAACGTCAACTTCCAAAATATTTCACATCTTTAAAATAAGCAATATATACGGAACGAATAATTAAAAGACGTAATAATCTAACCTAAGCATGGATGACATAATTAACGAAACAACATAATACAAGAAAATAATTTCCACCCACATGTTTTAACCCAATGACAATGTGTAGGTACTCGTCACCTCACATATATGTTGGTCCCACACATAAAACACATAGCAAATAGACCAACAAGTCCTAATCCCTCAAGCCAAGGTTAACCACGATACTTACCTCACTCCGCAACTAAATCAATGTTCAACCGCGGCTTTCCCTCTATAATTAGCCTCCGAAACAATCAAATCTAACCAAATAGCTCAAATAATTCAAAATAAGTTTTAGAAATTACCCATAAGTGAAAAAGATACAATCATTAACGATTTTTAAAAAAGTCAACAAAAGTCAAACCCCCGGCTTGCTTGGTCAAAATTCGAGATTCGGACCAAAATCGAATTACCCATTCACCCCCGAGCCTGGTTATGTGATTAGTTTCAAAATCTGACTTCAATTTGAGGTCTAAATCTCAATTTCTCAAAATCCCTAATTTCTATCTATATCCCTAATTTCTACCATGAAATAGCATAGATTAAAGGTTAAAAGTCAATGGGTGTTTATGAAAATGTAAGGAAACAAGTTAAATTTACTAACCTATGAAATTGGGATAAAAAACCTCTTCAAAATCACCTTTAGACCAAGCTCAAACTTTAAAATGGTGTAAAATAAGAAGAATCCCAATTTTCGAATGTTTTAAATCACCGGCATCAGGTCTTATTCGCGTTCGTGAAGGACCTGACGCGATTGTGAAGCATAGCAGCCTAAATGGCCTACACGCTTGCGAGATACTATAGGCATTCATGATGGCCTCACAATCCTGGACTTCATGTTTGCGAGCCTAGGCTCGCGTTCGCGTAGAGTATAGCCCAACCCGACCCCCATACCCATTAACACATCGTGTTCGTGTGGGTTGAGTCGCGTTCGCGAAGGGTAATCCCACCACTGATTGGTGTTTGTGATCGCATCCTCACATTCACGTAGAAGGAATCTGCCCCAGACCAATATCCCCTTCGTGAACATTGCACTAGACACTAGAAAAATAGCCGAAACTAGCAACTCTAAGTCCAAAATGACCCATAGCCTATCCGAAACTCATTCGAGCCCCTGGGGCTCCAAATCAAACATGCAGACAAGTGTAATGATATTACAAACTCCCTCGCGCGATCAACACACCAAAGTAACACTAAGAACTATGAATTAGTTATCAAAATGCATGAAACTTTCAAAGAAACTCAGGAGCATCCAAATTAACAACCGACCGTCCTAATCCTATTAAATCAACTCTGTTATGTACCAAATTTTGCGAACAAGTTTTAAATAGTAAAATAAACCTATATCAAGTTTCGAAACCCAAATACGAACTCGGTAGCCATAAAGTCCACCTACGGTCAAACTTAGAAAATCTTTAACCCTTCAGGTTCCTAGTTTTCAACAAATCACGTCAAATTAAGTTAGGGACTTCAAAATTTAATTTGGGGCATATGCTCAAGTCCAAAATCACGATAAATACCCATGGGAATTGTCAAAATATCTATCCGGGATTGTTTACATGAAATATTAGATGTAGTCAACTCAAGTCATTTTTAAAGCTAAAATTCATATTTTTTTCAAATTTTCACATAACATCTTCCCAAAAAAGACACGGATTGCGCATGCAAATTGAGAAATACTAAGCGGAGCTAATAGAGATCTCAGAACATGAAAATATGGACTAGAATATAAAATGACCTATCAGATCATCACACCTTTCTATTAATAATCTTCACTGGCCTATGGTACATGCTTTGCTTTGTAAGAATCATTGAAATTTTTTCCAATATCTTCACTGTCTTGTGCTATGAATATACAGCAGAAAGGATATTCTTGATTGATCTCGTAAGGCTTAAGAATAGACCCTCCACGTTGCCGGAAAACCTGGAGCTCATAATAAGTTCTTCTTTTCAATATAATTGATGGATCAAAGGGATCCATGAGGTTGAACAACTCCGGTGGATGATCTGTTGGCTTCAATGAACTTGTTCCTGGTAAATTTGAAAACATGAAGATCTGGTTGGTTAGCTTTTGTTTTGACTTCATCTTCTCTAGGGAAAATCTCTTTGAGAATTCTTCTGGTCGAGATAGAAAATCTGCGAGAATATTATCCTTTTCTTTCATATGCTTGACTTAGAACTTGTAAGGAGAGGACCATTAGGCCCATCTGAGAATCTGAAGATTGAGAATATTTTTTCCATTTATATGGATCATCTTTGGGAAGGCCTTCATATCCATTTCTATTTAAAATTATGTATGAATCAAGAAAAAATTAAATTTCTTGATTCCATTCTTTACCGCAAGAATTTTCTTGAAAGTGGAGTGATAATGTTGCTCAACATGTTTGAGCTTGCCGCTAGCATATCCGCATATTTTCCTCTTGCCATCTTTTTCTTCAAATAGAACGACACTCCAATATTCCTTGTTGGCATCAATTTGCAATATTTTCTTACCTTCTAGAAACATCTAAATGCAAGTCTGGGTATACAACCAAGTCCAAAATCGCCCTCCAGACCTAAAGGAACCATAGAAATTCAAATCCGAGTTCAAAATTCAAACTTGGTTAACTCTTACAACTTAAAGCTTCCTATTTAAGAATCATTCTTCCAAATCAATTCCAAACAACTCGAAGACCAAAATCGACGATACACGCAAGTCATAATACACCATATGAAGCTATTCATGACCTCAAATCACCGAACTCAATGCAAATGCTAAAAACGACCGGTCGGATCGTTACATATTCAGTTTCTATTCTTTTAAATAATATTTTAAGAAGAATTTCGGGAAAAAGTTATTTTTATGTGAAAATGATTTTTAGGAAAATATTAGTGATAACTTTGTTAAAACGTAACTTAAAATTATTTTATGGTTATAAGGTAAATCCGCTTAATTTTTTTAAAAAAATAAAAGATCTGTTATTTAATTCAAATTCTTGTGCTTTACAGGTTTTAAAAAGCTTTGAAAAACTTTAAGGAAAAAAAATATTTCCTTCTGGAGGGGGAGGAGGGTATTGTTTTGTAAGAATTACATGTCTCTTTCATGAGAATTTTGTGGCCCACCAATTATGGTAATTAATTTGATTAACTTGTCTCGTAAGTAATTATCTTATCATATAAGATTTTATTGTTATGCATATAAAGTTTCCTTGATGGAAGGAAATTATTAATTATGAGTCCCTAGGGTAACCGTATTTTATGGAAGATGTCCCTAAGGATAAAGTATTTGCCTAAGAGTCCCTAACCTACCTATAAATAAGCATGTGACTCCATCAGTCTGGCGTCCTACGATAAACACATACTAGAGGGCTCCTTATGTTTCCTGTCAAAGGTTTCAAAGACGATTCCCTATATCACTTGAAAAACCATGGCTGAAGGTACGTTCTTATTAATATTCCATTGCGTAGCCTCTGTGTATGTGCTTAAATTTTACATCGTGGTATCAGAGCCTACCTTTAGTCATGTTGATCGATGTCGAGATTGTGTTCATGACGATGCAAATCTTGTTTTGGATAAATCTGTCTGTTTACTTATATATATATATATATATTTCCACCGTCTTTAATTTGTGGACAATGGAGTTATATTCTGTTAGATGGAATTGGTTCAAAGAATCACTGACTTTTAAATTGTGTCTCAACTTGTCGAATTGTTTTAATCCACATGTAGTGAATGAGTTGGAATCTCGTGTGATGTAGTAGAACATATGGTTTATCCTTAGTTTAAAAGGAGATATTGATTTATTTGATAATAGCTATTATGTGGTCTTGCTAACCACTTCATATGTTACTGTATATAGTAAAATATGTTTATATTAAATGATCGCATGAGGAAGTGACACGTGGAGCCGAAGACAGAAGATAGTTGAATCTGAAGGCAACGATCCTGTCTGTTTCCAGAGAGAATGATACTCATAAAGATGAAATAAATTCTTGCCACCGGGTAGCATTTAATAAGGAATATTCTATAGCATTAAGTACATGGCCCATTACAAAGAATATAGCATTCATTGTCTGCCGTTATACATTCTTCAATTGCCTTCATAACTGACATTAAAGGGGGGCTTGATCATAGGATCTTGTTCTATCGGTGAATCTGTAAATAGTGAGCTCAATTATCATTATAAATAGGATGAATTTTCAGGAAAACACACGCTACACTGTATTCAAAGCAATTAAGTTTTATCTTTTCGTTTACTGTTATTGTTCCCGAAAGCCCTGCTCCCGGAACTGCTATTTTATCTCCATTTCAATGCTAAGTATTATATTTTTGTCTAATTTATCTATTATCTTAAGATCAAATTAATTCACTTGTCTATAAACTATATATAAATTTAATTGTACCGTTTTACGAGCAAACAGTTTGGCGCCCACCGTGGGGCTTGGACAGTTGTGTAATTAAGTTGGTCCTTGCCTCTTTTACTAACGTGTTTGATTATTTGTTCTTAGCAAAAAATCATAAAAAGTGGCAAATAATGGTGGTAACAACACACACAACCTTCAGGCCCAATGAAATCAGCCTCAGCACGAGGATTCAATCAATGATACTCGTAGTGAGTAGAACGAGGCCATGCCAGTCCACGGCTAGCGGTACCCCGAGATGCTTGAGAAGCGAATCCTGATGATGCTAAAGAGGAGCATGTCGTCAAAGCGGTAAGGGTCCTACATGAACAACTAGAGGCCATTCTAGGCCATCTCACACGGCAGGATAAGGTTATGACAGAGATAAAGCATGCATTATCGGGTGTTTCCAGTAATGCGAATAGACGAGGTCCAGTTCCTCACAATGCTCCTGCAAATCCAACAATGTAGAGGGTCGACAATAATACCTAGAGGGGCGAGGTCCACTTTGATGGGGGAGGGGAAGGAGGAGGGGCGGATTCGGTCACAATAGCAAGAGCGATCCCTTCAAAAATGAACTTATGCAGTTTATGAGGGAATTGAACGCCCGCATGGACCAAATTTTGAGCGCACCACTAGTGTTGAATGGGACGGACTCAAAGAAATACACTCAATTGGGGTACAGTCTTTGAGAGTGTTGAGTTTAGACATGCCAAGTGTATATGATGTTTTTACCATAGTTAATGCCTTGTCATCTGCAGAATCAGAGGAAATAAGAAGAAAAGAATAAAATGAGAGAGTCTTATAGGTGAAAGCCTTCACAGACACCATAAGGCGATGGTGAGTTGAGAGAAAGAACAAAATGAGAGAGGCTTGATTGTGAAAACCCTTCGGGCACTACAAGTCGAATAAGGACCGTGAATCAGATAGGATAATCGGAGCACTGAAGCCCAGTTTCATGACTCAGAGGTACAACAAGAGTTGAACATTAGACTTGCTCGACAGATTAGGCCACTTAATCCAAAGGTGCATGTCATGGTCATTAGAGTTGGTATCCACATCTGATAAGTTTCTACTTTGTAGTTTTCTCGTTAGGAATCATCTCTTTCCATTGTCCCTTACTCAGTTCCTTTTGTCTTGTTTACTTCCTCTTCTTGAGCTTGTTTGATCGGAAAAAGTGAGAAATGACTTGAAAATCTGCTACCAACTTTCTAACTGTGCAAAGTGGGGTCTGGCTAGCACATCAAAGTGGTATAAGTCAAGAAAGAGTAGCAAGCGCACTGAGTTGGTAACAATCAACATGCTTTCGGATTCATGTGAAATATAAAGGTTCGGTATATGTCAATTCATGAACAATGCAACAGATAGAGGGTGTTGGGTTTGAACGGATCAAAGGTATTTTCTGTGATAAGGTTGATAGAGAAAGTGGTTAACCAATAACAAGCAAGGTCTTCCAAGTGAAAATCAAAGTTATTATGGCAAGTGAAGGAGCAATAGACCTCAAGGCCAAGGCCAGTGGCATACGTCAGGAAAGAACAACAAGCACACTGAGTGGGTGGCAATTGATGTGCTTTTGGATTCATGTGAAATACAAAGGTTCGATATATGTCAATTCATGAACAATGCAACAGATAGAGGGTGTTGGGGTTTGAATGGATCAAAGGTATTTTCTGTGATAAGGTTGACAGAGAAAGTGTTTAACCAATAACAAGCAAGGTCTTTCGAGTTGAAATCAAAGTTCTCACGGGAAGTGAAGGAGCAATCGCCCTCGAAGTCAAGGACACAAACCAACCACCATGTTTAAACTCACAAGTTTTCTTTGTTTGAAATAGGGACGAAGACTATGTCAAATCAAAGCTTGGAAGCTTGAATTTTTCAAGTGGCATGCCTAAATTTTGTCAGCACAAAGGCGGTTTGAGAAAGGGAAAGAAAATTTGTTCGATCTGCAGGAACCCTCCATGAGGATAGCATGGTTTAGGGGTAGGGAATTTTGTTCGTTTTGCAGAGATCCTCCAGGAAGAGAGGATGGCTCAGGTAAGTTCATTCTCGGCTTTTCAGGACTTTCCTGGATAATGGGATTTAATTTTAAAAAAATTCAGGGCACTCCTAGATAATGGGATTAAATTTTAAAAGTTCTTAGGACCCTCCCGGATAATGGGACATAGTTAAATTTCAAGACCTTCATAGATAACAAGATTTAGCGTAAGTTCTACCTTTAGGAAATATAATTTAGCTTTAAAGTTGTCACTCTTCAGATGAGATTTAATTTGAAGTTTTTAGGGCCCTCCTGGATAATGGGATTTAGCTGTTAAAATTTTAGAGCTCTATGGGTAACATAATTCGATTAACACTCACAGATGCGCCTAAATACCAAACTTGGGCAGAAAAGTTTCTTTTATTTTGTCTGTTTAGTTGTAATGTCAGGCGCCCACCTGGAGAACAAGGGGATACGTTCAAGTTTTTGGCAATTAGGCGCCCACCTGGAGAACAAAGGAATACAGTTAAAGTTTTGGCAATTAGGCGCCCACCTGGAGAACAAGGGAATACAGTTAAAGTTTTGGCAATCAGACACCCACCTAGAGAACAAGGGAATACAGTTCATGTTTCGGCAATCAGGCGCCCACCTGGATAACAAAGGAATATAGTTAAAGTTTTGGCAATCAGGCGCCCACCTGGAGAACAAGGGAATACCATTCAAGTTTTGTCAGTCAAGCGCCCACTTGGAGAACAAGGGAATACAGTTCAAGTTTTTGGCAATCAGGCGCCCACCTAGAGAACAAGAGAATACAGTTAAAGTTTTGGAAATCAGGCGCCCACCTGTAGAACAAGGAAATACAGTTCAAGTTTTGGCAATCAGGCGCCCACCTGGAGAACAAGGGAAGACAATTTATGGTTTGGCAATCAAGCGCCCACCTGGAGAATAACGGAATACATTTCAAGTTTTGGCAATCAGGTGCCCACCTGGAGAACAAGGGAATATAGTTCAAGTATTGGCAATCTGGCGCCCACCTGGAGAACAAAGGAATACAGTTCAAGTTTAAGCAATCAAGCGTTCACCTGGAGAACAAGGGAATACAGTTCGAGTTCTGGCAATCAGCCGCCTAATTGGAAAACACGGGAATATAATTCAAGTTTTTGGCAATCAGGCACCCACTTGGAGAACAAGGGAATACAGTTCGAGTTTTGGCAACCAGGCGCCCACCTGGAGAACAAAGGAATATAGTTCGAGTTTTGGCGATCAGGCGCCCACCTGGAGAACAAGGGAATATCGTTCAAGTTTAAGCAATCAGGCGCCCACCTGGAGAACAAGGGAATACAATTCAAGTTCTGGCAATTAGGCGCCCACCTGGCAAACAAGAGAATACAATTCAAATTTTTGGCAATCAGGCGCCCACCTGGATAACAAGGGAATACAGTTCAAGTTTTGGCAATCAGGCGCCCACCTGGAGAACAAGGGAATGCAGTTCATGTTTTGGCAATCAGGCACCCACCTAGATAATAAGGGAATACAGTTCAAGTTTTTGGCAATCAGTCGCCCACCTGGATAACAAGGGAATACAGTTCAAGTTTTGGCAATCAGGCGCCTACCTGGAGAACAAGGGAATGCAGTTCATGGTTTGGCAATCAGGCACCCACCTGGAGAACAAGGGAATACAGTTCAAGTTTTGACAATCAGGCACCCACCTGGAGAACAAGGGAATTCAGTTCAAGTATCGGCAGCAAGCACCCACCTGGAGAACAAGGGAAGTCATTTCAGAATTCAATTCAAGTTAGAAGTAGCAGAAGCTTGCGGAAAGAATTCGAGTCAACAGTCCGAGATGATTAACAAAAGTTAGTCACAATCCAGAATAAAAAAAAATAAAAAAGAACAGAAAGAAGTTAATCCAAATGCAGAAGATATAAAGATGTGACCTGCTCAAGACATGGCTGAGGTCACAAGCATTACATGTCCGGTCTTGATCCGAAAAGCTGAAGAAGAACGAGCTAGCACCTGCAGCTAACAAGCGTCAAGGTTCGAATCTAAAGTCTGTATGAAGAACCATTCAAGACTCAATATCAAGCTTCAGAAGACTTATAGATAGGAATCTTGTAACTCATAGTTGACAGGCTTAGTTAGTCTTGTTCATTTTTTGATTTTGATGTAATAACAGGACCACAGACCGGAACCTCGATAGAATGGCAACACAATCGGCTCTCCACCTCGGTATACTCCATCACTGTTCCTACTTCTGAACTTCAAGTGGCTTGATTCCTTTATACCCAAGGATATGTAGGCAGCTCAGATACCAAGGCTCGGTCACATTCTCCTTTCTCTTAGTTTTTGGTCTCTCTAAATAAAGGTCGGGTCAAAAAACCTGTCTCATCGCTCTTTATCTGAAAACTCTTCATGTTTCCAGTCAAAGAGGGGCAGTTGTAGACATGTGATTTTTGACCCTCCCCGAGATTTCACCCATTTTAGCGTAAAATATTTAGTTTAGGCCTAATATAGTTATTTCAACTAATTTTGACTCTTTTACTTTATTTCGTCACAAAAATAAAAATTACAAAAATAATTTATTTTATGTACCATTCAGAAAACTAAAAAAAATATACAAAAATTGTACCTTATTTTTATTATAATATGATATTTAAAAATACCAAAATAATAGGTTTGTTTTAACGGTTGGTCTTATTTTACTTAAGCAGGATTAATCAGTAAATGAGGTCGTATTTTTAGTCTCGTTTAGAGAGAAAGAATAAAATTTGGGCTCAAACAACCCATTTTAGGCCTACTTTTTGGACCTAACCCATAATAACCCAAGCTCAATACCCCTAAACCCCTAGACCTGGACATATAAAGAATTCTACGACCAAAAGGAACTTCAGCCGTTTTCATCACAGGAACCCCCCCCCCCAAGCCGAACTTGATCTTCTTCTTCATGGAAATCTAGCAAAAAACCTAGACACACACCCATGGAGCTGTTTTTGGACAAAAGAACCTGAAGACCAGAACCTTCTTCTCGATGAAGACAACAAAAAAACCCTAGACCTAAGGGATAGAACCAACCGTTCCTTCAGTTTTGGACAAAAGACCCTAAGTTTTGTCATCTTCCTTAAAACAAAAATCATAGAGAATACAAACCAAGAACAGATCCAGCGGTCATCTTCTCCAAGCAGAAGCCCCGTTTCCCTCACCAACTCGCTCCTCTCCTAGCGACGCTGCCAGCGACAGAACCAACGACCACCCCTGAACCACTTGCCAACCACACAAATGACATACCTCTCACACCATCTAGAACTCACCGAAGACAACAACAGCTGGTGCCATCTTGTTACTGCCGGAATCCAGTGAGAATAAACCTAGTCGTTGCTTCTACTTCTTCCCATTCACAACAGCTCGCCGAAACACGCATACACACAGTCACGTACAAAAACACAAATGGGACAGAAATAAAAAGGGGATCTATGGTCCTTAGACTCTTTGCAAAATCAGAAAACTAAAACAAAACAAAAAAAAGATTTCCGCTCTTCTTCTCCTCGATTTTTGGTTTCAAAATGAGTTTCATTTGAGTTCTAAGGCGCTGTGGATATAGAGCTGTCGTTCGAGTTAAAATTCGAGATTGGTTTGTTGTTGGGTCTCAATGTTGAAGTTCGATTGCTGCACAGTCGAGGTTGCCGTTCGTTAGTTCCGATTTGAATGCCGTGCAAGAATCCGGTCTAAGATCGTCCATGGTATTGAGTTTTTGTGTTTAATAATATTAATTGAGGTCCAATTTTTCCCTCCTCTACTTATTTTATTCTAACTTAATGTTAATTATTTGTTTGGTGATATGATCCCGTTGTTTATGTAATTGTTCTTTGTGATTTTGAATTTGCTCGCTCGGTTATCTGCTCGTGTTTACTCTAATTGGTTATAGCTAAGCATGATTTTGTCACAGTATAGAAATTGGGTTGCTATTCATCAACCGAACTACATCAAATTAGATTAAAGGGGCTCGGGTATGCATTTCATGTGACCCTGCCATAATTTTGAATAATAATAATAGGATAAATATGTTTAAAATCCAGGTGTACATTTCATGTGACCCGACTTCAATTTCCAATAATATTAAATAAAAATAAATATGTCGTGAACTAGGGGTGCATTTCATGTAGTGCGGTTTACGATGTGTTTTCAAGAACAAACCAGTATATGGCGATCATGAATTTTCCTAAAAAATATTAAAAGCGGTTAGAAAGTTAAAAAATGCACGTAGGTTTAAAATGTGTAATTAATCAGATAATTAGGCCAATAATAATAGTTGAGCGACCGTGCTAAAACCACGAAACCTGGGAATGCCTAACACCTTCTCCCAGGTTAACAAAATTTCTTACCCGGATTTCTGTGTTCGCAGGCCATAATTAGAGTGAAACATTCCTCGATTAGGGATTTAAACCGGTGACTTGGGACACCATAAATTATCCCAAGTGGTGACTCTGATTTTAACAAATAATCTTGTTTCTATTGTCACTTAAATTGGAAAAAACTCCCCTATACCCCTTTCTAGGGTAAGAAAAAGGAGGTGTGACAGCTGGTTCCTCGAAGACTATCTATCTGTGCCAAAATCTTCTTTTGATTTCTCTTTATTCTTCTCCCGACCCTTAACTAACGTCGGGAAACCGCGTTGATCATCCTCAACCCTTATCTTTGACATGTACCGATTGTGAACATCCGCCCAAGTTGTTGCTTGGAACCCGAGCAAACTTTCTTTCAACTTTCGGGAAGCATCAAAACTCCTCGGATTCAAACTCTGGGTGAATGCTTCAGCTGCCCATTCATCCGGAATGGCCAGTAGTTATTTCCTTTCTTTTTGGAACTAGGTTAAAAATTCCCGTAGAAACTCAAACTTTTACTATGAAATCCTGAATATATCGCCTTTTTAGTCCCAGACATGGGCCTTAATGAAAGAATCTGCGAGCATATCATAGGAGTTTATGCTATTGTATAGGTGGGGATACCACGTCATGGGGATCTAAATCGGTCCCCTTCACCGCCATTGTATAGGTGGTGATATGCTCCTGAGGATCTGAAGTTCTATCATATTTTGGTACGTCAGGCATTTTAAACTACTTCAGGATCAGATTAGGTGTCGCGCTTGGTATCTGGGAGGTCTTTTAGACTGTAATGTGGCTTTTGGACAAGGTTAGAAAGAAAGGATATCATAAAGGCTCAAAATAACTAAGACAATGGGTTAATTTATTTACATCTTTTGGAATCCATTTTAAACTTTGCCCCAATTTCTAAAATAAGAGAATTTGATTCTCTCTTTTTTTCTTTTCTTTTTCTTTTTGAGATGGAATTTCTACGAAAGACTATCCCACTCTCGACTTTATGGGATTACGAAATATTTTATTTGGTATGACCGAACTGTAAGGTTGCCTACGTATCTTGTGGTGACAAGAATTAGGTCAAACGTAGTTCACAAAGATACTTTCTTGTTACTATTTCCCTTTGTCTTTTTTCTTTTTTTTTCTTTTTCCTATTTTTATCTCTATTTTTCTCTACTTATTTTTTTGAATTTTCCTTTTGGAATGAACCTTTTAAAATAAACCTATGGGGACATAAATTTTTTTTTTTCGTATGACTCTAACTTGATTCCAAAAGAGGGGAAGTCAAAGAAATCAGTACAGGCTCAACAGGATATCAAATGCTATAAGTGTTTGGGTAGCTGAAAGAGGGCCTCCCAATCCTTGAAAATGCCAAGTACAACATATGCAACTTGAAATGAAAATTGAAGATCATGCACAATATTTCTTTTGCGGCTTCGGCATTGATATCACTGATATTCCTTCCATTTTTCTTTAGCGCCTTGTCAAGTACAGAACCCTCGTTGGGTGATTCCCTCTTCACAATGGATATCCTCCGTCAATTCGGAGAAAATTTTCTTGACTTTATCATGTAACTTGAGATGCACTTGAACTCAAAGTTTCTTGCTTCAGATTATCCGGGATGCACTCTCCTTTAATGAATTCTTGTCACCCTATTAACTTCCCAAATTATCAGCCCTAGTTTCACATGGTTCGGGCTTCAAATGATCTCAAAATGTCCAAATCTGTATTTATTTCCCTCAAGTGTCCCTATCATCTTCAAAATTATTTCATTGCTTCATGATTAATCTATCTTTTAAGACCAGGCCTAGAGTTATGCGTGCATGTCATGTCACTAGAACTAGCATGAAAAGAACTATAAAAGGAGAAGGGAACTAAACAAAAAATGACTAGAAGTAACAAGAAAACATAAAGAAGGTGAAAAGGTTTGAACAACAAGACAAGCAAAATAAACTGGGGTACAACACTAGAACAGACCTAGATAACACTAAACGCTTTACTACGGCTAAAGTAACTAGGAAAAATAAAAAGGATAAAAGGGTTTGAGGCACAAGAAAATATCCGGATTACAACACTGAAATAACCCGGACAACAGAAATGACAACAAAATGAACCACCAAGACTCCTCCTTGGCTAGCCAAGAAAGGAACGTCTTTCCAATTACCAAGCTCGACATCTTAGCCACTGGGTTCCGCATCAACACTACTAGAACCTTCACAAGTCTCCATCACATTGACCTTAGAAAATTGCTTTTGGGTCCCTTTTGCCAACTCGTTCTTAATATCAACTTTTGGAACCGAGATAGATAGCGCTGAAAACTTTGCAGCAAGTGGCCTTCCAAGGAACTCAGAAGAGTTTTCATATTCACTTTCAACACAAATCATGCCCACCTTATGCATCTCATTATGAACATGCAATGGACTTTGTCTAGTATCTGTTGCATCTGAATTTTGCACGGTAATGTCACTTGTATTGACAAGCTTCTGGACCGCTCTTTTCAAATTCCAACACCTTTCTATGTTGTGCCCCGGGGCATTAGAGTAATATGCGCACCTTTAAGAATAATCAAAATTCTTTGTAAGGGTTTCAGCACTTTTATCTGAATTGTCTTCAACATGTCCAATTTCCTAAATCTTTGGAATAGACTGTCCTATGATTCTCCAATAGGAGTGAAAGACTTTTCTCTTTGTTGCTGCCTTCTCATTTTGAACTCCGGCCTTGGTTGGAACCTCTTTTGGGTAGGTGGTTGATATTCTTAAGGAGGCGGGTAAGACATTTGAGGAGGTGGTGCAAGCCATTGCGGGTCTCATGGGTGTGGAGCATATGGCGGTGCATTGTGGATAGGGTACTGGGAAGGCAAGGTATGGCTTTGGGGATTTTGTGGAGGAAAGTATCACTGGGAAAGATTATCTGGAGTAGGAGGATATTCATGGGGTTGGTATTGAGGTTGAAAGCGTTTAGCAGGAATGCCCACTACATCCTGCCATTGGCAGGGCTAAACAATATCTTTTCTATCAATCGGGGGACTGACCCGAGCAAGTTGTCCGTTCTATCTGAACCAAATTTCCTTAAAGCTTTCCTTGGGTTTCTTTTCCATATGAGATAGGGAGGAGTGGTCTCTGACAAGTCTATATTGTACTAAAAGTGTCGCACAATATCTCGATCCATGTCACCCCATGCATGCCACTTACTGACATCTTGACGAGTAAACCACTCCAAAGCTGCCCCAGTCAAGCTCCCACTGAAATGCGCCATCAGTAGCTCATCTTTCCTGACAACACTTCTCATTTCACTACAATAACCCCTCAGATGGGCTACTGGATCTCCACGCCCATCATACAAATTAAACTTTGGCATCTTAAACCCCTTCAGCTTTCTGGATATCTCATCTTGCTCCACTATATTAGCAGGCTTTGTAGTCTCACCGGGAGGCTCAAAATGAGGAGTGTAAGAGTATGGACCCGAGACCTTGAAAACTGGTTCTAGAGCATAGTGTTGGGCATCGGGGATTTTGAACACAGTCTCGCTATAGGAGCGAGGAGAGGTAGCAGGTGGAGGAGCTACAAAAACATTAGTGGTCAAAGGAGAGGGATATGATGTGGTTCTAGGGGTGGAGTGTGAAAAGGTTGTGGGGAGATATCCTGGACTTGTGACAGTGGTGGAATGGTGACAAGGCTTTCAGTGTAGTTAGTGGGAAACAATGGTGGAGGACGCCCACTAATCCAGGCTTGGTATATTTCGGCAATCTGTCCTTTCAACCTTAGGACCTCTTCTTTCAGCTCAGATCTTGATTCAACAATCCCCTTAGACGGATTAATGACACCTGTGTCCAACTCTTTGCCGGCCATGACTACCTTGCGCTTTGGCCTTGTGTTGTATGGATGAGTTACCTTCAGAACCACTAACCAACCACCCTTCTCCTCAATGGAGATAACAAAAAGGAACAAAATGAGGTCATCACATTAGCGTTGGGGCATTTAACAGCTAAAAATATCACATTGCGTGCAATGTACCTAGCAACAATTAACGGTTCTAGAATTACTTCAAGGGTCATAGGTCACTTGGCATCATCCCAATTTTGTTCATTTCAATCTTTTCCTTTCTTTTCTTTTCTAGTACTTCTTGGCTTGCTCATTTTCCTTCCTTTTTTCTTTCTGATTATCACTATTTTCTTTCCTCTCATTTCTCACGTCCCACGACTTCATCCTCTTTATTTTCTTTTTCTTTTTTTTTCTTTTAATAATAAAAAAATAATTCGATCGAACCCTATGTAGGTTGCCTACGTATCATGGCGCAACATGAATAAGATCTTTGCGTAGTTCGTGAAGATCGGAAATAAAGTAAACAATCTAACGTTCTGCTTTTCTTTTTCTTTTTTTTTTCTTTTTTTTTTTACCTTAATGACTACTCTGGTAAGGAAAGAGAAATAAAAGAAGCAAATCCTTTTTTTGAAATTTCTAGATTTAATGTTCTATAACCAATTCTAAACTTGAGCATATTTTTTTTCTTTTTGAAACAAATACTCTATAGGAAATTATTAAGGAAAAACCCTAGAAGAGAAAAAATATTTTTTTGATTCTTTTTTTAGGAAGGGAATCTAAAGAATAAACCAAAGAAAAAAGTTTTGAATTTTCATTTGATATCCTTGAAGAAAGATTTCGAAACGAGAAATGAACAAGATAAAAAAAATATTTTTTTTATTTCAGTTTTGATTACGTAAAGGAGAAATTCTAAAGATAAACAAAAGATAAGGTGTGTTTTTTCTTCTTCTATGTACATTGTCCTAAAGTTCCAATAAAAATACAGGAATATTTTTTTTTGTTTTTGTTTTTTTTATTAATTTCCCAAAGAAAAACCTCAAAAGAAAATCTTTTTGGATTTTTTAAATTAATATCTTAGAGAAAACTTTTAAAGAGGTATCAAAAGAAAATTCCTTCTTTTTTGTTTGAATTTTTAGTCTCAATATACTAAAGGAAATATAAAAGTAACTTTTTATTTTGAGTTCTAGCTAATAATTTCCTAAAGGAAAACAACCTCAAAAAGCTTTTTTTTTTAAAAACAATTCAAGAATTAGTATTCTAAAAAAACTTCTAACGGAAATATAAAAAGCAAAATCTTTTTTTTTTTGGATTTTTTAGTTAAAACACACTTTTTCAAATACAAAATAGAAAGTACAATAACAAAAGAATCGGCATTACTGTACAAAACTAGAAAGTAAAAGATGACATAAAATGAAGAACAGACTCAAAACATAAAAAAGAGAAAAAATCTCCTTAAGCAACTCCTGAACGAGTGATCCTCACTGGATGGTCTCGGGGTGTCTGTCATGCTCAAACTCCGGTAAGTTCACCCACACCTGTATGAGAAAATTAAGAACAAATAAAGTTAAAGACCTAGAACACTATGTGAGACAATAACACTTCCTGTTGGACACATGCAAGACATGATTGTGACTATTTTTCTAAAATTAACCTATGTAGCTAAAAGTGGCTAAATATGCAATATTTGGCTAAGACCCCGCGAAGGAAAGAACCTAAGATTCACTAGGAATACCGGACCCTATCTGAGTTGCCTATGTATCACGCCCCGAAAGACGAGATTCAGGTATGGGAAGATCGGGAATAAAGTAAGCAAATTAGCGTTCTCATTTTTTTTTTAGCTTAATGAGTACTCTGATGACAAAAGAGAAATAAAAGAAGCAAATCCTTATTTTTTTTAATTTTCTAGACTTAATGTTCTATAAACTATTCTAAACTTAAGCTTTACGAGCATATATATTTTTTTCTGTCCTTTTTTTTTTGAAACAGATACTCTATGAGAAATTATTAAGGAAAACCCTAGAAAAGAAAAATATTTTTTGCTTCTTTTTTTAGGAAGGAAATCTAAAGAATAAACCAAAGAAGAATATTTTGAATTTTTACTTGATATCCTGAAGAAAAACAAGAATTGAAAAAAATAAAAAAATATATTTTTGGATTTCAGTTTTTGATCACCTAATAGAGAAACTCTGAAGTTAAACCAAAGATAAAGTATGTTATTTAATTTCTTCTATGTACAATGTCCCGAAGTTCTAGTAAAAATAAAAGAAATTTTTTTCTATTCATTTTTCATTAATTTCCCAAAGAGGAACATCAAAAGAAAATCTTTTTGAATTTTTGAAATTAATATCTTAAAGAAAACTTTTAAAGAGGTACTAAAAGAAAATTTTCTCTTTTTTTTTTTTGAATTTTTAGTCTTAATATACTAAAGACAATATAAAAGAAATTTTTTGTTTTGAATTCTAGATATAAATTTCCTAAGAAAAACCACAAAAGATTTTTTTTGAACTTTTAGAGTTAGTATTCTAAAGAAAACATCTAGCAAAAATATAAAAACGCAAAATCTCTTCTTTTTTTTCTTGGATTTTTGATTTATAACACATATTTTTTAATACAAAATAGAAAATACAATAACAAAAGACTCGACATTTCTGTACAAGACTAGAAGGTAAAAGGCGACATAAAAAAGAAAAACAAACTCAAAACATAAAAAATAAAAAATAAAAAAAATCTCCTTAAGCAACTCCTGAATGAGCGATCCTGACTGGATGGTCCCGGGGCGTCTATCATGCTCAAACTCCGGTAAGTTGACCCACGCCTGTATGAGAAAATTAGGACCAAATAAAGTTAAAGACCTAGAACACTATGTGAGACAATAACACTCCCCATCGGACACATGCAAGACATGATTGTGACTATTTTTCTATAATTAACCTATGTGGCTAAAAGTGGCTAAAAATGCAAGATTTGGCTAAGACCCCGCCAAACCAAGAACCTAAGACTCACTAGGAAGACCGGACCCTATATGGGTTGCCTACGTATCCCGCCCAGAGAGACGAGAATCAGGTTTGTGTAGTTCGGGCAGATTGGATACGGGCGAGAAATAAAACTAACAAATAACTTAGAGTAAATATGTTTTTTTTGTCTTTTTCTTGAAAAATGATGAAACACGTAAGATCTTTTTGGATTTTCTTTTTCTTTTTTTTGATTGATTTTTTTGATAAAATGATGGGGAAAGTGCAAAATCCTTTTGGATTTTTTCATTTTCATTTTTTTCGTTTTTTTTAAAGAGTGTGAAAGAAAATTATAACTGGGCACCACTTGCTTTATTTTTATACTTCAACCTCTTTTCTTTCTCATTTACCCTCAGTCATCATTGGTCCGCCAAATGACCCTTTTACCCTTGAAGATTGCAACATGTAGCACATTAGGATGCATCAGGATGGTCTTTTATTTTGGGGTAAACTTATCCTAGACGGACCAAATCCCTCTTTTGATTTTGGGTGCACCTGTCCTAGACGGACCCAACCCCTGTGTTGAGTCCCCAAAGTCAAATGCACGTGATGCAAATAAATGTTCCTACTAGGGATCCGGCATGAGGTTATCAAGCCGGGGGAGGGGGGGCAGCGTACCAGGAATACAGAAGCTTCACCGGCTTTGCAACTTGTCCGAACCTCGTTCTAAAATTGGGATATGACTCTAACAGAAGAGAAGTCACACGAAGTGCACACTTCCCAGATGATTTAGAAGACTCGGAGAGAGAAGGGTTTCGTAACAGCTTATATACAGTTCAAACAATATCAAAGCGGTAAAAAGTGACATTTAGCACATTAGACTCAAACACGTAAAAATCAGATAATAAATAATGTCAACTGTAACAGATATTCTAAGCTCGAATTCTGAACCCTGAACCAGAGATTCTGGGTTTTTATTCCCCAGCAGAGTCGCCAGAGCTGTCACACCAACTTATTCCTACCCCGGAAAGGGGTATATGGGAGTTTTTTCCAATTTAAGTGACAATCGAAACAGGATTATTTATTAAAACCAGAGTCGCCACTTGAGATAATTTATGGTGTCCCAAGTCACCGGTTTAAATGCCGAATCGAGGAATGTTTGACTCTAATTATGGTCTGCGAACACAGAAATCCGGGTAAGAAATTTTGTTAACCCAGGAGAAGGTGTTAGGCATTCCTGGGTTCCGTTGTTTTAGCACGGTTGCTCAACTATTATTATTGGCCTAATTATCTGATTAATTACACATTTTAAACCTACGTGCATTTTTTAACTTTCTAACCGCTTTTAATATTTTTTAGGAAAATTCATGATAGCCATATACTGGTTTGTTCTTGAAAACACATCGTAAACCGTACTACATGAAATGCACCCGCGGTTCATGATTTTAAACATGTTTATCTTATTAGTATTATTCAAAATTATGGTTGGGTTTTTAATCTAATTTGACGTAGTTCAATTGATGAATAGCAACCCAATTTCTATACTGTGACAAAATCATGTTCAGCTATAACCAATTCGAGTAAACACGAGCAGATAACCGAGCGTGCAAATTCAAAACCACAAAGAACAATTACATAAACAACGGGATTAAATCACCAAACAAATTATTAACATTAAGCTAGAATAAAATGAGTAGAAGAGGGAAGAATTGGACCTCAATTAATATTGTTAAACATAAAAACTCAATAGCATGGACGATCTTAGACCGGATTTTTGCACGGCATTTAAATCGGAACTAATGAAGGACAACCTCGATTGGGCACCAATCGAACTCAAACATTGATACCCAACAACAAACCAATCTCAAATTTTAACTCGAACGACATCTCTACATCCACAATGCCTCAGAACTCAAACGAAACTCATTTTGAAACCAAATATCGAGGAGAAGAAGAACGGAAATCTTTGTTTTAGTTTTCTGATTTTTCAAAGATTCTAAGGACCCTAGATCCCTTTTTTATTTCTGCCCCATTTTTGTTTTTGTATGGGACTATGTGTGTGCGTGTTCCGACGAGCTGTTGTGAATGGGAAGAAGTAGAAGCAACGACTGGGCTTATTCTCGCCGGATTCCGGCAGTAACAAGATGGCACCAGTTGTTGTTGTCTCCGATGAGTTCCAGGTGGTGTGAGAGGTGTTTCGTTTGTGTGGTTGGCATGAGGTTTAGGGGTGGTCGTTGGTTCTATCGCTGGCAGCGTTGCCAGGAGAGGAGCAAGTTGGTAAGGGAGACGGGGCTGCTGCTTGGAGAAGATGACTGCTGGATCCAGTCTTGGTTGGTCTTCTCTATGGTTTTTGTATTAAGGAAGATGATGAAGCTTAAGATCTTTTGTCCAAAACTGAAGGAACGACTGGTTATATCCCTTAGGTCTAGGGTTTTTTGGTTGTCTTCATCGAGAAGAAGGTGCTGGTCTTCAGGTTCTTTTGTCCAAAAATGGCTCCATGGGTGTGTGTCTAGGTTTTTTGCTAGGTTTCCATGAATAAGAAGATCAAGTTCGGCTTGGGGGGGGGGGTTCCTGTGATGAAAACGACTGAAGTTCCTTTAGGTCCTAGAGTTCTTTTTATGTCTAGGTCTAGGTTTTTAGTGGTATTGGGCTTAGGTTATTATGGGCTAGGTCCGAAAATTAGTCCTTAAAATGGGTTGTTTGAGCCAAATTTTATTCTTTCTCCGTGAACGAGACTAAAAATATGACTTCATTTACTGATTAATCCTACTTAAGTAAAATAAGATTAACCATTAAAACAAAACCTATTTTTTTGGTATTTTCAAATATCATATTAAAATAAAAATAAGGTACTCTTTTTGTATATTTTTTTTTAGTTTTATGAAAGGTACATGAAATAAAATATTTTTGTAATTTTCATTTTTGTGACGAAATAAAGTAAAAGAGTTAAAATTAATTGAAATAACTCTATTAGGCCTAAACTAAATATTTTACGCTAAAATGGGTGAAATCTCGGGGAGGGTCAAAATTTACATGTCTACGCAAGATTTTTCCCTATGAACGGACCGAAGGACGCGGTAGAGGTTTTCGGTTGGCAGACAGGTTGTTACTGATAGAAGAACTTATCGTGGCTGGAACAACAGGTTATCACAGGACAAGAAAATGTCAGGTTCTCGAGATCCTTCCTACCCCAGACATTCAGAATATAACTTAAACATTAGTGTAGTTGAGGTGGTATCAGCTATGATGAACATTAAAGATGCATGGTTCCTATATCCAATGAGATCTGATCCCAAACAGAGGGATCCTAATTTGTGGTGCAAATACCACGGGACAAATAGTCACCGAATTGGGGACTGCCGGTATCTGCCTGAAGAGGTTGCGACACTGCTGAAAATTGGCCATCTAATGGAATTCATATATGACCGGGCTAAAAATAATTAGTTCGAAATTGTGACAACATAGAGCCCTCAAATGTAGGAGAAGATCCCCTGCGCCTGATGATTAACATGATTTTTGGTGGGAATGAGATTAATGGGGTTACCTTCTCAACGACAAAAAAGATGAAGGTATTAACCCACAAAAAGAGACTCTGGGTAGTCGTTGAAGATGACATCACCTTTACGGAGGAGGACGCATATGGATTGTTGATACCGTATAACGACGCATTGGTATTCTCTTTAAATGTATTAGATTTTAAAAGCAAACATATTTTGGTAGATCCAGCGAGTTCAACCAATATTATACAATGGAGGGTATTGAAGAAAGTCAAGCTCGTCGGGAGCATCATTCTGGCCACAAAACTCCTCGCCGGGCCTAAACTAGCAAGCATGACAACCTGAGGAGAGATCCTACTGCCCGTGAATGCTGAAGGGGTGATGAAGACGACCCTCTTCGAGGTAGTGGATGGTGATATGGACTATAATATTATCCTGGAAAGACCACGGCTGCACGAGATAAAGGTTGTGCCATCAACATATCACTAGTTGCTGAAATTCCTAACTCCCGATGGAATTAAACAAATAAGAGGTGACCAACTGGCGACAAGGGAGATGAATACAATTTTGGTCTCCAGTAGCAAAGGGAAGGAGCTTGTGGCATAGAAATTATAGGAACCGGTGCCTGTGCTCGAGTCAATCGAATTCAACCAGAGTTAAAAGGCATCAAAATCTTATCAAGTGCCAAGGTATTTCCAAGTACCAGAAGAGTTGGATGCAACAAAATCCACATCGAAAGAGCTGGGGCAAGTCACATTATTCTAAAAGTTCCTGGAAAAGGAATTCCACTCGGGGACAGGATTGCACCCTGAACTAAGGTTTGCATTTATTGAATTTCTTAAATTTAACATCGATTGTTTTGCATGGTCGTATGCGGATATGACATATATCCTACCTGAAGTGGCCGTACACAAGCTAAGCTTGGATCCCAGTATTCCTCCGTTAAGACAAAAAAAAGGTACGATTGCCAAGGCCAGAAACAAATTCGTCAAAGAAGAGGTAACTCGCCTACTTGATATTGGTTCAATCCGAGAGGTAAAGTATGCAGACTGGCTAGCTAACATAGTAGTAGTTCCAAAAATGAATAATAAATTTTGCATGTGCGTAGACTATAAGGACTTGAATAAGGCGTGCCCAAAAGACAATAAATTTTGCATATGCATAGTCCAAGTGCTAAAAATTTATCAAATGATTGATGCAATGCCCAAGCATGAGTTAATGAGTTTTCTTGATGCTTACTGAGGGTACAACCAAATTAAAATGAACCCGGAGGAGCAGGAAAAAATTTTGTTCATAAAAAAGTTTTGCACATAATGCTATAATGTGATTCATTTCGGGCTAAAGAACACATGAGCAACTTACCAGCAGCTCATAAACAAAATGATTGAAAAATAAATAGGGAAAACCATGGAAGTTTAAATAGACGATATGCTTGTTAAGTCTTTGAACATAGGTGATCATCGTAAACACGTACAAGAAACTTTTGACATCCTAAGGAAGCACAACATGAAGCTTAACCCCGAAAAGTGTGCGATCGGGGTCGCCTCCGACAAGTTCCTAGGATTCTTTCAGTCACAAAGGGGATTGAGGTCAACCCCGATAAAATCAAAGTCATCGAAGATATCCCGGACCAACTATCAAGTGTAAAAGAGGTTTAAAGGATCACGGGGAAATTGGCCGCTTTGAGTAGGTTAATTTCCCGGTCTTCGGAGAAATGTCATCACTCAAAAAGAAAAACAACTTCGAATGGACCTTGGAATGTCAACAGGCTTGGAGGGATTTGAAAAAGTACTTTTCAAGTCCTTAGTTATTTTCAAAGCCGGAGGGATACAAAAAACTGTTAATCTACCTAGCAGTCTCGGAGGTAGCGGTAAGTGCCATTTTAGTTAGTGATTTTGAAGATACACAATCTCCCATTTATTATGTTAGTAGAATTTTAACAGGAGCAGAAACTCGCTGCCCACACTTGGAGAAGTTGGTCTTAGCCCTCGTAGTCGCCGCACGGAAGTTAAAGCCTTATTTCCAATGTCACCTTATATCTGTGGTAACCACTTTCCTTGCGGAATATCATTCATAAACCCTAACATTTGCGTAGGCTGGCCAAATGGGCTGTCGAAATGAGTGAATTTGACATAGAATATAAACTTAGAACTGTGATTAAGTCACAAGATTTGGCCGACTTTGTGGCCGATTTCAGTCCAGGATTATTACCTTTGGCAACCAAAGAAGAGGTGTGATGGTGTCGGAATCAGCATCAGGAGTTTGGACCCTATTTATGGATGGAGCTTCCAATTTAAAAGGGTTCGAGCTTGGCATAATATTAACCGCACCTTTCGGAGAAACCTTAAGGCATGCCATAAGAATGGTTCCTCTGACTAACAATGAAGTGGAGTATGAAGCTTTAATTGCAAGGCTCGAATTGGATCGGGGACTAGATTTCTAGGCCGTAAAAATCAAATGCGACTCCCAATTGGTGGTAAATCAGGTCTATGGGATCTTCGAAGCCAAAGAGGAACGCATGCAACAATACGTAGTGAAGGTTCAGGCTCTACTTTCTTGGTTCTAAGAGTGGTCAATTATGCATATCCCGAGGGAAAAAAATGCAAAAGCAGACCCATTAGCTAACCTTGGCTCGTTAATGAAAATGAAAGGATCGAAATCTGGCACGGTCATACAACTTATGCACTCGGTTTTGGACGGAGATAGATACTACGAGGTAAACGCAACTAATTTGGTCTGGGACTGGAGGAATGAAATCATTAATTACCTCGTGCACAAAAAGTTACCTGAAGATCCCAAGGCATCCTGGTGTGGTGCGCAAAAGCACCACCATATAGTTTCAAAGAAGGCCAATTGTACATGAAATAATTCCAAGGCCCGGTACCCGATGTTTGGGAGCCTCCAAAGCTAATTATGTCATGCGATAAGTTCACGAAGGGATCTATGGAAATCATTCAATCACAGATTCCTTATTGCTAAAATTGGTAACGGTAGGATACTCTTGGCCCCTAATGGAACAAGACGCCAAAGTTTTTGTTCAAAAAATGCGATAAGTGTCAATGCTATGCATCGTTGGTACATCAACCAACAGAACCATTGCACTTAGTTTTTTCTCCATGGTCATTCATGAAGTGGGGAATGGATATTGTCGAACCACTACTGCCGGTTCTTGGTATGGTAAGCTTTCTTTTGATTTTAACTGGCTATTTTTCTATGTGGGTTGAAGCAGGTCATTATTAGAAGATCAGTGAACGTGAAGTGGTGGATTTCTTGTGGGAGAACATAATTTGCAGATTTGGGATACCAAAAGACATAACCAATGACAAAAGGTGCAAAGGTCACGAAGTTCTATGAAACTTAAAGAATGAAAAGGATCACATTTTCGCCCTATTATCCGAGCATAAATGGTCAAGCAGAATCAAAGAACAAAGTGATTATACAAAATCTCAAAAAGAGATTGGAAGCAGCTAAAGGAAAATGGCCCGAGGAGTTGCCCGGTGTATTATGGGCATACCGAACAACTTCTAAATCGAGCACGGGAGAGACACATTTTTCCCTCGTGTACGGAGCAGAAGCCTTGATCCCGAAGGAAGTAGGGGAGCCTACCTTGAGATACTTCCAGGCAAATAAAGAAGCAAATAATGAAGCAAAGTTGTTCAATTTGGAGCTCTTGATGAATGCCGAGACTTGGCGCATATAAGGATGGCAGCTCATAAGCAGAGAATGGAAAGATATTACAATCGAAGAACCAACCTCCGTTATTTTAAAGTAGGAAACTTGGTCTTAAGGAATGTAACTCAAAGCACCCGAGAACTCAATACATGGAAGCTAGGTCCAACATGGGAAGGACCTTACTAGGTTTCAGCTGTCACCTAGAAAGGATAATACGAGTTGGAGAATCAAGATGGAGAATAGTTACCAAGCAACTAGAACGTGGCACACCTCAAGAGATGTTACAGCTGATGGACATCACCTATACTGAAAGTATGTGGTGCACTTTTTTTTGCTTTGTTCAGTTTTTGTCCCAACTGGGTTTTTCTAGCAAGTTTTTGTCCCAACTGGGTTTTTCTATATACGGAAAAGTGAACTACGAAGCAAGTTTCAACAGCAGCATTAAGACCTTTTAACGACAAGGCACACAAAAAAAGAACCACTACGAAGCGATTAGATAATCGTTTGCTCAGTAGCAAAATTCCTACCGGGAAGTTAAGTTTACTCTCGAACAAAGATTACCCGACCGTTCACGAACGGAAGCCATTAGGAGATTGTTAGATAGTCTTTGGCTCGATAGCATAAATTCCTAAGGGGAATTGAAGCTTGTTACTGACCTGAAGATTATCTAGAAATTCATTAGTGAAATCCTTGAATGTGTAAAACTTCCAATGTGGGGGGAGGGGGGATGATATGAGGATACGACAACAACGACTGTCTCTTCGATCGGAATATGAAACCTCAAAACATAGTTGTATTATTGGGACCGGAGACTGCACAGCTAGCCCTGTAAATATAAGTTTTACAAGTTAGCCACAAGAAATGGTAATCGCTTTTTAGCAAGATGAATGCTTATGTACTTTTGAATGAAATGAATAAAATAAAGTCCTTTTATTTCTATCTTGTTTCTTGTCTGAATGATGAATTAATTTTGTCATTTGAAAGTTAAACAGGTACTTCAAATGCTAGTGCCGTAATGAACAGGAGACGTCCTCTTCAATAGCACCAAAAACATAAGAGGGCTTCTCTTATGAAAACCCTCACGTTAAAGGGTTGATTTTGAAAGAACTTATGCCCGGAATCCAAATGCCTTCGGGGGAAAATACACCCAAAGCCTTGCACAAAAATACGCAAAAAGCAAAACTGTGCAAACACTTAAATGGAAAAAGACGCAAAAAGCAAACTTTTGCAAACACTTAAACAAAAAAAAGACGCAAAAAGCAAACGTGCGCAAATACTTAAACGAAAATTACGCAGAGACATGCACAAATAAAAATTATGCAAAGAGAAAAGTCGCACAATACTTAAGCAAAAAAGTGCTTCTATTCCCAGCAAAAGACAAAAGTATGGAAAAGAGAAGAAAACAAAAGCTAAGCTACTGCATCTCCGGGACCTGAAGGAAGAGAAGCATTTGCGCCCCCAGGAGAAGTGGATGGATCCTCTACCGTCTCATCATTTTAGCCTTCAGCATCATCACCTTTCATTTTTTCTTTAGATCCCAAGAACTCAGAACTAGAACCAGAAGAATTGGTAGCATCGGGTCGGGCTGAAAGACCCCTTTTTGCAACTAACTCCAGCTCATGGGCCATAGTGATTTCTTTAGCAAAATCAATGATGCCTGCTTTGGCCTCTTCCAAGGTTTTTCTCCTCATGTTGTACATAACATATGTTTTTTCAATAATAAGGGAACCCGCTCGGGGCTGAAGTTCTTCTTTAAGGTAGCCAACCTCAGCAAAAAGTTTCTCCCTCGCAGATGTAACGGATCAGAGGATAATACCAAGGTCACAGATAGTAGAGCTGAAAATTCTATTTTGCTCAATGGTGCTCTTATGTTTCTCCTCTAATTGGGCATACTTCGCCCTGGTAGCATCAAGTTCTTGAGATTTCGAGTTTAAGGCTGCCTCCAAATTATTCAATCTTTCAGCAGAGGCAACCTCGCAATCGGTGCAGCAAGAACGACTCTATGGACTTCAACACATTTGGACCTAGCCTCTTCAAATTGAACCCTCAATGGGGCGTTCTCTTGGATAAGGGTCTTTACTTCTTTCTCGCTTTGCTTCAATCGAGCTTCCAACGCAATGGCCTCAATAGTATATTCTTCATTTCCTTCCTTATCCGCTCCGCCATGTTGGGAGAGATAATGTTTAAATCTTGGCAATGGCAGTCCTCCTTCACAGCAGGAATACCTAAAGGACAGATGAAAGAATGGTATATGCTAACGGCCCAAGTACGAGGGTTAGTAAAAGGAAATTTCTCTTCGAAGTATTTAGTTGATAGAATATAAGGGTCCACCAAACTCTATAGTGAACCAGGTTCTCTATTAGGTTCAACAGTACACACACACACTGTAGTAAATAAATGACAAGAGGAATTTTACGTGGAAAATTCCCAACCCTTGTAGGATTTCAATTTCACTACTGAGCAACTTTTAGATTACAACCTATTCAACCTAGGAATTAAACTCTTAATCCCTCACTAACTTGTAATACTCTATTACAAGCCACTTTGTAATAACTCTATTACAAAGACTTTACAACTTGACTAACTCTAGCCAAGACTCAAACACACAGGTTTATGGTTTACAAGAGTTTCCTACAGAATGCTTTTAAACAAGCAAGATAGGAGTTACAATTGAAGAACTATTACAAAGTTACAACTCAACTAAGGACATATAATAACTTGATGTGGGAACTGGTCCATAGTTGTTTTGTTCTTTGATCTTGATGCACTTTATAATTACTTCCTGGATGATCACGTGAGAGAGCTTGAGTAGAATCTCTAAGTGTTCAAGTGAATGTATTTTACCTTCCTTGATTGTATGTATACATGCGTGACATCACATACAATGATGTAAGCAAGGTAGGTAAAAAGCCTTCCACAGAAAGTTTGTTGATGCACTGTTCCTGTACTCTAGCGTGTGCAGACAGCAACTTTCCAATTGGAGAGTTGACTTCGTACAGTCTCCTCGGGAACTGGTAGGAACCTATTTCGTCAGCTATTCTTTCCACTCTAAAGAGTTGAATCATATCCCACGCTGGAACCTTGTGATCTTAAGGTCTTGTAAATGTGTAACAGGTTCCTTATCTGGTTCTGAGTAGTAAGGTTGTTCGATCATCAAAATATAAAGCAAAGAACTTATGACCAAAGTACTTGTAACCTATCAATCCCCCCCCCCTTTGATGATGACAAACTCATAATTGAAAATCCCAGAAAAAGCTACATAGAACCAGTCTGCGAACCAGAAAGAGCTTATGTTCCCCCCTGAATCTTTGCATTCCCCCTTAATCTATGCCTGAACCTCAGTGAGTCTAAATTGTTGCATTCCCCCGTAATATGTACCTAAACCTCAATGAGTTCCCCCTGAATCTATATTTCTTATTTCTCCCCCTTCAGATTATTATTCATTCATGCTATTTATTATTCAATTAAATCTTCCCCCTTTTGGCATCATAAAAAGCATAGAACAAGTAAGCAGCATAAAGAAGTCTAGCATGGTTAACTCATGCCACTTGTGTGCGCACAACATAATAGAAAATAGAGACAAAAGAGTAGTAGCATAAGCAACAAAAAGGAAACCACTTGCATTAACCAAATTTGGACCTTTGCAGGCGGGAGCAGAATCATTGTTATCATCCATAGTTTAAAGCAAGCGAAGACAATTACTAGAAACAAAAAACAAAAGTCACCAAAAACAACGAAGAAGATGGACAATGGAAACTTGACACTGAGGGGACATTCTTTAGGGGAAACTGGAGGAAGGGGGCTTGGAAGAGGAAGCAAGGGTTTGGACGACAGGTTCCATTTGAGAATCCGCGGACATTTGCTCATTGAGAAGTCTTTCTTTCAGGTCCTCGACTTGTTTCCTGAGCTCAGCACTCTCTTTTGTTAGGCGTGCAACTTCTGAGCTGTGAGAACTACTAGAACCGGTGCCTCTTGTAACTGAATGAGCTGACTCTTAAGAATTGCATTCCTAGCCTTCAACTTCTGAATCTCCTCTGTGGCACTATTCTGAGCATTTATCAGTTGAGAGATAGTGGAAGTGCTTCCAACTCCTCCGACTTTGTCAATACACTCACACTCCTCAAGAGTAGCTTTTGAAAAGTATTGGTTTTTAGTGCCCAACTTGGCATGTCCCAAAGCCACTTTGAATAACTCAAAGACCTTTGTGAGAAGAAATCCATAAGGTAGTCCAGGATTCCCATCCTTAAGGGTTGCCTCCTTCTGCATATGCTCAATCATTATGCCAGGCAAATTAATGGTGGTAAAATTATCCAAGGCTTCCATAAGAAACATGTTAGCTTTGGATGCATCATCTCTCAGCGCGGGGAAGCAACACTTTGTTAACCATCTGAAAAAGCAACTGATATACTGGAAGGAGTGCCTTCTTATGCACCTGTTCCCCATGATGTATTGCCTTGTCCTTGGCAATGGCATTTTTGAAGTTTGACATGCAGGCACCTTGAACAGACGACAGTCTTTCAGCAAGAACACCCAGAATTGACCCCAATAAGCTATAGTCCATCACTACGTCCACCCCATTTTTCAATACACAAATTTGATCACCCTCTACTCTGAAGAGGTCAGTATAGAAACTCTGTAACTCCTCCTCATACACTTTAGGAATCTCATTTGTAAACAAATAAGTCTATTGTTGAGAATCACAAATTTCCACTAACTATCTCATCCAAGCAAATTCTAGAATGTCAAAGGAAAATGTGCAGCCCCACAGTACTTTCTGATTTCTCAACTTCCTTTTCTCAGAACTTAGTGACTCGCTAACTTTTGCTTTCATGATGGAACAAGGTTCCTCATCATCATCCATTTTTCTTTTTTACTGACTTGCGAATAGACTTTCCCTTCTCCAGTGACTTTTTATGCATATGTTCACCAGATTTTTCCACTTCTTCATTATCAAACTTGTCACCACTCTCTTTCACAATCTTGTCAACAGAATATTTCACCAACTTTTCACTGGAAGCAGCATTAGCACTCTTGTAAGGACTTTTAGCATTTGTAGAAGTGTGTTTTATTTATTGAGAGTGAGAGTGTTTTTGCTTCGAGGAGTTGTGGGTTAACGAACTAGGTTCCTCTTCTGCTTCCTCATCCATATTTACAACAGGATGACTTTTTCATACACAACTTTTCCATCCTTTACCAGCCTTCTCTTTCTTTTGCTCCTTTGACTCTTCTTGAGAGCAGACTCCAGAGCCTCCTTTTACTGCAATCGAGTAATGGGTCTCTTAGGGGTTGACTCTGGAGCTGCAACTGGCTTACTCCTAGCCTTGATAAAACTAGAATATGCCAACTCATATGTGTCTTCCTCGCTATCAGATTTCATCTTAGGCACCACCATAATCAGAGGCTCAGCATAAAAGTGAGGAAAAGGAGCAGGAGCAACATTGACCTAGGGAGGTGACACGTGACCTGGATCCGTCACGGAGGGATCAGGTTCATTACTTGGGACCCCAATTGTGTCATCGTAAATCGGTTGTTCAAAATGAATAAGTGTTCCCCAGTCTTCTGTGGATTGAGGCTCTTCCCCCCTGAGACTCATACCCTCCTCCACCCTCCTCTACAACAACCCCTTCTAAAGCAATGGAGAGAATATTTTCTATTCCCTCATTTTCTTATGGTTTCATGGCAATTTTAATAGAAAGAGGAGTTATACCTGCAGAATCACGGCCTGTCATGGTTGTCTCAGTCATTTCATGACTAATCACTAGATTTTCAATCGAGTGTCCACTTGTGGTGAGAGTGATGTTTCCTGAACAAGGTTCCCTTGTTTACGTTGTTCACCCTATTTACTCTGTTTGACCGGTGAGATCGGAGGAGCACAAACATTCTTAAACTTGCTCATATATGGAACAAAATCGGCATGCGTGTCTACTTGTAACCGTATAGAGGTGAGTTAGACTTATCTAGAAAACACTTTACCTAACTTTTACCAGAGTATGACTTTCATAACCAAACATAAAGAACTAGGTCCTCAATTGGGTTTTATCATCCTCAGTGCAAGGCAATATTTCTCAGAACGTTTTCTTCTCGGGACTTTGGTGAGGATGTTAGCAACTTGATCTTCAGCAATTAATGTATTTGGCCCTCTTAAGTTGGACTTAAGGTTTTCCAATTTGCTAATTGGTCCACAGCATTTGAGCACATCATGAGACGGATGGTACATATTCTGCTTCAGCTATTGAGAATGCCATTGAATTTGGCTTCCTTGAGCCTCATGAGACAAGACAGGAACCTAGAGAATGTCCCATTTCAGACAAGCTTTTCCTAGCCATTACTTGAAGGATAGTAGTGTCACGACCCTAAACTCAAACCTGTCGTGATGGTGCCTATCAATAGTACTAGGCCAACCGATATCTAAAATACTATGATAATTCATTAAAAGTTATGACAAAAGACATCATGTTTAGCAGAATTTCATAAAAGAAAACAAGAGTTGAACTCAAAAATAGAAATGTGGAAAGTAAAGACACAAACATCGGGGTGTCATTGAGTCATGAGCCACTACTACAAACTATTCTGATAACAACAAGACTAACATAGTCTGGGAAAAATTCAAATACAAGTACAGGGAAGATAGAGAAGAAGAAAGCAGGACTACAGTCGCCGGACAACTACTTTACTATCTCCAATGATCAGCAATAGAAAATATCAGCAGCCACTACCATGGCCAGAGATATCTAGATCTGCACACAAGGTGTAGGGGGTAACGTGAGTACACCAACTCAGTAAGTAACAAGTCCAAACTATGGACTGACAGGTAGTGACAAACTTAACCTCAACAGGTAAATAGAAGTAAACCGTGCAGAAAGTATGCATGCTTTCAATTCAAGTATTCGGCTCAAGCAGTAAAGTAAATACAGATCTGGACAATGTAAGGTATAAAGCTCAGCTAATCTCTACGTGCCAATGTACAGAATGTATGAAAATGCACCATGTACCTCCATTCTCAGTGCTCAACCACTCGGTACTGTATATGGCCTTCCGTCCTAGGGAAGATCCATCTCGGAATATATACACATCACTGACAACGGTCACTTAGTACCGAGGAAGGCCATTCCATCCTTATGGAAAAGATCCATCTCCAGGTATCAATGCTTCAGACAAGATCCATGTCTAGGTAAGATCCACCCCTCAATAATAGCAGCTGCACTCACTGGGGGTGTTACAGATTCGAAGGGGCTCCTGCAGCCCAAGCGCTATCATATTTATCAATATAACCACTACGGCGTGTACCCCAATCCCATAACTCTGACTCATAACCAGGCTCTCGGCCTCACTCAGTCATTAACCCGTCCAGTCTCACCACGGACTCACAATGTCATGAAAACAACCCGGAACAATGATATGGTGAATTAATAATTAACTAAGAATGAGATTTGATATAAAAAATTCATGATCATGAATGAGCATGGAATATAAAGCGAAAACTAGTGAGATGACAGCAAGAAACAACCGCTTTGGGTCCAAACAATGACGACACAAAGCCTAAGCATGATATCTAGCATGATTTATAGCTCAACTACGTTATCACACGAAGAAAACATGGATATCAACAGGATAGAGTCACTAAATGGTGCCATGGAATCATCGAGGCCACAATTCTCACGGTGCACGGCCGCACGCCCGTCACTTGGCATGTGTTTCACCACAATACTAATCACATAACACATAGTTCGGGGTTTCGAACCCCCAGAACCAAGTTTGGAAGCATTACTTACCGCAAACCAAGCAAACTCCTGCTTCGCAATGCCTTTGCCTCTCGACTCGGCCTCCGAACGTCCCAAATCTAGCCACAAGCAATACAATACGATCAATATAGGCTAAAGGAACCAATTCCACAAGAAAACTACCAAATTATAGGCCAAATCCTCAAATTCACTCAACCCGACCCCTGGGCCCACATCTCAAAATCTGACAAAAGTCACAAAACTAGAAAGCCCATTCGCTCACGAGTCTAACCATACCAAACTTATCAAAATCCGACGTCATTTGGTCACTCAAAACCTCAAAATACACTCTCCAATTTTCAAGCCCTAAATTCCAAAATTTCTAGCTCAAATTCCCAATTAGATGAAGAAGAAAGCCATGGATTCATGAAATTTATACCATTATAGGTTAGAATTACTTACCCCAATGTTGCTTCTTGAAATCCTTCAAAAAATTGCATCTCTCCCGAGTTCCTCAAACCCAAAGTCGAAAATGGAGAAAATCCCAGCAAAACCGCACATGCTATCCTATTTCCGCTTCTGCGACACCGCACCTGCGAAATTTCAATCGCAGGTGCGAAACTCACTTAATGCACCAGGTTCCGCATCTGCGGCCAACTCATCGCACATGCGACCTCACCTTCTACTTCTGCAGAAAATACCAAACTCCTCTATGTCCGCATCAGCGGCTCCCCAAGTGCACCTGCGACTTCACACATGCGGTCCCCACTCCACAGGTGCGGAAAAACCTGCAGCAGCAGCTTCAGCTGCAATTTCCAAGTTCCAAACTCTCCATCAACCATCTGAATCACCCCGAGCACCTCGGGACCTCAACCAAACATACCAATAAGTCATATATCAACATACAAACTTAGTTGAACCTTTGAATCACTCAAAATAACATCAAAACAACAAATTGCACTTGGATTCAAGCCTAAGAACTTCTAAACTTCCGAATCCACAACCGACGCTGAAACCCGCTAAACCACGTTTGAATGACCTTAAATTTTTCACACAAGTCAAAAATGACACCACGAACCTACTCCAACTTTTGAAAATCCAATTCGACCCCGATATCAAAATTTCCACTGCCGACCAAAATCTCCAAATTTCCAATTTTCACCAATTCAAGCATAATTCTACTACGGGCCTCCAAATCACATTCTGAACCATCAAAATTCAAATCCGAGGTCATTCACACATAAGTCAACATCCAGTCAACTCTTCCAACTAAAACTTTCTCATAAGAGACTAAGTGTCTCAATTCACTGAAAAACCACACTGGACACGAACCGACTAACCCGGTAAGTCAAAATACAGTTGAATAACAGAAAAGGAGCAGAAAATGGGGGAACGAGGCTATAACTCTCGAAACGACCACCCAAGTCGTTACATCCTCCCCCTCTTAAACAAACGTTCGTTCTCAAATGAATCTTGAAACATACCTGGAGCCTCAAATAGGTGTGGGTATCTGCTCCGCATCTCCCTCTGGGTCTCCCGAGTTGCCTCCTCCACGGGCTGACCTTTCCACTGCACTTTTACTGAAGCTATATCCTTTGATATCAACATTCGGACCTACTGCTCCAAAATAGTCACTGGCTCCACATCATAAGTCAAATTACCATCCAATCGAACTGTGCTGAAATCCAGAACATGAGAAGGATCACCGATATACTTTCGAAGCATAGAAACATGAAATACTGGATGGACACTCGATAAACTGGGTGGCAAAGCAAGCTCATAGGCTACTTCCCCAATCCTCTGAAGCACCTCAAAAGGCCCAAAGAACTGAGGGCTCAGCTTGCCCTTCTTCCTAAATCTCATAACACCCTTCATGGGTCAAACCTTCAGTAGAACCTTCTCCCCAAACATATAAGACACATCACGGACCTTTCTGTCGACATAACTCTTTTGTCTTGACTGCATCGGGTGAAGCCGCTCCTGAATCAATTTCACCTTATCCAATGCATCCTGAACTATATCTGTGCCCAAAATCCTGGCCTCACCTGGCTCAAACCAACCCACTGGAGACAAGGACTATCTCCCATATAAATCCTTGTACGGAGCCATTAGAATACTCGACTGATAACTGTTGTTATAAGCAAACTCCGTAAGTGGCATAAACTGGTCCCATGAACCCCCAAAATCAATGACACAAGCAACATGTCCTCCAAAATCTGAATAGTGTGCTCGGACTGCCTGTCTATCTAAGGGTGAAATATTGTGCTCTACTCAACCTGAGTGCCCAACTCTCACTGCACGGCCCTCCAAAACTACGATGTAAACTGCATGCCTCTATTTGAAATGATAGAAACTGGCACTCTATGAAGGCGAACAATCTCTCTAATATACCTCTTAGCCAACCGCTCTGAAGAATAAGTAGAACACACATGAATGAAGTGCGCGGACTTGGTCAGCTAATCCACAATCACCCAAATAGCATCGAACTTCCTCGAAGTCTGTGGGAGCCCAACTGCAAAATCCATGCTGATCCGCTCCCACTTCCACTATGGACTTTCTATCCGCTGAAGCAAGCCACCTGGTCTCTGATGCTCGTATTTCACCTGCTGACAATTGAGACACCGAGCTACAAACCCAACTATATCTTTCTTCATTCTCCTCCACCAATAGTGTTGTCTCAAATCCAGGTACATCTTCGCGGCACCCAGATAGATGGAATACCACAAACTATGGGCCTCCTCTAGAATCAACTCCTATAGCCTATCTACATTGGCACACATATCTTGCCCTGCATCCTTAATTCCTCGTCACCACCAATAGTCACATCTGTGGCATCATCATACAGAACCTTGTCCTTGAGGACAAGCAAATGAGGATCATCATACATGCGCTCTCTAATACGATCAAACAAGGATGACCGAGAAACCACACAAGCTAGGACCCGACTGGGCTCCGAAATATCCAATCTCACAAATCGATTGGGCGAAGCCTAAACATCAATTGCAAGTGGTCTCTCACCAACAAGAAGGAATGCAAGACTACCCATAGTCACTGCCTTTCTACTCAAGGCATCGACCACCATATTGGCCTTTCTTAAATGGTAAAATGGTAATATTATAGTCCTTTAGTAGCTCCAACCATCTCTGCTGCCTCAAATTGAGACCGTTCTGTTTGAACAAGTGCCAGAGGCTACAATGATAGTAAACACCTCGCAAGACACACCATAGAGATAGTGCCTCCAAATCTTCAAAGCGTGAATAATGGCAGCCAACTCCAAATCAAGAACAGGGTAGTCTTCTCATGGGGCTTCAACTAGCGCGAAGCATAAACAATCACTCTACCCTCCTGCATCAACACACAACCAATGTCGACCCGAGAAACATCACAATATAATGTATAAGAACCTAAAGCTGATGGCAGAACTAACACTGGAGCTGTGGTCAAGGAAGTCTTGAGCTTCTGAAAGCTCGCCTTACACTCATCCAACCACCTGAAAAGAGCACCCTTTTGGGTCAATTTGGTAAA
Organism: Nicotiana tabacum; assembly: GCF_000715075.1. Classification (NCBI taxonomy): domain Eukaryota; kingdom Viridiplantae; phylum Streptophyta; class Magnoliopsida; order Solanales; family Solanaceae; genus Nicotiana; species Nicotiana tabacum. The sequence goes on from NC_134080.1 coordinate 188,316,178, forward strand.
GGACGATGCAATATAGGAGAAACCCTAAACGAACTAACGGTAATAACTAGCCAAACCAAGAATCATCTGAATCTCCATGGCTAAGAACGGTCTGGGCCAACCCTGAACCGCCTTTATCTTCTTTGGATCAACCTGAGTACCCTCACTGGATACCACATGCCCCAAGAACGCCACAGAACTGAGCCAAAACTCACACTTGGAGAATTTAGCATAAAACTTCTCCTTCCTCAGCCGCTGTAATACAACTCTCAAATGCGCGGCGTGATCCCCCTGGATACGAGTGTACACCAGGATATCATCAATGAATACAATAACGAACGAGTCAAAATAAGGCCGAAACACGCTTTTCATCAAATGCATGAACTTTGCTGGGGCATTGGTCAGCCCAAAAGACATCACGAGGAACTCATAATGACCATATCGGGTCCTGAAAGGTGTCTTAAGAATGTCCGATTCTCTAATTTTCAACTAGTGATACCCTGACCTCAAGTCGATCTTGGAGAACACACTCGCTCCCTGAAGCTGGTCAAATCAATCATCAATACGAGGCAAAGGACACTTGTTCTTGATTGTGACTTTGTTCAACTACCTGTAATCAATGCACATTCTCATAGTGTCATCCCTCTTCTTTATAAATAGAACTAGTGCACCCAAGGTGACACACTAGGCTGGATAAACCCCTTATCAAGGAGTTCCTGATGCAGTTCCTTCAATTATTTTAACTCCGCCAATGCCATATGATACGGTGGAATAGAAATAGGTTGCAGGCCCGACAAGAAATCAATGATGATGTCAATATCCCTATTTGGCGGCATGCCCGGTAGGTCTGCAGGAACTACATCTGGAAAATCCCTCAACACGAGAACTGAATCAATAGTAGGAGTCTCTACACTGACATCCCTCACAAAAGCCAAATAAGAAAGATAACCCTTCCTAACCATCTGCTAGGCCTTCAAGGATAAAACCACTCTACTGAAAAGATAATCCGACGAATCGCGCCACTCAATCTGTGGCACTCCCGGCATAGCCAATATCACCTTCTTAGCATGACAGTCCAGAATAGCATGACACAGAGACAACCAATCCATGCCCAGTATCACATCAAAGTCAACTATAATAAGCAGTAACAGATCCACTCTAGTCTTGAGTCCCCTAATAGTCACTACACATGATCGATATACACGGTCCACAATAATAGTATCACCCATCTGTATAGATACATGAATAGATGAAATAAGAGACTCATGGGGCGTATCCAAATAATAAGCAAAATACGACGATACATATGAAAAAGTGGAACCAGGATCAAATAATACAGAGGCATCCCTGTGGCAAACTGAGATAATACATGTGATCACAACATCTAAAGCAATAACATTTGGTCTGGCAGGGATTGCATAGAAATGGGCCTAACCACCACCTGATTGGCCTCCCCCTCTAGGGCGACCCATAGTTGACTGACCTCTACCCCGAGCCAGCTGGGCGGGTGGTAAAGTAACTGGTGCTGAAGCCGAAGGCTGACTCCTATACTGGTATGAACCTCCCATAAGGCAGGGATAGAACCTCTTGATATGACCCAAATCTCCACACTCAAAGCAACCTCACCCTAAAAATGGTAGTGGGGACTAAAGGGAGCCCCGAGCACCGGGATACCCGCTAGAAGGACCAAGCATAGATGAACCCTAAGTTGATGGTGCCTGAGACGAACTCTGAGCTGGAAGGGCGCTGAGAGATGAGTGGCCCTACCGAGAACTATGAGAACAATGGCTAGGTGCTGCACCATGGTGAACTGGGCAAGCCTTCTGAGCATGCCTGAAAGGATGACCTCTGTCGTGGTGAAACTGACCTCTAGAAGAAACACCACCAAAACTGCCTGATCCTCGAGGCCTCTTGGCCTCCCTCTCAACCCGCTCCTAGTGGTTAACAGACTCAATCTCCCGAGCAATGTCAACAACCTCCTCAAAAGAAGCACCAGGCACCCTCTCTCTAGTCATAAGAATCCGTAGCTGATATGGGAGGCCATCAATGATCCTCCCGATACTCTCTCTGTCTGTGGGAACCAACCAAACAACGTAATGGGCAAACTCAGAAAATCTCATCATATACTACGTCACAGTCATATCATCATGTCTCAACTGCTCAAACTGCATGTGCAACTCCTCTCTACGGGATTGCGGCACATACTTCTCTAGGAAGAGAATGAAGAACTAATGCCATGTAAGTGGCGCTACATCAACTGGCATACGCCTCTCATAAGCCTGCCACCAAGTGAAGGAAGCTCCATAAAACTGAAAAGTAGTAAACAAGACCCCACTAGTCTACAAAATACCCGTTGTACGGAGAATCCTATAACACTTGTCCAACAAACCATGGGCATCCTCTCCCTCTACACTACTAAAAGTCGAAGGCTGATGTCTAACAAACCTCTCCAATCTACGCTGCTAGTCATCAGGCATGGCAGGAACCACATAGTCCTAAGCAGCTGCAACCGGCTGGGCTGGTGGTGCCCCCGGTGTCTTAAGTCCCTGAACAACCTGCTCGAGTGTATGGGTGGCGGGAGTTTGACTGCCTCCCCTAGCCTGAGAAGTGGGTGCTATAGTAGAAATAGAGACCGCCTGAGCAAGTCTGGTTCACACGGTCGGAATCTGAGCAAAGGGCTTTTTAAGACCTGGAATCACGAAGGGCACAGCTGGTGCCTGAGCTGGTCCTGCTGGTGCATCCACAATTAGGACATGATCCTATACTAGGGCAACTGGTGGTTCTGCAGGTGCTACCCTAGATGCTATGCAGGCTACACTCCTACCCCTACAACGGCCTCTACCGCAACGTCGGCTACTCACGACTCTAATTGGTGGTACTGGTGGTTGTCAGTCCTGCCCAGTAGCACGTGTCCTCACCATCCATGAGATAATAGAATAATAGAAGTTTAGTTACCAGTATCAATGGATTCGCACGATAATAATTAAAGAATGTGGGATTTCCTAAAGGTTATGAAGCCTCTCAAAGATAAGTACAAACGTCTCCGTACCGATCTGCAAGGCTCTGCTAAACCTGCTCATGACTCGTGATACCTGTGTAACCTAGGCTCTAATACCAACTTGTCACGACCCTAAACTCAAACCTGTCGTGATGGAGCTTATCAATAGTACTAGGTGTCGCGCCCCCTTTTTCTAAGGCAAAATCGGGTTCATGACATTTGGGAGGACAACTCGTTCCCTCTTGGGAATTGGGATTTTTGGGTTGAAGAGTCGCCACTTAATGATTAAAGTGCATTAGGACACTAAAGAAGAGTTCGAGTTGGAAAACCAGAGTTCGGGTAAGGGATAGAAATTATCTCGAGGGGAAGGTGTTAGGCACCCCCCAAGATCCACTAGTATGGTTCCCGGCCATATTACAATTGTGACTTTGAAGAACAAGTAAGCAAATAGAAGTCTCAAGTAGAGGGGGGTTTTCACATAATATTGCAAGCAAGTTGAGAGTTTGATGAAAGTAAAGAAAGCAGAAATTTTAAAGAAATAGTTTGAGAATAAAATAAACAAATAAAGGAAAGGGGGTCCTAGGTTTAAAAATAATATGGATCACATCAATGCAATACCCGGTAATCACTCCTCAAAAGAGGGGCTACACGTGGTATTAGCGCATCGGTCATCATATCCATATCTACCCTTCCTACCCCGTTAAGGTATTAAAGCGCGGAATAGTATCGTTTCTTATTGCATGTTATTACCCGTCCCAATCCTATCAGTCCCGGAGGCATTTGAGACTACTAATCCTAAAGGGGAGGGAGTTAGGGCTTTTCAGAGTTTTAAAAGGATAAAAAGTCTAGGCGACAAACAAAACACATAAGCAACTAGGGAAAAACAAAATAGCAGTTAAGGCTCAAACAAGCCTCCTCACTCAGAGGAGCAAATATATAGCATGACTTCAAATACTGGTTATGGTCTAAATTAAAGCGTTAGGACGTGCTGATTTATCACATATTTCTCAGATGAGGAGTCCGAATTAGCCCTGCTTGATTGTAGTTTATCAAAACTGACACAGTTAATTGATCAGCTAATGGTTTGCCTAGGTGAGTCCTATAGGCATGACATCTAACAATACTGATTTTAAAGAAAGGATTACTGGTTTTATAAACAAGATTTCAACAGATTGTAAATGATATTACTAATGATTTTAAACTCAGAGATGGAATAGTGAAACTGATTCAATTGATTACTCCTATAGGCATGATTTCTAAGCGTTATTGGTTTTTAAACGATTGCAAAAATGCAAGAGTCCTATAGGCATGATATCTAGAATGAAGTTGATTATTATTAAACCTATGATTGTTTGCCTAATGACATGTATATGCAGAAGTGCAGAAGACCTATGATCATGATTTCTATATGCAGAAATGCAGAAACTTAGAGACAGGATTTCTATATGCAGAAACGCAGAAACATAGATACAGGATTTCTATATGCAGAAATGCAGAAACCTAGATACAGGATTTCTATATGCAGAAATGCAGAAACCTAGATACAGGATTTCTATATGCAGAAATGCAGAAACCTAGATACAGGATTTCTATATGCAGAAATGCAGACCTTATAGGCATAATTTCTAAGATGTAGAAATTTATAAGTAACCTATAGGCATGATGTTTATGTGAATGCAGGAATTAGAAAATCCTATAGGCAAGTTATCTACCCCTTTGCATACATTCATCCCATCCCTTTCCACTAGCCATCCCTAATAGTTATTACAAATTATTACAGACCCGAATGACTCAGAAAAAAAGGGTAAAAAACATTACAACAGAAGTTCCAGCTATAGCCAAACAGCCTAATTCAGACTCAAAGTCCAACAATATATGAGATAAACCAACTTCCAGGATCGGATTTCCAAAAGCCTTTCTCATACTTGGGATGTGTCAAAGTTCCTAAGAGTAAGTGTAAGTGCATAGGGGGGATCAGGGAAAGCCATGGCAGGCTGGCGATCATGCCCTACAATTGGGAGTGCTGACACACCTCTGACCAGCCTGTCAGCCAAAATTGGGAGATTGGATCCATTGAGGATCAGGTTTGGACCTGGGCAGTAATTTGGATACTGTTAGGCCATGAACCTTAACTCAAACACATAGAAGGGAATAGGGATAGGATTCATAACAAAAAACAGATGCAAGGAAAGAACACACATAGTTAACATTAATCATGAACAACAAAGTAAACAGGATTGCAGAAAACTGTAAATAAACACATAGGGGTGAGGCAGGAAAGCTAAATTAGAACATACCAGTTTCAGGGAAAACAAACAAGTAAAAGTAGTCTTGAAAAGGCCAAGTTGCAAGCAAAAGTTCCAAAAGATCCCAGAAAAGAGCAGAATGTTGTAAGAGTATTGTACTCAAAGCAATAAAGTGTGTAAGTAAGTTGAAAGTATTGATCTAAACGTTCGAGGTATTGAACTCAAAGTGGTGTCAAAAGTGCAGAACGGTAGTCCCTTTTATAGTGCAGAAAACGAGTAAGAAAGGTAAGGAAATAACTTTGAAATCAGTCTCATATGATCTCCCTTCAGTTAAGGGATTTGATTTCAAACGGGTAGAATACGATTGAGAAAAGAAATTTGATTAAAATCTTTTCACTGTAGCATAAAAAGGGTAAATACATAGAGTTTATTTAAGGCAAAAGTCCGTTGGTACTTGGTTTGTAAAGAAAATGGAAAGGGAATCAATCAGACAACCAGTAAAATCAACATTACAGGCTTAGTTCGAATGAACCAAGTTAGGAATAGGTAAAGAGGGTTCAGTCGAAGAAATATCAGTGACAATTCGTCAGCCTTATTAAAAGGATTTCAGAATCAATCAATCAGTTGGTAAAAACCTTTTGAAAGAGAAATATCACATATATAAAGCATATCAACGAAAGGAATCATCAGGTTACTCAGAAAAAGAGTCTAACATTGAAATCATTAGAGTCATAAACAAAAGGGAATCGAGTTCAGTTACAGACTCATAGTGAGTCTAAAACCCTAGGGTCCCAAAGTGGAACCCTAATATCACTTGCCAAAGAAACCCCCAAATCCTAGGGTTTTGAATTGAGTCAGATATAGAGGTGAGAGAGCAGGTCATTAAAAGAGGCTCAGAAGTCTCTTCCAAAGACTTTATGAGAAACAAACATACATGATAGAAAGAATTGATTCAAGGTCATGAGAACATGTTTGAGAAAACTCGGAGTTTAAACAAGTTTAGAAGAAATAAATGATACGAGCTTAAACAAAAGCAGGTGAAATATGCTTAGCAAGAACACAAACAGAGCTAAATAAAGTGAACAAAATCAAAGAACTCAACCATAAACACGTATAGCAAAGAATAAGGATTAACAACACGGAGTAACATATCAGTACAGGAATAACAACAAAAGTAGAAGAATCTTGCATAATAGAAAGGAAACAAGAGAGCAAACTCAAGCATAGTAGAAAACAAAGCATACGAGTATAACATAGGTAAACACACATGAAGAAAGAACAGAAAGAATCGGAAAGATATTTGAAGAAACTTTTTCAGAAACCCTAAAGTTGAAATTCAGCGATTTTGAAAAAGAAATTTGGGGAAAAACCTTTTAAAATGTCAAGTAAAGCCTAGATATATCATAGATCTAAGAAAAAATAGGTGAGTACAGAATCTCAGACGGCTTAGATTTGCAGAGAAAACCCTAGAAATGAGAAAGGTCTTGGGGAAAGTTAGATCCTGAGTCGAAAAGACTCATATTGCTTGAACATGCCGGGGTAATGGCCGGAGAAGCCATAGATCTATAGATATGAGAAGGATCTAAAGAGAGCCATTGAATTCGGGCTTCAAAACCTTGAATAGTTTAGGTCTGGTGGTGAGAAAGGATGAGTACAGACCATCCATGGCCGGAGACGCCATGGATTCCGGTGGAAACATTGTGAGATAAGGTGGGAGACGATTAGGGTTTCGGAGAGGCTCGAGAGGATTTGAGAGACGAAGGGGTTCAAAGGCGACGTCTCAAGTGAAATGAATTAGGTCAAAGGGGGGTTTGGGAAAAAAAGGAAAGGGTGAATTACGGCCGTTGATCAAAATGATCAACGGCCTGGATCAAAGGGGTGCCGGGTGGGTTTTTTTAGTGGGGTCAGGGGTCGGGTAATTTGGGGATTGGGCTGGTTTAATTTGGGGCAGAATTAGGTCAAATTGAGGGCCAAAATTGAAAGGTGAAAGGGCTGTAATTGAAATAGAAATGGGCTAAGTGTTAAATAACCTATTCTCCCTTTTTATTTTATAAAAATTGTAATGATAATTTTTAAAGTAAATTAAAAACACTGAGCCAACAAATACTATATAAATATTAATTTAAAAATACTAAAAATAATTTTATAATTATAAAATGCTACTAATCGTGATATAGGCTATAATTGCAATTACATGCAATTTAGCTTAAAAATACCAAATAGATTTGTAAAAAATATACAAAAATCACCTTAATTATTTTTTGGTGTAAATATGAGATTAAAATAAGTTATTCACCAAAATGATTATCTTGGGAATAATTATTTGATTTTGTACTGCTAAAAATAGACAATAAATTGATTTTAAAATCTTAAAAATTAGGAAAACATACCAAAACTATTGGGCATGCTTATATATGTATGTACATGCTATTTTAAAATTATTTTGTATATAAAAATACATAGAAAAAAATTGAGTATCAATACTAGGCCAGCCGACTTCCATAATACTACAATAATACATTAAAAGCTATGCCAAAAGACATCATGTTTAGTAGAATTTCATAAAAGAAAAAAAGAGTTGAACTCCAAAATAGAAATGCGTAAAGTAAAGCCCCAAACATCGGGGTGTCACTGAGTCATAAGCCATCACTACAAACTGTTCTGATAAAAACAAGAAAACATAATCTGGGAAAAATTCAAATACAACTACGGGGAAGATAGAGAAGAAGAAAGCAGGACTGCAGTCACTAGGCAGCTACCTTACTATCTTCAGTGATCAGCAACAAAAATATCAGCAGCCACTACCATAGCCAGAGATACCTGGATCTACACACAAGGTGCAAGGGGTAACGTGAGTACACCAACTCAGTAAGTAATAAGTCCAAACTATGGACTGACAAGTAGTGACGAAGTTTACCTCAACAGGTAAATAGAAGTAAACTATGCAGAAAGTAGGCATGCTTTCAATTCAAGTATTTGGCTCAAGCAGTAAAGTAAATACATATCTGGACAATGTGAGGTATAAAGCTCAGGTAATCTCTGCGTGCCAATGCACAGAATGTATGAAAATGCAAAATGTGCCTCCACTCTCGAGTGCTTAACCACTCGGTACTGTATATGGCCATCCGGTCCAGGGAAGATCCATCCCAGAATATATACACATCACTGACAATGGTCACTCAGTACCGAGGAAGGGCATTCCAGCCTTATAGAGAAGATCCATCTCCAGGTATCAATGCTTCAAACAAGATCCATGTCTAGGGAAGATCCATCCCTCAATAATATCAACTGCACTTACTCGGGGTGTGTTACATACTCCGGAGGGGCTACCGCAGCCCAAGCACTACGATAATCATCAATATAACAGTGTGGCGTTCAGCACGATCCCATAATTGTCACTTATAACCAGGCACTTGGCCTCACTCAGTCATTAACCTCTCCAGTCTCACCACGGGCTCATAATGTCATGAAAACAACTCGAAACAATGATATCATGAATCAATAATTAACTGAGACTGAGATATGATATGAAAATACATGATCATGACTAAGTATGGAATATAAAGCGAAGACTAGTGAGATGATAGCAAGAAACAACTGCTAAGGGTCCAAACAATATCGGCACAAAGCCTAAACATGATATCTTGCATGATTTACAGCTCAACTACATTATCACACAAAGAAAACATGGATATAATAGGATAGAGTCACCAAATAGTACTGTGGAATCACCCAGGAAACAATTATCATGGTGCACGGCCGCACTCCTGTCACTTGGCATGTGCTCACCTCAATACTAATCACATAACACATAGTTCGGGGTTTCGAACCCTCAGAACCAAGTTTGGAAGTGTTACATAACTCAAACCAAGAAAACTCTGACTCTGTAATGCCCTTGCCTCTCGACTCGGCCTTCGAATATCCCGAATCTAGCCACAAGAAATACAATACGATCAATATAGGCTAAAGGAACCAATTCCATAAGAAAAATACCAAATTATAGGCTAAATCCCAAAATTCACTGAAACCTAACCCCTGGGCCCATGTCTCAAAATCCGACAAAAGTCACAAAACTGGAAAGCCCATTCGCTCAAGAGTCTAACCATACCAAACTTATCAAAATCGGAACTCATTTGGTCACTCAAATCCACAAAATCCACTCTCCAATTTCCAAGCCCTGTATTCCCAAATTTCTAGCACAAATTCCCAATTAGATGATGAACAAAGCCATGGATTCATGAAATTTATACCATTATAGGTTAGAATCACTTGCCGTAATGTTGCTCATTGAAATCCTTCGAAAAATGGCCTCTCTCTCGAGTTCCTCAAACCCAAAATCGAAAATGGAGAACAAAACCTTGAGTTGGGGTTTT